>NC_044195.1:17512918-17836918 GCF_900880675.1 Sparus aurata
GCGAGCATCACAGGCTATTTGCAGTCCACAGTGTAAACAAACAGAAGAGCTCTTCAAAGGCTCAGACTTCAACATAATTTGAGAGGAAATGGAGCCAGAGCTGAGCTAATGTTTCTCAGCTCTTTTCCTCTGCCATTAGTGATCACAGGTCCCCGAAGAATGAGCTGGACAGGCCCGCTATCAAAGAAAGCAGGAATAATTTAGATTTTTTTTTTTCTGTCACGTACACTATTTGCCTCTGATTTTCCCATTTAACATTTGTTTCTAGCGGATTTTATCGATTCATTTTCACAGATATGTTGGGTTTTTTTCACAGTTTCGTTTAACGCTTTGTATTCCGTTCTCTGGAATATTATCTGTGCCGTCACAGTTTGGGAATAAATTATAAAGGCTTACTTCAAAAACCTGGTACTTCACCCCGGATGGGCGTGTTTTTGCAGGACATTACACTGCATGCTTCAGGGAGCTCCGTGACTGACTCAGTCTGTGCTCTGGATGCACTTTGTTCTCAAAGATTTGTGTATTTGATCTCATATCTGTTCTCATGGACAGTGATAATCTGCATTCTGCCAGAAAGCATTTGGGAGAGGTAGGCGTTATATAGTATAAAAATGCACATTACATTCCACACAAGTTGGTCCAGTATGAACAGATCCCGCTCGGGAGACTAGAATTTGTGTCCAGCGGGTAAATTAGAATTTTGTTTTATGGAATGACACTTTAGACAAAGTGAATTAATCGTTTTCAGGTGTCAAATATTCTCAGCTCTCAGTCACAGCTTGGTGAGGATTAAACCTCGGTTAGGTTTAGGCAATAAAACTTCTTGGTTATGTTTAGTAGGGTGGTGTGAACAGCAAGCCATACGCAGCATATAAGTATTGTTGAAAAACAACATGCTGCATACTTCATTTAAGTGCAGTTTAATAAACCGTCAAAAGCATGTGAGGAGCCATTGATTTTGTAACCTCCAAATTACAGCGTGGCCTTATTTAGTCAGGAGGTAATTGAAGAGTCATTACGACAGCCTGCCGGTGAGGTCTTGTCCTGGGAGGTCTGTGGATGGAGAAACCTCTCCTGACGGACTGCCTAAGTGCTGTCTCCAGATCTGGGTCTTGCTCAGTTATGAGTTAGTGGTTTGGCGATGTCCAACTCCCCCCGTGGCATGTCAGTCAAACGCAGAACTGCCATTACAGAGACACATTAGGGCTGAGAGCACTTAAGCGCCATTTCATGGCAATATCAATTAACTCACTTAGCCTCTAAAGGGCAACAGCTGTTTCCTAACTAGTTTGAGTGAAATCTGAACCACCGCAGCCGGAAATATTAAATATTTTGAATGCTGATTCTTTACACGAGAGGATCTACCTACTTAATTAAAAGTGATGAAAGCAAAAACTGATTGTTTGGAGGTGATAATGTTAAGTGCCTCATGTTCGACAAGGCCTTCTGGCTCGTGTCCACACAAGGACATTAATGAGCCGTTGACCTTATAGTGTTCATTTCCCACAGAGGATGTAAATAAATGCTTGGCTTTTCAAAAGTTCTATTGAATCAATGACTCATCAGCGGTTTTTGATGCACGCCGCATAACCAAATTTTGTCGACTTGATTGAGTTGATCTGCATAAAAATTGAGTTTGCCCCAAGAAGCGTTCATGCTTCATAAGTGTCTTCATAATTGTGTGTTGCTGGAGTATGAGGAGATGGAGGAGGTAATTGACAATGCTGTGTAGTAATCAGAAAGCAGCACGCGTCAGTTTGCTGCTTGAGACTATGACCTTTGGTGAAACGTTGCATAAGAAGCTAACAATTCATTATTGGTTTGCTTTAATGTATTGATTCATTAGTCTTTTAAATGTCAGGAAGTAGCGATTTCTCTGAGCCCATGTGACCTCTCCAGGTTGCTTGTTTTATCCAACCAACAGCCAAACGTATTCAGATAAAGCCCAGTAAATCATCACATTTTAGAACCTGGAACCAATTAGTTTTTTACATGACAATTTGCGTAAACATTTATCAAATTAATTGGTGATGAGTCTGTTTTCAGCAAACTGATTTTTTTACTAATCAGATAGGTATAAATCCGAATGAATTGAAGCCTGCTGTGGAAATGGACCCGCTTGTCTCTTTGCTCCTCTGCAGAATCGACCTTTTGTGCGAGCTGACAGAGCCTGACACACAGCAACGAGAGAAAACACGAGCAACGAGAGAAAACAGACACAAATAAGGAAAACATATTCACCAGCTTGACAACTTATGCATTGCATTTCGCAGGGCGCTTCATATATACGACAAACACAAGCGGATACAACAGAACCGCGTCGACAAGATGCAAGCAATCATGTAAAACACCAGCAGATACAAACAAAAAGTACAAGCAAACATAGAAACAGTGTACACGAGTGGAGTGAGCTGTGACATACTAGAAATGTATCCAAGGACATGAGTGAAAGCAGCTTCAAGTGTTATGTTTGTTATCATTTTTTTTTTCATTACATCTTACTAATGTGTAATCAGATTTGAATATGCTTGTATATTTTGTATTTTCTTGTCAAAATACTAAATGCTTTAGAGGTGGTCAGTTACTCTCCAATGCAATCAATTCCCGGTTAGATGGAAGGAGACACACTATTCTTCATTGTTTTTTCTTTGCCTTCCTTCAGTGTTGTTTATGTTCCTGTGCATGTAAAAGATCTTGAAAGTTAAAAAAAAAAGTCAAAATCAACAGAAGCTCCTCTTTCTTTCCCACTGAAAAAAAAAATGCTCCTGGAACGCCTCATCAGTCTAGTCCCGCCTTTAATTCCGTGACTTTGTGACATCACACTACGTTGCCATGTCACACATTTTCATAATCTAGGCCAAGTGGCTCATTTGGCACGTAAGAAATTGCTTTAGCACAGCTGCTCTGTGCTTTTGTTTGCAGTGCTGGGTCAGGCGTGTGTGAGCTGACCAATCAGATCAGACTGGAAATTTCCCTTAAAGAGAAAGAAGGTTAAAACAGAGCGTTTCAGACAGAGGGAGAACACAGAGCTGCAGCACAGGACAGTGTGAGAAAACTGATGTGTTTTTTTGAACATTATAGCATGTAAACCAATTCTAGTAGTCACCCAATATAAAATGATGAGCCTGAAAATGAGCAGAATATGTCTCCTTGAAAATAAAGCTATTTTTACACCTGTGAAAATTGTGTCTACCAACTAAATATGTGTCTCTTTGCACCTCTGCTTCTCCTCCCCGCAACACCCCATCTTTTTTTTTTCCTCTCCCCACTGTTGTGACAGACGCCATGCTGCTGGTGGCACAGAGGCTGGAGGGACCTTTCAACATTGAATCTGTCATGGAGCCTATTGATGTCAAGATCTCAGAGGCCATCATGAATATGCAAGAAAACAGTGCCCAGGTCTCCTACAGGGTATGTCAATTAGGTGTATGCCCAGAGAAACAAAAGTAACAGCTGAGAAGTTGCTGAAGTCCAGAACTGTAAAGAAACACAGAGGGGAGCTCGCCTCGAGTCGTACTGGGCTGTGTCGAAGGTGTGCAGTGCGACACGTTCTAATTTTGTCCAAGTTTAGGCCTTGTATTTGAATTATATGTTTCAATTTGGTCAGATAATCTTAGTTCAACTAACAGTAGTTAATGTGTTTCCTGTGTTTTACTGCATTTTTCTCTCCCCACAAAATTGTAGTCAGAAAGGAAAAAAAAATAAAAAATGTAGGTGGTTGTGAAGAATTTGTTCAGCCTACACAGCTTTGGATGCCAGTTCTCATTCAAAGCTAAATGCTCCGTTGGCTTTCCCATGCTCCAGATGCAGTTTTGTTTATGGTTTAAGTATATGTGGTCTTTTTCCCAAACCCCGTAAAAACGTAACTCTATCATCCTAAATAGCATCGGTCACAGCTCCTAGTTGAATCACCTATCAACGTGGTTACCTCGACTTGACGTAGAGCACTGTCACGCTGGTAATGTGGGGTGAACGCTTCACAGGACCTTAACAAAACACCATGTTTTCCCTATTTTCTGCATCCAGAGTAATTTCAACCCCTGACAATTGGGTGCCCATGTTCTTCTAATTGCAGGTTTTTCAAGGCTGCGGCCAGCCAAAGCCCGCAGGAATGACTAGGTCTACCCGCGGCGTTTCGGATGTGTTCAACGCTCGCTTCAGGCCGTACAGCCCAGAGGAGCGGCCTACCACTGCAGCTGGCACAAGCCTAGACAGACTGGTAAGGAGACAGAGCCAACGCTGCTGCTTTCAGGCGAGACACTGCATCAGTGTAAACATCATTTGTCTTTCTGACTTGACACTGTTGATTAAAGCTGGTGATTTGCCACCGTAAGCCCCTGGAGCCGGAAATTAATTCTTTGTACTTGTCCTCCATTCAGGCCCCCTCTATCGATCTGTGTTTGTTAACGAATCAACAGCCTTACCCCGAGAGGGCAGTGGGAAGGTGTGGCGAGCCGCGTTGGGTGCCCTTCTCATCTCTGTGTGCTTGGCAAACAGAAAAGGGAGGGTTGAAAGAATTGATGGATAGATTCTGCGAGGCCGACCATATCAATTGTTTGCTGTAAAGCACACCTTTATTTTCGATCAGATTAGCTGCATGTTTGTCGGATTGGATCTTGATACGTGGATTTCCATCCCAAACAACCTTGAAACCTAAAATGCTGCATCAGGGTAAAGGTTAACACGGAGCTGACAGACCAATTCAGCTGAGAGACAGTTCTCATCACGGATTACCTCTGCAGCCGCTGTGCCCTTCCTTGCTCCCCTCTGAATCCTTTTAAATTGTGTCTCAGTTATGCCGGTGTTTAGAGCTATTTCAGTCAGAAACCAAGAAAAATTGTATTTATTTATTGACCCTTGAAAAGCACCACATTTATTAAATCAGTGTAGCGGAACGGCAGCTTCACCCACCGTGTTTAAATCACGCTGAATCAAGTGTCTCTCTGCATTGTGTCAGGTTAATAATGGGTTATTTACTTAATGAATACATAATTTGGGACAGCAGCACTTTCTTGCCATCTGGCTCTTTTGGAATCCCACAGCAATAAATGACTTATTTGTTTTATTCAACGCTAATTATGTTTTTTTTTCTCCCCAATCTAATTAATTCTGCACTCATTTTTGATGTTTTCCATACAGCAGCTGCCTTTTTAGTTTTTTATACTGTATGTCCATCAACGATTTCTTCCACCTACGCTGAATTAATTAAGACTTTCTGTTTTCCCTGCCTTTATGCTGCGAACCAGAGGATTGTTTGGAATGCAATGCAACACAGTGTAAGGTTCAACATTTTATACTCATTTTCCCTGTTTGTGCCGGGTCTATTGCCTGCAACTGTTTTATGTACTTTGTGTGGAAGCGAAAAGGATGTTTGAATATTGTGTGGTTGGGGGATGCATTGGATTGTGTTCCAAGCATCGGAGATTTGCAGTCAGCCAGCAGTGGGACCTGTAAATCCCAGTGGTATGCAGCAGTTGGTGTGTTAAGTCTCAGTCATGGTCTCATTTTCATCTGAGAGTCTGTGTCAGCTGGTCGCATTGAATCTGCCATGACTGAGCATTTTGTTTTTCGATTTATCAATGTAGGAAATCTTCGGACCTTGGTTATGGTCAGTGTGGTTTATTATAGCATCAAATCATCACATGTTAAACACGCTGTTTTATAGTAGTGTTGAACGAAAGCCACGGTGTCCTCAGCTTCCTCTCAGGAGATCCAACACAGACCCACATCAGCCATCATTTCTATTCTAGACACTTCCCCACCCAAGACCCTCATTGCCGTAGCTAATGGAGTCAACTCCTCGAGCAAGCCGACCAATCAGCAGGTGACCTGCTCCGTCATAGCTGGCAGAGAGGAGAGCTGTGAAGTGTCCGCGGTGGTGAAGGTGTGGGGGTGTTGCAAACCAGCACCTGCTCTGATGGTACAGTGAAGAGGGGGCTCCAGACCTCTCATGAATAACCGGGCAATTAGCCTACTCAGAGAATCTCACAAGACGGAGCTCGGTGACAGGAGCTTATTTTTGACGTATGATAACTAGTGCAGCGTACCTGAGCGGAAAAATTCCATTATCAGCATCCGTGTGCTCGAGGAGGCCACGCTGATCATAGTGGCCGCAGGAAGCTGTGAATCGTGACACTCCTGTAATGTGGTGTAATGAGGGTTGTTTGGTCCGTGGAAAGCAGGAGAAAATGCTTGGTTTGTGTTTCGGCTCGGTCCAGCTCACATCCATCGCTAGGCATCTCAGTTCATTATGTTTTCAGGTTGTGCATTTCATCCTACATCCATCCACCGTCCATCCGTCCTGTTGTCACGAACGCATTATCTCGTGAATCCCGTTTTTCTTTGGGTTCGGCTAAGGGTAAATATATGGCATTTCTTCAGATTTGCCCCAATCTCCGCTTGGATTCACGTATACACTGATTAGAATTCATACACACTTTTGGCTCGAGAATTAATTCGCTGGATTTTACAAGTTTTACACAAATGTTTAATAGGATAATATTATTAAGAGGCGTTGAAAGTCGAATGTCAACTTTGACATCAGAATCTTCTGCAAAAACACTGAGGTCATTAACTCTCAATGTTGTTTATAGTCACCTCAGTATCGCAGAGCAAATGAATATAAAAACTACCAACAACATCTGTGTTTTCTTTTTTTTATATACTCTCTGCAGATTAGGTTTCTGATAATGAGTTGTGAAAAGTAGTGTCAAAGAAAAACAAAAAGCGTCTGCCGCGTCTGTAAACGTGGGAGGCGTAACCTCACTAAGCCGTAGGGCTGTGCTATGAAATAATTAGCTCAGGGGCATCCTGTTGGTTGAGCGGTGAAGAAGCAAACCACAACGTTTCTGGTTCAAATCATGTCATTAGCCTGTGTTTCATGTTGTCAGTCTCACTCTAGTCTCTTGTCATATCACACGTGAAAAAAAATATCATGAAAATGCTTGTAAAAAAAAAAAAGAGAGACAGAGAAAAACAGCAACTTGTCACACAGCCTTTGTAGTCCCAACAGACACACGTGTGACATAAATCTGTTTCCTATTAGTAACAGTGAACCAGCAGTATATACTGTCTTTACTGTGGTCTTTAACAGCTGCTGAAATTATCCTCCTGTGCAGCCTGCTTGATACAACCTAGGAGATTTATTTAAACGTTTATGTTGCACTTTTGCTTGTCGAGACTGGTTGGAATGACGATAACAGTAGCATTCATTTATGTACTCCAAAAAAAAAAGCGCACTGACTGCGGTACAGTTGTTGGTTTCACTCAATGAAACCGCCGCAGTAGTAGAGTTTGACTCGTCTTTCAGTATCATCGACTAAAGATGCAAATGTATTCAGTGAAAAATAACCTTCGTGAGAGAGAGTGATGAGTCATTTTACGGAGATGTCGTTAAACGGTGGCAGCGGTTTGTTCAGCTAACATTGAATTATGTTGTTTGAGGTTGTTTGTGTCAGATGCCACACACATGTGCTGTGAGCTCACTCCTGCAGCTTCCTCCAACATCCAACAGTGTGACACGGCTTTACAAAGAGCAAGAATACAAAGGCATGGCAAGGACATACTTGAAGAGTTCTGGGAAAATGCATGTCCATTTTGATCTGTTGAGTTGATCTGTTGAGGTTCTTCTGTTGGCATCGTAGCCTCAAACAACCACCATACAGACGGGCAGAAAACCCACTGTTGTCAGCATTTACTGTGGACGCATCCACACTTACTGCTGAAGTAGCTGGTTCACATGAGATGATCTAACTAAAGGATACTTCGAAAGCGATTAAGTACCTTTGCAGTAATCATTTTAAAATAATGGCTTCTCAGTTTCAAACTTTAGGTTAACTGCAGACATTGTTCAAGAGAGAATGAAGAATTTTAATTTGTTGCTGAAAGTAAAGTAGAATCATGTGCCAGAATCCAGTCCTTCCACAAGACTTTTGTTTCAGTTCTTGGTCACTTGGCCATTCTTCGGTCAAATGAAGCCTTCAGCAGGAGCCACCAGAAGGCTGAGGGGAAGGGGTATAAAGAGAGGTGAATATTTATTTTCATTACATTTTCAGTATTTTCTTATTATTTACAAGGTGCGATCTTCACTGAGCTGAGTGATTAGCTTCTCATCATCTTTATGAATGAACATATATTTCTTCCAACTCAACCTACCTTTTTGCAGACCATAGATATGTTTCAACTTTCTGTTTCTTCAGGTTAGATATTTGTATTTTATTTTGTGACAATACTAAGCGTGTGCACTGGTTAGGATAAGGCACAAAAAGCATTAGTAAAAGATCATGATTCAGCTTAAAATTGTTCTCACGGCAACATTTTCTCCTTGCGACTGGGCTGATTTCTTCTCTTCACTTCTGCGGTGTCAGGATGAAAGTTTACCTGCCTCCTAGATGCAAATATTTCCTGTTTATGCGGGTTGTGGTTGCATAAAGATGCATGTTATAATGTGTTTGGTGTATAAAAGGCATCTTTGCGGCTCATTAAAGCCACGACTGAACAGGTGGTCAGTGGGTGGCTTTTATGTAAAAAGATTTATCAGCCATTATTTTATTTATGAACCCAGTCTTTGCTTCTTACGTTCGACGTGGCAGTGTTGCAGGACCCCAGTATGTTGTTAGCAATCGATTCGAAGGGGTATATCAGATATTAAACAGGTCTCTTGGTAGCTTTGTGAAGATAAAGGTGTCATTCTCCAAGGTGTGAAGTTCAAATGCAGGTTTTGACCAGTAGCAGCTCTTTGGAGGCCTGCTATAAAGTAAAGAAAAGGTGAAATTTTCTGTGAGCGCATATCTTAATTGCGAGGTTTAGATTAAAGGTGTTAGTCTGTTCCAGGAGCCACCTCGTGTCGTCATTAGTCTGGCAGCATCTATGTGTTTATCTTACAGCAAGGACACGACTGGGTTCCCTGTGGGAGTAAATCTTTGTTGTCCCACACACTGTCCTGCTTTACATTCTGGCACAGGATAATTACCTGCGACAGTGACACTGCTCAGCCCTGTGAATGTTGACAATAGTTTAAAGTGTCCTTTGATAAGACCTTCTTGTCTGGATTTACCGCTAAGTTTGTGAGTCAAAGAATGTGAGAAGGATTGCCGGGAGTGCCGGCATTCATTTTGTTCTGTTGCCTATAGAGCAGCCTGGAGGAGCGGGCCCACCTCCAGCTCAATGAGCCATGACTGTTTAATTGCCTGACATTCTGTCAGAGCACACACCCTCAAAGCTCGGAGAGAAATGGAGATTTGAAAGTCCAAAGAGGGGATAAAGGCACAGCAGACTGTCAGGCTCAGAGGCGCATTATAGATAAGAGGTGGAGCTTTTAATTTGACATCTGTAACAAGTTTGGTGCAGTTCAATTTGGTGTAATTTTATTGGTGCTTTTGTCTCCCCTGTGTAATAAACGCCTCGCATTCTATCAGCGCGGTGCTATAAACAATAGGAGCTGGATACAAACAAGACTAGACTGTGGAAAGAGCCCGGAGGGGACAATATTTGTTATAAATGAATCCTTTGAACTTCGTGTCATAAATGAGTCGTTCTATAGCTGTTCTGATTGGACCTTGAAATTTAAAGATTTTTAATCATAACCAAACATAGAATTTTATATTTCATAGCATTAAGAATAAGTTAGACCTGCAATAAACCATGTTTGTATGCTCAGGCACGATACCTTTTTTTTCAACATATTTGGTCACATTAAAGGTCCAATTTGTAATAAAGTTAATTTATGAGTCTAATTTCCAACTTGTCAAAAACTGACACCTTGGGATAGTGGCCAGCCTACAATCCCTAAACGTCAGTATTTGAAGAGTTGGTAATTACACTCAAAAATGAGCTTTCTCAAATATTTGACCTTTTGAGCCCCTGTGACGGGGTCGAAACATTCAAAGTAATATTGCTAAAATTCTCTCTATGGTCAAAAAAATGCAGGAGAAAAATCATGTTTGATACATTCTGAGAATGTAATGAAAAAAGAAAATGTTTTCCATGGCTCATCAGGTGACTGATGTTATACTGGAAAGGTTTTAAAAGAAAAATGTAACAAAATATTTAGCTAAAACGAAATAAAACTCCCCTCTTAAACTCATATACGTGCAATGTATAAGAATTGGCCACATGTCGAACCCATAGCGCAAACAAATATGGGGCAACATATCACCGGAGTAACTGCTGCCATCTTAGTGCAACTGCCATAAGCTACTAAGCTCAGTTAGCCATGCAGAGGATAGTCAACATTATTAGGTATAGGTAACAGTATTACTTAAAGTGAAACTCTCGCCAAAAAGCAACCAAGGCTTTATTTGTGATTGAATATGAGTCAAACCTTCGTGTAAATGCATAATTACGACGAAAGAGGCACTTTAAAGATTTACCGTAGTTTTGTTTTCGGGCAAGCTAATTTTCAATGCAGTGCATGGGGCACTGGCACGCTACTTTTAAAACACTAAGAAGGCTCGACACAACATGAAACTTTGCTCGTAGTATCACCAGGGTCTCTACACACGAACAAGAGCATTGAGAACATTGTTTGTGTACACAGAGTTCACTAAAAAGAAGGTTTTTGAACTACTCACTGTAGGAGCTGGATCTCGGGCGCATCGCCGTCATGGCAGACAAAAAGTGTCGATCCCCGATCGCACTCGGGGATCGACACTTTTTGTCTGCCATGACTGCGATGCTGTGTCGAGCCTTCTTAATGTTTTAAAAATAGCGATTTTGATGCTAGCATAAGAGTGCCCCTGCACTCCATTGAAAATTAGCTTGCCCGAAAACAAAACTACGGTAAATCTTTAAAGTGCCTCTTTCGTCGTAAATATGCTGTTACACAAAGGTTTGACTCATATTCAATCACAAAAAAAGCCTTGGTTGCTTTTTGCAGAGAGTTTCACTTTAATGCTAATGTAATATTTAATGTATCTTTAAAATATTGTGGACCTACACTGAATACTTTGCATGGAATGACCGAAATAGTACTCATGTAGCTTAGTTACATCTTAGCCTTCAGAAGAATTATCTCAACAATCAGACATATCAAGTATTTTTTCATTTAACTGATTAAGCCATTACCAGCAACTACAAGGTCAGTTGTTTACATGCTTTTTCATGGCCAGCTAATAAAATCCATGATGAAGCCAGAGAGCTGTAGGTCAAATTAAATGATGTGTTTATCTAAGACTCGCTGAGTTCTTACAGACTCTCACTGACAAATACCTGGAATTCATGGAATTTGCAAAAGGTTGATTGATGTTCTTTTTTTTCAGGGCTACAAGAACATACTGTTGTGAGTTCACATTAAACAACATGCATTCAGTAATTCCTGGAGAATATTCCCAGTAATAGAAGAGACAAACAGGAGAAAATGTACCTGAAGTTCTGTTTCATGAAATTAGATTTTCACCCAAATGCTTTCATTTTCAGAAAATCCAGTTTTCACCGATTTGGTTTTATCATTCAAATCTGATATTTTTGTTTTTTCTGTCCGCGCACACGCACGCGTTTGCTGCTTGACGATCGTGACTGCACATTAAAAAGGAAAAGCTATAATTGTAAACAAATTGTGGCTCCCTTTCATCGGTGCAGATTTAATTTACCCCTGCCAGTCTCCTTTCTCCTGCCTGTCTCGCCCCTGTCAAACTTCCGTCTTTTTTTTTGTGCTGCTGGATAGAGTCAACATTTTTTGAAAACCCAAGTCAACAATCAACAGTATGTTCAGGAATACACCCCAAGGTTAGTCTGAGCCTACCACAACAATTCCAACCTCTCCTACTCCAAGCAGAAAAACACTGCACAGAACGTTGCAGAAAACACTCTCCATGGAAACTGCCAGACTTTCAAAGTGGTTCCCAACCTGAGGTCACGCAATAAGAACGAGGGGTCACATGAGGATTAAAGATAAACAGAACATTGTGTGTTTATTTCTCTGGCTTTTGTCTAAACTTTGCTTCTTTTTTTTTCCTTTTCCTTTTTTCCCATGAAAAACTGAATATTTCTAACCCTCCACATCTCTGATAGTTATGCTAATATAACAACCTGAGATTTGAAAAAATCCCACCTGAGTTGAAGTACTTGCTGTTTTTTTTTTGTTTTAATGTATGAATTATGTATTATGATGTATCGTAATGCATAATCATATCCTATTGCTCACCATTAACAGATGGTCAAGCTACTGTTACTTTATTTAGATCATCAGTTCGGGAATATTAACACAGTTACTTCATACATCAATTAACATGTGACTAAATTAGCTGAATGCCTCTTACATAAAAGCTTGCTTAGACCCACGTATTTCTCTCAGCCTCTCTGAAAGCTGAACAATGCCTCCTCTCATAAGAATGCGATGCTTTTTTGTTTGTCAAACATTCACATTTTACAGAATAAGTTTTATTTAACTGAAATCCAGATAACCCCACAGATCAACATTAGTTAAAAATTCAGCTACACGCAATTATTTACACTAATTTTTTCTGTCTTTCTTTCATTATTGTGGATTTGTCTATTATTTATTATTTAACTTTGTTTCTCTTTTTTGTTAAATTTATAATTTTGACTGAAGATTATCTTTGTTAAGAATTATAAACTAGAAAGCAGCTATGCTGTATGAAAAATGGCACGGAAAAAAATAAAGTATAAAAAAAATAATACATTTGAATTCTATTTCTAGACAAATCATGTAAATTATTGTTTTAACATGAATAAGGTGCAGATAACTGTTTTCTTCATTTAAATAACACCACGCGCAACAGGAAATTACGATAAATTTAACCGTGCTGATATTTAAAATACTACCTACAGTATTATTGCTCCGACCAATGAAAATATTCAGTTGCACTTGACAGATTCTTGGGTGCATGTGCGACCAAAATAGTTGCTCCCTGGAGCCCTGAATCACTGTGTTAACAACGTGGTTGTCGCTAGCTGCCTGGCTACTGTCCAAAGCCAAAAAAAACGTAACAACCTCAGTTTGACCTAGAAATCCCCATCTAAACGCTATGCTGTGCTAAATTATTTAAAGTTAAACACCTGGTTGTATTACAATGTAGGCATGTTTTGTTGAGGTGGTGAGAGGAAACACACAGCAGACTTTGACATGACACCGGCTCTATCCGTCGAGTGAAATCTGTCCTTTCTTTCTCGTTTAACCTCAGATTCGATCATTCTTCCTCTCCGTCTTTGCCAGCGGGGTTCTTTTCTCAACATTCCTACATTTTTCCACAATCGGACACTGTGCAATTAGTATCGACTTTGAGATGATAAGTTAAGGAAACAAGCTGTCTTTTGCCAGTTTAAATATATCATTTGTACCCCTAGGGTTTGGGCTACGGTTACCACATAGAGCGGAATGTAAACAACCAAAGTCCACCTCTGTCGGCTGACATTAGGTCGAGAGCATTGTGTTGAGTGTTATATCCTCAGGTCTGCTGTGCCTAATAGCGCCAGTGTGCATTTCAGTGGTGAGGAAAAATTCAAGTCTGAAAGACACAATCGCCCTTATCCTCTTGGCGAGCCCTCTCAGTTAGAAAATGTGGCACCCCGGTGGATCAATGCTTAGAATTGCAGCCTCACAGCAAGAACGTTTTGCACTTGAATCCTAGTTTTCCCCATGTTTACTTCTTTTTTTTTTCCTCAAGGCACTCCCGCAGCCGTGCCGTGCAGCTTAATACACTGCTTTTTTAGGTGTGACTGTGCGATTGTCTGTCTAGGTTTGTTAGCATTGTGAGAGACCGGCGATCTGCCCAGGGTTTTTTTCCCCTTGCTTTTATCCAATACATGGGCTCCAGCCGTCCATGACTCTGATTAGGAGTAAGTGTGTGAAGAAGGTGCAAAAAGGGTTTTTCCAGCTCGACCAGAAAAGTCTGTCAAGCCGCAGTCCAGGCGTACTGAACATGTTTTCTTTATTCAAACAATAATATCTATTTTATTCTCTGCTCACTTTCATCTCAGACTTAATTATTCATTCACAGAGTGCATGGATAACTTGTATAGCATTAAGTGAAACTGAATATTCATGCACACAATCTTTTCTCCTTCTCTCCGTCTCTCATTCTTTGCCATGTCCGCTAGGAAACACTGAAGGAAACATCCACGTGTGGTTTGTGAAGTCAGTTGTCAGGAAAAGAGCGCAACCACTCCTTTCCCAAAATCTTGACCCAGGCATTATATTTGTGCAGTCCAGGAACATGTCAAGCCACTGAAACATTCTTGTTTTGGATACAGCTTAATGGAAGTAAAGTGGGCCTGTCCACAGCTCCGTCCTCCGAGCTGTTGTATCTACAGACTCCTGCCCGAGCTGTGCAATTATGGAGATTCCACAGATTCTCTCTAGGACCACACAAAAATAAATAGTCTCGAAGTGCATATGTGGCATCGTCGTTCAGGGCATTGTTTGACCATAAATTAAACAATTCTCTCAGGGAGGAGTGGCTCGCAAGCATAAATATTTGTCTGCCGTAAAATGATAAAAACCAACAAATTCCAAATTCGTCTGAACATGTCAATCGCCCCTGGATGTTGGGGTTTTTGCTCTGTTTCGCTTTGTTTTGCATGATTTATTACCAGAGAAATGTTGGAAAACAAACACAGCTCTGTAGTCGCCACTGTTTCCCACTGTCAGTAGAGAAAGCTGTCTCCGTTTGACAGGGTTTAAAAGTGCCTCCGTCTCCGCTCCACATGTCTCTAACTTAGCTGTGTTCAGCCTCAGAAGCTTGAAACAAAAGGTTAGTGGGCTGTCTGTGCACAGGAACCTCAACGAAGAGAGAAACACAGATAACAACAGCAGGATTGAGACACAGACAAGAAACATCGGCACCACCAATGTAACCAAGTGTACTACTGTAGGGTTGCCTAAATGGGCAGGTTTAATAATAAACAAGACATGGAGGCGTAAGAAGTTAGTGCACTGAGCATCAAGATATGGCTTTTTCTCTCCCGCATGACAAACGCCAACAACTCCTGCCTCACAGTACGCAACTCTGAGGGTCCACACGCACTGACAGCCGTAATTGATCGTATAATGCTCCTGTGCACTTGGTCCTCATTTGAAATGATGTTGGAGTATGAGCGTCAGGGCATTTGGATGCACATCATAAAATTTTTTCGGTTATTTAAAAACAATAGGTGTACTTCAAAACGTGCACGTGAAGGTGTCAGTGCATTTGGCCCTTGAGGGGTCGCACTTCTCATCAGTGATGGACAATGGCATTGTTTTTTTGCCCGACCCTAGTTAGGGTAAGGAAAATATGTTTTGCCTTGCCTGGTACTGTTGACACAAACACAGCTGGAAATAATCCCGGCGTCTCGTTAAAATTATCCAGTGATTTCATGCTTACACGTTTTAAAACGCGGTCTAAACAGTGGTCTCTAGCTTGGCAGCTGACTCATGCTGTCAGAAACACCACCATCTCCTCATTACATGCACCGACGTGCATCTTGAGTGGCAACTTGTGATCGGATCTCACTTCCCCCCTCTTTATGCAAATGTGGGCCAACATCTTCCTCACTGGAACAAACAGACACGCCTCTTTTACACAAAGAAAGAATTATCTTCATGTATAACATACGCCGAACATACAACGAGGCCAAAATAGTTTAGAATGTGATGTATTCAGCACAGAGTCCTGCACGGGTTCGGGTACCCGCGGGTACCCGAAGGGTGACCCGACAGGTGACCCGCACAATTTGGATGAAACGGGTAAAAAATAATGTCCTGTGTCGGACACGGGTGCAGAGCAGGTCGGACGCCTAGAAAGCACGGGTCGGGTTTTGCGATTGTCATTTTCGTGGCGTCATGTGCAAAAAAACCAAAACAACAAAAACAAAAAAATCATTAGCGACACATCTACAAAAATATGCCTGCATTTCAAAATGATAAGCATGTATATTTCATATAAGCTCATTCATGCGTGCTTGCGCCCTCCCAGAACTCCCATTCCCCACGCTGGCTTACTTTCATTTTTAAAAATTGCGTCAGTCTAATTTTGCTTCGGGTACGGGTCGGGCGTCGGTATCAATTTATAGCAGGTCGGCTCGGGTGCGGAATGTAATTTGTGCTACTGTCGAGAAACGGGTCGGATGCGGTTTTAAGTACGACGGGTACGGGCGGGTGCGGGTTTGAAAAATAAGACCCGTGCAGGACTCTGATTCAGCAGTTCACAAAGTTTCTACAGTTTCTCCTGAAGTGAAGACTTTCAAAATGGATGGTTTTTTTAAGGAAGTCTGGTGACTTTCTCCGCTTTCTTCTTTAACCAAAGAAGTAATAGGTATGTGTTGTTGTTATGGCGACTTAACAAGAAAGCACAGATTAGTTCAATTCTGCTGTAGCCATTTCACAAAGTTGATCAAATTTCTCCTCAACTCTTAAAATGACACAATTTGTTAAGGGAGTCTTGAACATTAATGGCTTCACATCATCACTTGGTCCATGTCCATCTCCTTGACTTTTCACACACAACCAGCAGCCCACTTCTCGCAACGACTGTGTCAAGTAGATCACAACAACAATTAATTAATTTGAATATGAAAAGGTATGACATCGCACAACCCAGAGAGAGAAACTCATCGTCGCTGTCATTCAAGAGGGAATATGGTAATATAATTATTTGTGATTAAAATAATGGTAATGTATTAGTGACCCCCACTGATCTGTGATTTTACCAGTCTGCGTGTGATATGATACATATTGTAAAAACATTGATACAATATGGATAAAACATACAATTTCAATCTGTGGCTCATAGAAATGTATAATGATAACATTTTATTTCAGGCAACTTTGCTAATTAATGACGGATTTGTGTTATGGACCATCTCCTACACTTCAAATTCATGATCTGTTCCCTTTTCAAGCTAACCACCTACACTTTACACACCAGTCATGTTTCAATACTAGTTAACGGGCTTTGTGATGCCATTTAAACATCAAAGACCAAAACATAAAGAGCTTACCAAAAGCAGACATGATGTCAAGGCCCCGTTTTCTCAGCCAAACCGATGTGTTTACTGCTCACAAGGTAAGTAACTAGCATGATACTCTGGTCTGATGCAAATATGAAAAGCTGTGGCCTTACAAAACATGCAGATATTCTATATTTCACAATAGGAGCACAGCTAAAGGCGCTGGCATAATGTGTGTCTGCATTGTTTGTGCCCACACAGCAGAGATAGTACTGCATGTTCTGTTCTTGAAGCGCTCACATTAGTGTCTCAAAAGAGGCAACATGCACAGGCATTATCCACTTATACCTACTGACTCAGTGTCATGAGTCAGTACGTATATAAGTAGATAGTGTCATGACATGTTAGGTTGCTGCTCATTGCCGGTTAGGGAAACGGGGGAGTTTGGGTGGAACTGATGTGGCAGAGGGTTGAATGCCAGGAACTGAGATCTCTGGGATTTCCCATTTGAGAAACCAGGACTTTGAGCCTTTATAGAGCATTTTTATGCACATGGCACAGAATCAGTCAGGATCTAATGGTAATCACTGTTCTGTTATTTCCATTTCAACAGTAGAATACATTTAGCGTAAATCAAAATCAAAAGTCTACACTTAACACAAATTGCTCTTCTGCTACCTAAAACTATTTATTATGGACAAGAAATATCAGAAAATAGAATAAATAAGTATCTAAATAAAAAAAAAACATAATGTGAATTTGATGATTTCTACAAAAACAACAGGTAGAGTAAGTGAAACTATTTGTTAAGATTATCTTCTTGTGGGGGAAAAAAACAATATTTGAAGGACATTAAGACTTGAGAGAATGTGTCATGGCCTTAGAGGAGCCGCAGCTTGAAGTGCTTCTTCAGCTTCAGCATTCAGCTACGATGCGACAATCATAAATGTATCGGAAAATTGGAAAAGTAAACAGATCTTTAACTGGCCTGATTGGATTTTGGGCATAGGAGTTCGGACAATATTCTCTGAATGTTAATTACTCCAAGGGACAGACATGACGTGTAGGAGACATTTAGGTCCCCACTCAGAGGAATATCTTGCATTATTTAATTTAATGATCTGAATTCAGATTGCTGTTTGGTCTTTATGTGTCAGACTGTGTCTGTCAGTACATTTAACTTTTCAATTCTTTAATCTTAACTTATCATTATACCCGATCCAGCGGGGGAAAGTAGCCGAGCACATTTATTCAGGTGCATTTAAGTAATTTGAGTATTTTAATGTTATGCTACTCTATACTTCTACTGTAACATTTCAAAGGGAAATATTTTGCTTTTCACCTGATTCAGTTGATTTGACAGATATCTAGATAGCAAAATTTACCAAACACCCTCATGTGGTCACATACTGCAGGGAATGATGTTACTTGGGCAGTCCACCATCCCACGCAGTATATGCGGACAAGATTTTTCATACACAATATATGATCCTTTTATATAACATGATGTATTGATAAAGAGTAAACTTACCAGCAGTATATACAGTAGTTAAACCTATAGCTGCAACAGTAAAATACGTCATGTCAATTAATCAGGAAAACATATCCAAAAGTATTATATATAATATAATAAGTACTGCTTTTACATAAGTAATATTTGCTGACAATGTTACTTTTGTTTTTGCTCTTTTGCTTTCAATTACTTTAGACTTAAAATACTGCAATTCTCAGGGAACCTTGTAGCTAGCGGAACATAGAGTTGGTAGTGTTGTTAATATTGAATTGTCACTTCTTGAAATACAAACTGGCTAGGGGCTAGCTGGCTAGCATGCTAGCTTCAATAGATAGCACTTCAACACACAGATGTTCTCGACATAATGTCAAAACTGTGTTGAAAATGTTTCGTTTCGTTTTGTTTTCTTCCGCTTTCTCCATGCGGGTCGCGGGTGATGTTACCGCTTTATACCACCTTTTTTTCAAGGTGGAGCGGGGGTTGCTGGGGACAAATCCAGTGACTCTAAGGGCGAAGGCTATGTTGATTGTTGATTTTCCGGCCTCAGCTTGACAGTAATGTAACGTTGCGACCTTGCTCCCATGGGTTGAATTGTGGGCCAACATTAGGCTAACGTTACTTATGTAGAAGGTGAGTCGGCAGGGATGCAGAGATCATCTGTGAGTGTTAAAATGTATGTGTATTTCCATTTCGGGTTTGGTTTTAAAATTCATATGGTATCAAAAAGGTCTTAAAAAGTGTTAAATTTAACTTGTTTACATCTGTAGACACATCAGTTTGATTCATGGATAAGAGAGCATTAAAAGGTGCTTATCTACATCCTCTAGCAGTATGTTAACTCCCAGCGGCCAGCAGATCAACCATAACAGCACTGGGCAGCTTCCATCTGTTAATGTATGTAACATTCTGCATGGCCTTCCATGGAAAGGGCATCAACCACACTGAAACTACATAAAGCTTTTTCAAAAAAAGGCCTGATTGTGTGCTTGTGAAAATGAATCTATCGCCTACTACAAGGCATACTGTTGCACAGGTTTTTTTTTAATGGACCTCTGGGATGTCTACTATATTAAAACCCACTTAGGGTGTCCAGTAACCACAGTAACCACAAATCACAGCATCAGACAAAGCAGATGAGTTGTGGCTGTAAGCGTTGTTCTCTGAATCCATGAGTGAAAGTCTCACCTTTTGAGAGAGAGAAAGTAGCTGCGCACGTAGATGAACGGGAAGCTCTCCTTTGTTACTCTCTCATCACTGTGTCAGGTAGAAGGGCATCATTAGATAATGTGTCTGACGAACATGCAAGAATCCCATGGTGGCACATCTCACTCATGCTATCAGAGAACGGGGTTTACAGCCACGCAGCACACCAAAACTCTCTGACCTTGGTCCTGTAGTGAGATAAAGACATCACACATGCTGTATTAAGCCAAAAGGTGCAACAGCGATAGAATACTTATCAGCTGCGGTTCAGTGTTGTCATTCACAAGACAGCACGAGAAATGTTGTGAGGGAGATAGGAGGAATTACAACACTGTGGGCCTGGTGCCAGAAACGATTCAGGCTTTGGTCATATTAGAAATTATAGAGAGGAGTTGAAGAGGTAGGAAAGGAAAGTCAACAGTATTAAATATTCACCAAACCGATATATTTAATGCATACATTTGTCTGTGTAGGGTGAAACAAACCATTTCCAAATCCTTCTCCTGTGTGGTTGAAAGTAAACTTCAAAAAGGAAAACTTGAGTCAGTTTCACAAAGAGCGTTCTGGGCTCATATTTATCAAAGTTCTGCAAAGTACATTTAGAATATGAAACCCTTCTTTATCCATTTCAGTTCTACTTACAGCAAAGTGCAGCAGTCACTTTTGAGCAACTCAAAGTAAATATGTGATTAATCACAAGAGCAAAAAGGCAATCTCTCAGTGGTCTGTTATTTGGAAATTGCGTGCATTTGTTTCACTTTTGTATTTCAGCAGCTATACTAACCATAAAAATAGGGAAAAATCTAGATGGTCTGTCTTTGGATGGGATCACCAGCCACGACACAAGTCAACATGTTCACGCTTCAAACTCTCAATAGTCAGCAGTCATTACTACATTATTACATGAGTATTCAGTTGTCATTGCTACATGGGTCGCACCACACCCACCCTTGGTCTCAGTGACACACCTGTGAAGTTTCATGACTGTATCTTGCTATTGCCCTGACAAAAATACTCAAAACCACCGCTGTGTTTGTTCCCGATAGAGGTTGTTACCATGGACACATTTTGCCACGATGACACACACACACACAGAGACTCACATTATCAGCTGTGCTGTCAAAGAAACTTGCCAAAATTAAAATGATAAGAAAACCAAATTGGAGTTCAGAGGAAAGTCTGCTGCTGAAAGAGCAGGATTGTTATGATAGTAACAAAGTAGGCTATATTATGCAGGAGCAATATGTGAGACAAAAAAATATCAACTCAAAGGTCAGCTCACTATCTTCTGACTTATTATCTCAGTGTTCTGCAGTTTGATAAATATGGGCCCTGGCTTTCTTTGGATTACCTGGTTTTGCAAAGTTACTCCTTTAAATGTAAAGTGAAAAGGTTGCAGCATAATGAACTGTGATGTTGCTGTTTGTTTGAAGACAAATGGTTGTACAGTGATCTACAGTGGACATTCAACAGTGTCAGATGGGAAGAGTCTTTTAGTCAAGTCAATTTTTTATGAGGTCAAGTCTCTATATTTAAGCTGATTCTGATACCCCAAAGGCTGTTATACTTTACTTCCACCTAATAAAATCAAATCATATCGTCACATCATTTCCAGAGAAGAAAACATGTTTGTATCTAAGCTGCATGCAGAATGCATTGCATGAAATGTGAGCGGATCTGCTGGACCACATCTGGAGTTGCATCTGTGCCAGATGCAAATGTACAGTTAGGCCACATCCTTAAAGATATATCCCCATCATGTTGAAAGGTCGCCTGTAGCGCTGTCTCCTTCAGCAGTTTCAAGTAAGCATGACAAAAAGCCATACATGGCTTGTGTCGAAGTCGAGCTGACTTATATCTACCAATGGGGAAAAATCGCAATGGATGCAATCGCATGTGTGATCAGAGTTATGAAGGCAATTGTTTTGGTTACACTGTAAACATACATTGCATGTGGATTTATTTACACATGGATATAGTAAACATTTCATGATAACATAGCTGAAATGGGTCAGTTATTTTTTTTCATATGCCGTCATCGTGGCGATTATCGCTGCAGCTTCCTCCTTTTCAAGGTACATCAGAGGCCAAGTCAGCTGGCAGTTATTATGCCAGGACTCTATATTTTTTTTATAAGGTCAGGTATTGAAATCATTCCATCCATTGTCCCTTCCTTCTCGGCCACTAATGCCTGTGCCATAGTGGCTCTGCTACTTTTCATATCTGTCGATACATTAATGAGACACATTGGCCCTGTTGCACTCTAGGCTGCCTGCTTCTCTGGGGAGCAGGGGCAGCAGGGAGAGCGCAGGCCTGCCGATGATTGCTCTGTTCTCCAGAGTGCATTGCTTCCCTTTAATCATCTCCCCTTTTTCAAACTTCTGCTGTCGTGGCCTCGGGCGAATCGCACACGCAAACTCACCACTGTTTCATCAATATGCTGTCATATTTTCTCACCGTCGGATCGTCGTGTGATAAATTCTGCTCACCACAATGCACCATATTGGCTAACTGTGTAGATACCATGGGACTGAGCAAATGGTTTGAGGCAATATTATGTAAAATGGGGCGCTGAGTGTGTTGTATTGTACAATGACAGTATGTAAATACTACATGAGCTACAACAACATACAGTGATTTGTCATTTGAATCTCTTTGTCCCAACAAAAGGAAAGCCGCTTCATTTTCTTAAGTGTAAGATATTAGCTTTTGGGTGCTTATTTGAAATGTAATGTATTTTGGGGATTGTTTTTCATGACTCAGTAGAGAGATCAAACCTGATCAAATTAGCATAAAGAGACGAAAGTGGACGTTGGTTTGTAATTATGCATCTCTTGTAGCAAAACACAGCTTCTGCTATTTTTGGCAAACAGCGTTATTTTTTTTTCCCCCTTTTTCGTGTTTTTTTTTCAAGGTACACAGAGATTCACCGTCACATTAAATTAAAGCCATGATGAGTTATTTTCTTCTACAACAGTTATAAGGACTGTTGAAAGTTGAAAATAAAGTTATACCTCCAGGGTGTCACAGACGTGAGCGATCGAATTCAGTATGAATCTTTTTCCTCCCTGCAATAGTCAGACATTATGTGAGGAAATCCAATATAATGTACTTATGCGATTGCAATTACATCAACTCACGGTATAGTATTTCTTAAGGCAGTTTTTAAACCATGAACTATGTGCAACACTGATAAGTGATAAATATTCATTACTAGTGTTTATTGCCTCAGTGAGATCTGCATCCCTGCCTTGCTTCCTGTCAGATATACCATTAAGATGGATCCCACAGCATTTCTGCTGCTGCACCATCAAAACAAACGTTAAATAATAGCCAGTTTTGAATAACAATAAGAGTTTCGCTGTACATCAAGTATCCATTCCCAAGGAGCAGCATAATAACAATCTCACAGTGCTGTCATCGGTGTCACCGGGAGATATAAGAGAGATATATTCACTGCTCCGGCTGAGGCTTTATCGAGATGTTCAATCAAGTTGTAGTTTTTCTTGCTGTGGCAGATTTATGCTACGACATGATCAGTTGTAATCAAGGAAAAACAAGGAGGGCGGCTCCAGCTGAGGGTCGAAAAAAGTGCGATGGCCCGCAGAATGATGCTAAAAATGGGTTCATCCTGTACACATGGCGTGTAGCCCAGCAGTGGAGGACGACAGCCACCGCTGCACTGTCATATCAAAGCACTTTTCAGTTTGCAAGCGGTTATGCTGTTTTGCTTTGGTGTACCATTCCCATCTGTGTTAGTACTGCAAGATAAACAGCTGGGCGATGTCTTTCTAGTCTCATCTATTGTGCAGGCACAGAGGGGAAACGTATTTGCTCTGGCCCCCGTGTTGATGGGTATTGATTGGACTGAAACAGCCTACATCTACATGCACTTTGTTAGAGACCTGCTCAGAGCAACGCCGCCAGTCACCTTTGAGGTGAATGCTTCCAGACAAGGACAAAAGAGGCCCAACAAAGAGGAGACAACTGCTACTCAAAACATTATCACAGAGGTCGTTTACTTGGTGTGCTTTGAGAGAGCCAATATTATTTCTACTCTGCTGATTTTTTAATGCGCTAAAAATGCTTTCGGAGCCAGATGGCAGGTCTTGGTTGAGGGAATCTGCTGTTTATGGGGCGACCTAAGCCAATGAGTGGGACTTTATGACATGTTAGACAGCAGATTAAATAGCCTTGTCCAGGGACATACACCCACAGGGCCTCAGCACCCTGATACTCGACACTGTAGCAGTTGATCTGTTGGCGCCCAGACTTAGAAAGCAGCGTGTATTAGTGTTGGGGATTGGCTCGGCCGACAATATAACTTTGATTCAGAATGTGATGAAGATGCAGAGTTATTCTTACTGTGGCCTTTCCTCCTTGTGAGAAAGTATTCGGTCCGTCCTCAAAGTGGTCACTGGTCAGGGAGAGACTCATGGCACGGCTAAGGCCTCGGTATGAGCCGAACCGACTGCCTGACCTCTGTAATTGAGATGCAGGAAGAAAACTGCATTCGTATCAAATGAAAAACTATTTTAACGCAGACAGGAGGAGCAGTTGCCAGGGAAAATAAGTTGATCGAGGAGTTGTCTGCCCCTTGTGGTTTAGTGGTGAGACCTGCTGCCGAGTCTATGATTAGATTGAACATGCACTAATTTAGCTCAGACTTGCAGCAGAGGGATACGCTCTGTGTCAAGCTGCGACGACATCCCCGGATAGGTGCATGAAAAGGGACTGTTAATTTGACAAGATAGAGGTGTTTTAACTAGCATGAGGCAGAATGTCTGCTGGAGGGTGTGTGTGTGTGTGTTTGTGTGTGTGTGTGAGAGAAAAAGAGATTTACCAGCTGACAGAGCAGCCGGGGGAGACAGTGAACACTGTAGGTCAGCGAGCGTGATGTGTTTTGAGAGTAAAAAGTTAGACAGATAGTCGGGCCTCGTGTTCTGGTTATTTTTTATTGAGAGGCAGATAGCACGTCTGGGCATCGTCCCACGGCCAGATAACAGCTCAGGCCCCTGACATCGTGCCGTTGCCAGGAGTGTGACTGCGGCTCTGAAGCCAGCGACACGTCAGCTTTTGATCTGAGGGTAGAAAAACCACTGGACAAAGTACGGTTCATTCGCTTGTTCTGTGTCAGGCTGAAAGGTGGCACGCAGCTGCGCGCATGTAGGAGAAGGCCGTGCGCGCTGAGGTGCATGCACACGAAAAAAAACAAGACCGATGGTAAATACTTGGAGTATCTGTAAACACGCGGACTTTAAGCCCGCTAACACCGTTATCTCATTGGCCCATGCTGTTGTTTTTGGAAATAATTATTATCTGCAAACATTTCCTCCATGTTTGTTCGCTCGAGCATGCCAATTACTTTTTTACAGCGGGTAAACATTGTACTGTATAGCCGGCATGTTTGGTTGGATTATATTTGTGATGAAGGTGGGGTGGGTGGGGGGGGAGTGAGTTTAAAGGTGAGGTTATGTTTGGAACAAGCTGTGTGAGCTGTAATACATTACAGTCCGCTTCCCCAGTCTTTATTTATTGCAGCTTCCTGTCTTCCTGTTCCCGAAGAGACAGAAATAGCAGGAACAGAGAGAGAGTCCATGTATGATTAAATTCATATTCATGCAAAAGGTGAATCATACATTAAGTGGCGGAACAATTAAGGGCAATTTCAATCATGCCGGAGAGCTTGTTTCCACTGTGGCGCTGAAGATGGAGAAAAGGTGGAAGAGGACAGACGCCTCGCAGTCCGGAGATGACCGAGCATACACACTGTTCAATCATAGCTGAGAGCGAGAGAGAGACCGGGGGCTTTACTCACAAAGCTCCTTAGAATAGGAGTCTGGTTTAAGATCACGGGTCAGCTAGCCATGAAACCTTCACTTTCACATAGGCCTGTTGTAACAGAGAGAAAGACCAAAGAGCAAAGAGACCAGAGTCACAGAGAGGGAAATGAGAGAGAGAGAGAGAGAGAGAGGGAACACAATGAATTTATGTATGGTTCATGACAGGAAGCAGGGAGACAGAGAGCGAAAGAGAAAAAAGGAAGAAAGAGTGGGCGAGAGTACACCTTGATGCATCTTTTTCCTCAAGGTTTACATCGATGCTTAATCTTCAGTAGTTGATCTGCTTGTTTAAGCTTTTAGTGCTTTTTTGTGAAGAATAGTTCTGGTGAACTTTTGTGTTTTGGGCATTGTTATTAAGTCCCATGAGAAAACCAAAACCAGAAATGAAATGAGTCTTTAACTGTCCAGGTAGCCTAGCCTGACCCGAAGTAGCTTATAAAATTCCTCTGTGCCTCAGATCCGCTGTTTACACCTGTTTTAGTATTGACAGTCTTCTGCTGTATAAGAAGAAAATTAGTAAAACTGTATATGTGTAATAGAATTACACTTACATGTTAAATAAGAACCAGTGGGCTTTGGGTTGAGTCCCACAGATGCAGCCAGCAAGTCTTTAAAGAGACACTAAAGAAGTGTTGGTTTTTGGTCTTTTGATGAGGTTTGTTGAGTATAGGAAGCGCTTAGAATGACACCAGACTTATCCTTTCAAATTTTCTTTGTGCAATGTGTTAGATGAATATCTAAAGTGTCCCCCTCCAAACCCGAAACAACTCAAGTCACTTCTGACTTAAATATCCCACCACTGTACATGAATGACTGACAACCTTCATACAGTAGTCCTTAATGTGAAGCAGAATATTCAATTCCAACTCTCTCTTTAAACATCTCCAGACATGCACTTTCGCAAAACTGTAAGGAACATTTTATATCATGCCTTTAAGAAACATAGAATATAGATGATATGATGCATAAAACAGAGAGAGACCAAGGCCACGTACAGCACTGTAGGGTGAGTCTTCTGCGTAAAGACCTTGGAAAAGTTGAAATGTATTCTGTTCTTTCTTCAAGTGCACAACACTGTCGGTTAGAAACTGAGAGAATATTCAACAATGGGATCGTACAATCATAGCATCATTAGAACATTTGCAAAAATAAGAGAAAAAGGTTTTTTCTAACACATTTTATTTCAAGTACCCCCATATTGAACATTGAGCTTTAAAGGAGACCTATTATGCTTTTCCTTCGTTTTGTTGCCTTTCCTTCATTGTGTTATGTATGTTCTAGTCCACACCAACAGTTCCCCTCTCCCACGGAAAACACTGGTCCTGAAACGTCTCGTCGGTAGTCTTCTTGACATCACACACCACCATGTCACACATTTGCATGATTTATGCTTATATTTATGGTAGAATTGAAGCTGACTGGGAGCTGAAAACGTGACAGAGCCGATCATAGACACAGTGAGCAGGGCTGGCTCAGGCGCGTGTGAGCTGACCAATCAGAGCAGACTGGGCATTCGAGAAGGGGGCCCTTAAAGAGACAGGAGCCAAAACAGAGCGAGAAAATACAGTCCTTCAGAACTGTACAGTATTAGAAATCTGATGCGTGTTTTTAAACTACAAATGGATAATAACAACAGTCTTTAACTATATAGTTAAACAGTCTTTAACTATATAGTTAAAGACTGTTGTAATGATATAAAATATGTCTTCACAGGATAGGTTGCAGTTGCCTTGTTTAAATGTGTTACAAACCACTTATACCCTTTTTGTATACTGCTTAAGGGTGCAAGATTTAGGAATTTTAGTTGAAAACATGCAAAATTCATTATAATTATCAACAGAATGTGAAGAAATAACAATTTTGACATTGTGTCGACTATGCATTGTGTTGCAGAGATTTCCATTTCAACAGCACTTCCACAATGTTCCAAGCTCCCAGTCCAGACCATTAGCTGCACAGCTAATTAAGCTAACTAGCTAATGGGTATTTAGGTGGTTTATTTAGCTGAAGAAATATGAGACCTTTTTATATATGATATATGTGTTTAATTGGAAAGCAATAGGCACAGGGCTGCAGTGTAAGAGTTCAGGCAGTATGTCTAAAATGAAATACTTCATTATTCTGTCATGTTTAAAACGTTATTCTGTGAAAAACATTTGTACAGTTACAGTGGTTTCTAATACCTTAAGATCCATATGTTGACAACGTTTCAACACTTTGCGGAAGTTCACAAAGTCAGGTGTGGGAAAGATTAGAATACAAATGATCCTGGCTCACACATCCACTGAGTAAATGCTTCCATCAGCTGCCTTGTCTTCCCTCATTACACAACCATTGGTATCACACGCTTAATAACACCTTTAATGTCATCAGGCATTGAAATAGCTGTCACACATGATAATAATAGTAATCCTTTTGGCTGTCACTGAAAACAAATACAGTTTAATATCCTGATGCGAGACGAGGGGGAGGTGTTTGTGCCTGTGATCTTCATTGTGATTTTTTAATGAGAATATCAAGCACGTCAGTAAAGATGCAGCTGATCATGATGAGGATCTCGGCTCCAGACACACTTCACTTCCTGCCTCCTTCCTCACATACCATCACCTGACTGAGATGTTAATACAGACGCTTTCTTGTTTAAACCGTACATTTTCACGAGTCCTCATATGTTTCGGTGGCAGATTCAGTTCCTGCGTGAGACCACAGGGGGATTCATGTGAACGAGTGAAAAGTTCGACGTAAAACAAACATCATTAGTAAAGATAATTGGTTTCAATTTTAAAATGTGTCACTTTCACCTCCCCTCTGTATTTTTTCTCTGGTTGCTCTCGTTGCCTCATTTTCTCAACAACATAGTGCCATCTAGTGTGCAGTGAGGGCGGTTGCATGCCGGGGCTGCTTGTTGCAGTCATATTATTTATTCATGGGCAATGCGCAATGAGGTGAGAGTAGGCTTCTTTTCCCAGAGGCGTATTTATTATTGTGTGGAAAAGGCTCAACCTTTTGTCCTCTTTTTAAACTCTCACCTTTTGAGTATTTCAGTTGTTTAATGCATTTATTGTCTCAATGGGGAGTTTTATATAACTGCTAAGACTGTTCACTGCTTTAAATGGGGCATTTTAACTTTCAGTTACTCTGTATAATGGATATGTGGCTGAGTAAAGCTCAATGTCCCAATAATGAACAAGGATTTTATGTCGTGTAATAATCTTTAAGATATAAACAGTCATCTCAGCCCTTTAAAGGTGCAATATAAAGTTTTTGGGAATACAATTTAATCATCAACTTGATTTTTTTTTGCCCAAACAAACAAAATAAACAAACTGACTTTAAAGGACAACACAGTTTCATGCTGTTTTACTTTGTTTATATGTGGCGGACCCTGCCACCTTTCCACCTTTAAACAGTGTTCGGGGACCTTATTTTCCTCTGAGAGTAGCTTGTTTATTCAGTTATGGAAAAAATTAATATTTCTGAGTTTGTATTATCAACTTATTAATATCATCAATATAAAAATTCTGAGTTTGATTTTCTTCTCCAAAAACTGAATAGCACCCCTTTAAATACATTGGAAGAAGTGACATATATATATATATATATATATATATATATATATATATATATATATATATATATATATTCCTAAACCTAACTTGATCTATTTTCAGCCATATGGAACTATTTTCAGCCATATGGAACTCGGCAACACATGTCATCAAGGTCCTGGTTCAATTATTTTCGTGGCAAAAACATTACATTGTCATTCCCAGTTTATTTCACACTTTTACCCCGCCTGGTTCTTGCCAGCTGATCCTGAGAAAAACTCTGAATCTCTCACTTGTTAAACTAAACTTAATGTGAGAGGTTTTAGTCAAACATTGCCAGTCAATCTCTTGCATTGAGTGTAGCCTTGACCCTCTGGGCAGTATCACAGCTGCTGAAGTGCTTTGGCATCAGTGTGACAGGATTAACACATCAAAAGCAGAGTCGGGGCCTACAGCGGCGTCACACAGTCAGTACAGCACCTTTCATGTTCTGCTCAGGTTCACTACAATTTCACGTAAGCCAACAGCAAGTCAGACGGAAAAAGATAATGGGGCCAACCTGCTGCTATCAGACTTTCCCTCAGCTTCAGTGAAATATGTCAAATTCTGTGTTTGATGAAAGATTGGAGTTCAACAGGCTGAAGTCAGGGAACGATATCTGACTGTGTCACATGGCCGGGATGCAAAGGAGCATTTAAGTCTGACATTCAAGCTGAAATTATTGCTGCAAGCCTGCATGGTCTTACTTTTCATGATGCAAACACTCGATAGTCAACACGGAGGGAAAAATTAAGCCCAAATCAGTTTTCCGGAGGTTAAATCCTGAGATTTATAATGTCTTTGATAAGATGTGGTAATATGTGAGGGTGGCGCAGTTTAATAATTAGTTTACAAAATCGAGATGCGTCAATAACATGAGGACTCAGGACATCTCAACATCGCTTTTTTCATATACTTCAAGAATATTTCTCATTGTCTATATTTTCTCTCAGATGTTTTTACAAGAATATATATGGAATTGTTTTGATTGTTGAAAGGCTTCCAGGTCAACAGTATTAATGAAGGTACAGGTGTCGGTGTAAACACTGTGCTGTCTTGTGGACTTACTTTCCACTCTCAGGAGAAGTAATGTCTTAGCAAAGTGAAGGTCTGAAACTCTTTTTGGCACTGCTTTGTACCTTGCACTGACAATCATTATTAATCAAAATGTTATAGAAATCGCTATATGGTAGTGTTATATCCAGATGTTGCAATTTTTTTACTTAATGTTTGACAAAACAGCAGTACAACAAACTTCTGTAGTGCCGCAGGGATGCCCTGCCCTACAAATTCGCCAGATGAAAGGAAACTGTCACAGCATCATCATCATGAGTTTCATCAGTGAAAATTTAAAAATTGTGATGCAAAAATTCATAACTCCACTAGTCATGAATCATATCGCAATCATAGTGTCGGTGAAAAAATTGCAATAATGTGTATTTCTTCGGCCACATGATGCATCGCTGCAATATTGTATTTTACTTCATTTCACGCATGTTTTTTTTTTATTGTTATTGTTATTGAGTGAGTTTAATTCTCCATACTATGTTATGCATTAGTTGTATTTTCATTAATCATTGGATTTATTCTCCATCGCATTTCAAATTAATTGTGTTTTCTACACTTGCTTTTATGTTTATTCTGCCTTTTCTATGTGAGGCACTTGATATTTATAATTTCTGTGTCACTTTTAACAGTGCTTTTATTATAATTATTATAATTATTATAAGTATTATGATTATTATGATTATGATTATGATTATTATTATTATTATTATTATTATTATTATTATTATTATGTTGCCACTTCTTGCAAGATGTAAAAGGTCCTGACTCGTGTACTCGACCATGTCCACTTTCTAAAAGCACATCCGGAAGCTAATAACTCCCTTGATTGGCTATCCAATGATGAACCACAGGGCAGCAAATAAAATAACTTGGACAAAATTAAAATAAACATTTATCCGTATGAAGGAGAAGAAGGCAGACTTTATTAATCCTCTGTGGGGAAATACACACACATGCACAAACAGTACAACACATGCATTCATGTGTGGAGAGCAGTGAGGGGGCTGCGCTTTAATCAGCAGTTAGGGGTCCAGTGTTATGCCCAAGGGGATCTCAGCAGTGCCCAGCAGGTGAACTGGCACCTCTCCAGCTACCAGTCCACGCTCCGTGCTGTCTGGTCCGAGTGTGTCTTGAGCTGGCCACACTCCGGTCCCCGAGCCAAGTGGAGTGACTGCCACCCCTGTGCATGATTTATTATCCAAACTGACCTTGAATTTTAATAATTCAAGTTTAAAAATCTACTGTCAGAAAAAATGTTACTCCGCAACCTAAAGGACCAAACTATAATTGCCAAGGAGCAGGACAGACCCGTGGAGCACAGATCTTAATAGGGCAAAAACACAATCAATCAAAACTATAATCCGGTAAAACACACTTGAAAGCAGACTTTACATTAGCATGACCAATTATCAGGATTAATAGGTATATTAAATATTTCAGATGGCATGACAGGATTTTCTTTTCAAAATTAAAAACTAGAACTGTACTGAATATAGCTTTTATGTCATTATTTTTATTATTTGTATTATTGTTATTATTGTTGTTGTTGTTGTTGTTGTTAACAATAATAATAATAATAATAATAATAATAATACACATTTTATTATTATCAAAGAAATTCCAAATTGGTTCCTGTTGTGCCTCCAAGTAATGTTTCACCTTTAGATGATATTCAATTCAGTATTCAGTATTTCCTGTTTATGAACTGTATAAATACAGTATACATATCATTTCTGCTGTAACTCTGAGGCTGCCGCTGCTTTATTGGACCACTTGGAATATTTGATTTATTTATACTGTATTGTTGTCTCTCCCGTTCCGACTCCTGTCTGTGCTTAAGGTTGTTGACATAAAAGAGAAACTGAAGCTGTCGAAAAAATTTTGGTCCATCCTGCCCGAGGCGATGTGCGTGGAGGACAGAGTGACCGCTGGAAATGCCAGTGATGACGAGTGCTGGAATGGCCACACCAAGGGCAGGTAAGTGCACCAGTCCCTCCCGGGGGCTTTTTCAGGCTCACACAAAATGTTATTAAGAAGTCCAAAGTGTGTTTTCAACTCTAATCAGTCTAATCCTAGAATTAGCACCAGAGTATTTGCTTTCACTGACTTATACTCGGCTATAGAAGAGCTTGGCATACTTTTGATATGAATCAGAACGTGGTCTTGTAAACACTCAATAGCTGATAATTCTGGTCTGGACCCTCCATTTATACTATAGCTTTGATTTGCTTTTTTATTATTTTTTTTGTGTTTTTCTCTATTTTATGGATTTGTGTTTTCATTCTCCTTTAAAATGTGCAACCGGCACGGGGAGCCTTTGTTAATCTGATTTAATTTTTAAAGGAAAATATCTGCCGAGCTCCCCAAATGCCCCCAGCCATGACTGAGGTCACAGTTAATTGATTGTGCCACTTCAATTCATAACATCAACGGTACGATCAAAAGATGTTGAGCATTCATGTGTCTAAATTCTTTGACTAACCCTTAAAGCAAAATACTTTAACCCTGTGTCTTGGTGTCAAATGTGAAAGCTGAAGTCATTTTTTCTGTGATTGCAAAGAAAAGAATACCACCAGTGGAATCAGTCAGATCAGTCCTCTTATGACCCACGGAGGTTTCAGAGGTGTAAATTACCCAGACTGACCTGAGCTTAGGGGAAACAAATGCTGTTGTGTGAGACGGTTGGTGGAATGCCCTCACATGATGGCCTGCTGCTTATTTATCAGGCAGGAATGCAGGCAGCTGACATGATTTCCCTGAAGAAATATCTCAAAAGTATGTCAGAACATTGCCCGACATGATTGGGTCATATGTTGATTTGCCAGTGCTGTCATAACCTCGAAAAGCTTCTCTCAAGTGTGCCCTTTCTCTGCCTCTCTCCAGAGTCCTGATCATTAGAATGATTTGCGCACCAGAGCCCCTCACAGTCTCGTGTCACAAATATGATTTTTTATTGACTGATGAGCACTTGTACAAGCAACTTTTCAAAGATAACACTTCTAATTTTCTCTTGCTTTTTTTGTAATGTAAAAGGTACTTTTCAGAAGTTCAAAAGGACGGCCTGACCAACCAGGTGAATAACCCAGAGGTGCTCGTGGACATCACCCGCCCAGACACCTTAATCCGCCAGCAGATCATGGCCCTGAGGGTGATGACCAACAAGTTGAGAAATGCCTACAACGGCAATGATATCTACTTTCAAGACTCAAGTAAGCAATTTGATGCTTTTCCCGCTCACATACATGCGACCTGGTCAGTCAAGTTCATGCTCCACCTCGCCACTCATCTTTAATGTCTGTTCGCTCCGAAATACAACCTGACCTTCAAACAGTGTCATCAGTAATGCCACAAGAGGCATTGATAGAAATAACTTACACAGCAGTGTGTAACAAAAAGCAATGCCAAAAATTCTGGTCCGACAGTTATAGCACAGTTTGCTGGCAGAACATTGGGTGTGCAGTCACTTCATTTAGATACACTGCTGAGATAAAGCAGAGCCATCGCAGAAAATGTGGATGTGAAAAGATTCATTACAGTCACCACATAAACACACTGCCACTTAGGGCAGCAGAAACAAGCTGTAAACAACCGCAGACATACTGTGTTATCACCTTGAAGTCGTTAAAGGGAGCTTGTTAGCAAACAAGTAGACCACCGTGGGACCTTATTTCTGAAAAAATACATATGGCAGTTAATGGAGAGAGATGTTTGTTAATTTCAAAGACTATTTTTCAGCTCAAGAAGGTGGCAGTGTGCCACCGTAAAATGAAGTGTAAGACTGTTAAAATACATAATAAGACTACGAACCCAACAGTCGCGTGAGTGATGTTGTCCAATAACCAATAAACCAACAGCCTAAGCAAGTTAAATATTCACAATATTAATAAGGTAATAATAACAAACTCAGAAATATTTTATTTTTTCCATAACTGACTAAACAAGCTGTTCTCAGAGGAAAATAAGGTCTGTTTGAAGCTAGAAGGGTGGCAGGGTCCGCCACATATAATCAAAGTCAAACAGTATGTCATTGTGTTATCCTTCAAGTTCAGTTTGTTTATTCAGTTTATTCAGTCATGAATTGAACTTAAATTCCCCAAAACTGCAGAATACCCCAGAATAGATGAATTTGACTGAAAGCATTTTTCCCCTCCATGTTTTCTACAGATAACACAATGATATCACGATCTTGAATTCTTTAGGCCACACAAATCATGCAGTGAAAATCAGATGTTGGGACAGCCGTAGTGAAGTGTGAGTGTCATATTCCACATTGCATTGCGCAACACCCTCCGTTGATAATGCATGCTTTATTACAATGGTTCCACTCTAATCTGGTGGAAACCTGGGTTTGCTAGATAGCACTGAGCTCCCAAGAATCTTGACCAAACTTGTTCAAAGACCCAGAGATAATGTGGCAAAAAAAAGGGGGTATATGTTCATCAGCTAGTCGCCAACTTTGTCTGCCTGCCACTTGGTAATGGGCAGGTCCATCTGAGCGCAGAGAGTGAACCAAAACAAAGTTCGAGGCTGTAAAAACCAAAACAATGAGCTAAAGGACACTAAAGTGTTCCACAGAGCCGACGAGAACTGCTGACAAATGTGACAATTCTCTGAGGGTTCATCACTATGAACAAAACCTTTCACAAACAGTACACATGATGATTTGTTGCATTATTAATATACAATAATAGCAGCTGTACCTTTAATAAGGTAAAGTTGTATAATGAACCCTGTAAGCAACAGTTCAGGGTTGCACAATTTGGCTTAATAGTTGAATAATGTTTCATTTTCAGTGCTGTGCTCAGTCTGGCTTGTGTTTTGTTTTGTTGCTGCAGGCGATGAAGGCAGCGGCGGCTCAGGCAGCGGCAGCGGCTGCACAGAGGTCTGCCCCACAGACATGGAGGGTGCTGCCAGCGAAGCCCCGGTGGTGGAAGCCGACCGGAGTGGGCCTGTAGATGACTCTGCCCCGCTCCATGCACCCTCTGTAGCTCTGCCAACCATGCTGGCCCTCTCAGTCCTGGCACTCCACCGACAATGGAGATAATGCTGGAGGAACTGGCAAAACATGGACAGCAGGGTTCTTTTTTCTTTTTTTTTTTTTTTGCAGTTTTTGTATTCAGGCAGATTGGAGCTACTGTCAAGCAGGCAGTATTCAGGCTGCCAGCCTCGGGGTGAGAGGAGTGTACTCTGAAAAAGAGAGCAGTCATGCATCGTGATTTCCCACTTTCCCAAAGATCGTGCAGTGCCATCCTTTGACTTGATATTTTGCGGCGTCGCTTCACCACCTAACACTGATGCCGACCCAACAAACTCTGTTTCAGAGATTTCTTGCACATATGGCAGGTATTAATGTTGGTCTCCATGTGGAAAAAAAATATAACACGCACTTTGATTGTTTTGATTTTTTTAATGCAAAAATTGTTTGTGTTGGAAAAAATGTTGATAATGTGGTTATTTGACTCACCTAAAAGAGGCACAGTAAGATTAATATATGTTATATTTTGAAACAAATACAAAGGATAGCAAAAATTCAGGAACATGTGGCTTCCGCCGAAAAGTTTTAATTGAGTCCTTGTTCCATTGTCATTAACTCATGTGCCAATTGTTGATTTTTGACGCGGAGCAATTGAATATTTATCAAAGTTGTCATAAATCCGAACTTATTTTGACAGCACCTGAATCGTGTTGCTTAATCTTGTGTTTTATGAGAAGTTCAATCATGAAGTTTGCCATAGGTTCAGTACATCATGGGTTGGTCCTTTATCTGCTCTGCTCTTAGCTATCATATATCATTCAGAATACAACAGTCGCCTAGTGCTAAAAGTCACATTTTGTTAAAAGGGATAGGGTTGGCATTTTTTATGTAATCACTTGCCTTGCAACCGTTTTATTATCTGCAAAATATTCTCATATTGTGCTGGTTTCCTCAGGCATGGTTCCAGGAGGAAACATCCTGGACAGAATTCATAGAGAGCAATTATTGACGCACAAATATACTGTAATGCCATCATAGTGATGCTGGTTCTGTAGTGCTCTGGGCTGCTAAACAAACTCTGATCCTTGCTAATATATAAATATCGATCGATAATATATTTTGGTTTTGTTTTGTATCAGAAGGGTTTGTGTCTTCATTAAGTGAGATGTTAAACAGTCGGTTTCAGTCTAACCACTTTATAGCATCAGTGCAAAGGCAAACACAGCCCAGAAATACGCAAATCAACAATCTCTAATAGATGTTTGAATTGTGCTTAAAGGTGCAATATGTAAGAACTGGCAATATACCACAAATAGGGGGGCAGTGGATCACCAGCACAGCTGCTAACTGCTGCTAACTGTAGCTGCCGCTCGCTAGAAAGCTCAATTATCTCTATTATCGATAACTGTGCAGCTAGCGGTCCTATCAGCTGGAGGGAGTGTGGGTGTTGTTTCCTAATGGACTGTCGGCCTACAAAGTGTCTAGAAGCTAGCTGGTTAGCATGCTAACTTCAATAGTTATCTCTGCAACAAAATACAGAGACATCTTTGACACAACTTACATTTTTTTTAATTTAGGGGGGGTTTTTTGCATGGAAAAATTATCTTAAATAATGCACCTTTAACAATACCATGCTGACAAGATGAGGTCCTATAAAGGAAGTTCCATACACTAATGGAAGATCATGACTTTGCTCATGCACATTACAGTATGAAACGCACACCCCATTCAATACAGAATCACCATCACAGATGGAATTTTTGTGCATCGGTAAACTTTTATATAATTTTCAGTAATTGGGGCCTAAAAAGTTTTCTTCTGCATTCTCTGAATATTATTCCAGAAATATTTCTACAAATATTAAACACTTTTAGAAGTTCCAGGAATTCTGTCTTTGCGTAAATCCACTTTTGCATAAGTGTTTGAATAACCAAAGGTTATCCTTTAATTGCTTTCACAGTTTGGATTAAAAAGTCATTAAAATTTGCATTGTACTGCTTTAAAAGCTACCAAACAGAAATACTGACAGTTCAAAAGTCAAGTTGCTATTTCCGAATGTTTTATTACTGCGGTTGTGTTATTGAGGTGAAGGATTTATTAAGAGAGGAAGTTGCAAACAGCACACGGTGGTTACTGGAAATGCAAAGAAAAGGGTCCCTAAATTTATCTGTAAAGCTCGAATGGTTATGTCTGCAGCACAGACAGGCTTGAAGCCGACCACAGTCACCTGTGAAATGAGAATCTGTGGAGACCGGACAGGGCTGAATGCTTCGGTGAAGCTCCTCAGTAGAGCGTACTTACAGAGAATGTGAGAGGCCTGGCACTGCTGAGGGGGGCGGACAAAACCAGCCTGTATGTACGTCCACTGTTCTCTGAGAGCCCGTCAGCTCCATAACCACCAGGCCAGCTAAGCTTACATATCCAAGGAATTAACCAGTGTTATGCCCTTAGCAGTATATCAGTGAATATGTGTTGGGCTTTTTTCATTATTGCATTTATGTCCGCATTTGCATCCACATTGCAAGAAGAAAAATGTACACAAAATATGCTGTTTAAAGGGATTCTTTATTATGAATAGTGATCTGACAGGATGCCCTTTTTATGTTTTGTATCATTGAACTTTTAATGGTAATATTTTTGCAATAAAATATCGAAAAATGGATGTCTGGTCGGACAAATTATCTGAAAAATAGAATTAGCTGGAAATACTCAACATTTTTTTACGATCAATGCATTGCTATATGAAGTCGAGTCCTAATGAGGTGACATTTGTTCAAAGTTTGAGTTTTCAAACGAAGAGGGGTGAAGAACTAGTTGAGAGAATATGCCTTATTGTTTTTCAGTGCAATTAAGACGATTGACGATTTGTGTTTTGTTACTGTTCTTGAGAATAAATATTTATTAAAAACATTCCAATAGATTTCTATTTGTGCCGACTCTCACAAAGGAAATGTTAAAGGTACATGATCATGAAAGGAAGTGAGGAATCGCTACTGTAAGCTCACTGTGGACAGTTAAAGTTCATTTCACATTAACATTCATTTACATTCATAAGGATTGGTCTCGTTTTATACTCATATTGCGTTATGATTCTTTCTTTTTCAGTGTATACTATACGATTCACATCATTGTTAAACAAAATTAATATCTAGGAAGGAAAAGTGTTTGTTCACAGGATTAACATTTTCCTCTTGCTTCACCAACAGTAAAGAAGCCCGGCTGCTCCATTTTTCTTCAGTATGTAGTGTTTCAGAACAACAGGTGAAATCTATGCTTCGTCCGTGTACTTTCTATTTGTGAAGTCTGCTTTTATCAGAGGTTCAAAGCCTCTGTTTCTGCGCTGGCGCAGGTACAGCACAAAGATAAGGAGAAGCACCAGGAGACCGATGAAGACTCCCCCCAGAGTGGAGCCCATCACAAACACAGTTGGTCCTCCTGCGTCTGGAAAGATGAAGGACAGGTGGAGATATTCATAGATAACTTTTTGGCAGCAGTAAAATTACATGTAAATTGCAGTTATTAAAATAAGATTCTTAAAAACTTTTGGTCCAGTTAGACAAAGTGGGATGGATTTGGTTCGATGAGCTGGAGAATCAACATCAGCGACTCGACTTCGCTGTGCAAAAACTTCTGTTATCAAAACTAACTTTCTTACTGAGGTTTGTATCAAAATTCCTGACATAGGGCAATATTTCATAACACTAATAATTGATCTTAGATTTTATTGTCTTTTTTTATAGACTTTATTATTTTAAGTTACAGGTGGCCACACGTGGAAATTTTGATCCCTGTGTGATAATCACCTAATCACATATGAACATAAGTAATTCATATGTGAACATTTTTATATCTTATCAGTAAATTTTCATGTTAAGAAGACAATCAGTTGTGAAATGGCCAGTTCAAATATCAAATGGTATTATTTAATTTTCACATGTTGAGATTTTACAGTTGAAAAATAGTCGATTGCATTTAAAAATGTGTGAAAACGTGGAATTCAAATGAGTCATGTTTCATTTCCACATGTGGTAATTATAATACACGTGTGAAAAAAGCCAATCGCTTCTGATGATGTCCAGTTCACTTGTGACTTTATTGTATTTTTCACGCTAAAATTGTAGTTTACAGGAAAAATTTGATTTATTTTTATATGGGTTACGGAGTTCATGAGTATAATGTTAATATATTAATAATAATAATATTAAATTCACATTCAGGATTTTCTTTTTTTTCACCTTTACAATTTAAATTCACACCTGATAATGTGTGAAAATGTGGAATTCTACGGAGCCCTGTAAGGGACATGGGGGGGGGGATTGATGGGTGAAAAAGATGTCCTTTTTTTTCTCCCCCCATGTCCCTTACGGGGCTCCATAGAATTCATATGTGAAGAAGCAAATTGCATTTGATTTCATGTGACTTCATGTGACATGTTTTGTTTCCACATGTGAAAAAAAGCCAATAATTTCTGAAAAAGCGTAGTTAGCATGTGAGAATATTTTTTGTAGAATTAGTTAGAGTTCAAATTTAGAATTAAGTTAGACTTTTAGTTGAAGAAAAATTATACAGAAAATAAAGTTAGAAGTTTTGTTCACAAATTGTGTTGTTTTTTTTCCAGTTGACTTTTTTCATTTGCCATTTTTGTAAGAATCAGCTGTGCCAACAGTTTTTCTAAACTTTTTTTCTTTTCTGAAATGTGACATTATTTTCTTTGTAGACATATTAGAATTTTAAAAGCTCAACATTATTTTCTTTTCTCCTAATTTTGGTTCACATGTCAAAACAGCCAATCACATCAAAAAATATTTATTTCACATGAGAAGAGGCAAAAGTGTTGTACTATTCCTTTAAACATATCTTTTAAAAACACTGTTTAAACACTCACCTTCCAGGTCGACAGCATAGGAGTACCCCAGCTGCTCAGAGGTAATGTATATCTCCTCGTTGGTGATCGGAGGGAAGAAAGGAACCATGTTGTAGTCCCTGTTGTGACCGATGGGGGCCATCTCATCTGGGAAGGTGGCGTTGGACGGAACAAACCTTCTCATCCACTCATCGAAAATGGCATCCGTGAAAGCGTGGAGCACCTGCGACAAAACCAACAAGAAACACCATGGTGATTTCGATGACAACAATTCCACAGCCGCAACGTTTCAGAGATAACAATGAAATCAGGCTCTGACCACAAAGATGGGATCGTTGGCCGCGGCATGTGACAAGGAGCTGGTTCCGTTAAGCATGGAGTGGACGAGGTTGTGAAGGTTGTTGACAGATTCGTCCAGTTCTCCATCTGGTTTGTCGTAGCCCTCGAGAGCATTTCTGTTACGAAGCACAACATCTGTTAAGCTGTGGTTCTGCAGAGAATCTTAGCTGCCAAAGTGAAACAGCAGGTATACATTTAAAATGATTTCCAAGCTAAAAAACAGAGTCGTACCTGAAACTAAAGGAAGAGTTGGTGAAGTATGGAGGGCTGTCGAAGTCTCTGATACCGAGACAGCTCCTGACATCAGTCATGGTGGGCAGGGACGCGTTACCTCGCTCCATGATCCCTCTCTGAATAGAGCCCTCACCAGTACCGTTGCAAAGAGTCACCAGGCGATTGTATTCGTCCAAACTGGAGGCGAAAGCGATTTAATTATTGTGAATGTTTCACTGATTTCAATCAAAACACTTTGATTTGCCACACAATATTTGTTCCATCATATTTACTGAGTCCTTTTCCCTTCCCATCAGTTTGTTTGCTGACCTGTTACACACCACCCCCCATCTGGAGAATCTGGACTGGTTGCTGATGAGGGAAGGGTTGTCTGGGTTTCGGCCCCCCAGCATCGAATCGGTGCACACGTCACACTCACTCTGCCCCGTGGCAAAGTTCCAGTAAGGGATCGCAAAGTTCTCGTTCCCGGTCATTCTCTGCAGGACAGGCAAACATTGTTGAATTGGGTTTACATCGGTGTTAGAAATTTAAGTTTTAGTCATCAACATGTGCTTGTAATGCCTCATATACGAGTCCTGATATGACTTTCTCGGGTTAGATTCAATTTAGGATACATTTTCCTTTCTCTTTCATTTTTCTATCATGTTGGACCAGATCCCTGCATCTTCATTTAAAATTATGAATATATCTTGGGTTTCCTGGAAGGACCGCTTGTGGCATTAAAAGCTCTTCCATCTGATGCAAATAAATAAAATGTGTCTTAGGGAGGTATATCCTTTGGGCAGAAAGATTCAACTCAATAATCAAATGCAATAATTGTATGTGTTTGGGCTTTTAAGAATGTATTCACCATATTGATTGATAAACTGAATGGATTCATTGTTCAGGACAAATAACTTTTAATTTAGCTGTCGCCTGAAAACAACCTCAAAAATAAAGCCACATATGTACAAGTAATTCATCAGCACCAAAATCCCAAATCATAATTTCCCTTCCATAAGCGAACATTATATATATGGCAATAACACAATGACAAGCTGATCACATATGAGAAAAAATACATTTTCACAGTGACCAATAACCTTCTTATATTACCAACCATTATTATGTTCATCAAAAATAAACCCATGGAGCGTAGCTGATCCCAACCAGTCATGCCAACATGAATTAGTCCGACAACGTGTATTCAGAAGATTACACATACCTGTAGCTCTCGTTCCAAGCTGAGGAGGTGATACCTGTGCCAGGTGATGAATGCTGGTCCTTTGTGTGAGAAATCAATGGCTTTGAATGGACGACCGGGACCTGCGGGGACAAAGAAAATACACATGCCATCAGTGCACATCACACACTAAAAGATATATCTATACTTTCTCATGAAATCTGATCATTAAAGTCACAATCGAATGTCAAAAAAAGTCAACTAAAGTCAAGACACAACCTTGGGGTTTGGGTTGCGGCATTAACAAACTTAGATTTATGTCCAGAAATGTGATGGTGCTCAATTACCCAGAAGAGTGTCGCGGACAGAATAGTAGTGCTGCCAGACGAAGAAGTCGTAGATTGAGATGTTGGTGACCTGGGGCTCAGTCCCATTTGGTCCCAGCAGTCCCAGCCAGTGCTGGGTGGCAATGACATAGTCTGGGTGGGTGGTGGTCTTAGCCAGCTCCAGGGCGTTGAGGAACTCCTGGAGCTCCTCGGAGGTCAGGGAGTGGATGTTCTTCCGCACCACTGGAGCTTTCCTCTGGTCACAGTTTGGTCCGGTCCAGCCGAATTTACACTGACCACAGTCATGCCCTGCAAAGTTACCTTCAACACAAAGAGCAAACTAAATGTATCAAATTATCTTGGGGTTGTTTCAGTCTTTCAGGTCCATCACCAGCCATCGTCTAACCGTCATCTGAATAAAACTGTACATGACTCACCAGTACATCTGCACGTCTGATTGAAGAACTTGGTGGGCCACCTCTCTCTGTCGTCAACATTTCTCAGCCTGTACGGTCCTCCCCAGGGTTTGCTGTCAACTCGCACAGCCGAGCAGTTCCCTCTCCCCGACAGAGAGCCGCACACGTTGGCAGGATCAGAGCTGAGAGCAGGGCAGCACTGCTTGGACAGGATCCCCTCCACCGTGCAGCACACTCGAGGAAACTGAGCCTCCGCAGGCTTTGGCCAGAGGAGTAAACAAAAAAGGCCAAGACCCAGCACATTCATCATATTTCACCTGTTTGTTTCCTCCAGTCAGTGGCGACTAATCAGTTTCTACATCAACTTTGAGCAGTGAAACGGTCGATTAGTTCCCGCAGAGGAGTGTGGAATCGCAGTCTGCTACGGTCCCCGGTTGTGTATCTTCAAATTAGATTCAGTGATAGTTCTGATATGTGTGGAAACAACAAGTTAAAGCCGGATCATGTTGTGTTCCAGTCGGTTACATGCACGTTAAGGAAGAATCTAATTTCTGCTCTTGCTTTTGTAGAGCGGAGGAGGATTAAGCCACTGGTCTTGTGATGGTCACCTGACAGCAGAGCTGTGAGCTGGACTAAGAACTGGAAGGAACTGCCAGTGGGGACTATTAAAATGTTGTATGGCCACTTTGTGCCAAAAGTCTGTGTGTCTGATTTGTTATTTAGAGTTAATCAGTAAAAAAGATAACAAAGCAGGCAATACATCAGATTTGCCTAAGACAGAACAGCCAACTGTACACGCATTTGGTCAAACACAAAATGAATTGTGTTCTGCACCAACACCATTAACTCTGATAACACATTTAAAATAGAAACATTATCTCAAAACAAATTAATTGATTTGTTGAGTCATTTGGAGATATCATAATAGAAAGAATGAGGTTAAATGAGAGTCAGCTCTCGAGCCGAGGCCAACCAGGATCTGTTGTGTAAATCTTAATGAGGGTCTTATCGCTTTAATCCTGCCAGAAGATGTAGTTTTCGCAGGCTTTTTACAGCTTGATATTGTAGCGTGTCTACTCGCGTACTTGCCGATTGTTCCATTCATCAAGCTTTTCACCCCTTGACACCCTCCACTGTGCATGTGAGTGGAAAAAAGAGCAGCTGTAGGAACTGTAGGATCACCAGATCACCGGCCCTTGGCATAGGTTGCATAGATGAATGCTAAGGGGGCTGTCATCCAACGAGGGGCGCCGCAAACGTAGCAGCGCAATCACAAGGTGTAGCGTGATCCATGGGTGCCAGCTCCTACAGGCATTAAACTATTAATTTCTTTAAATTTGTCACTTGTTTCTTTCTTCAGTTTTTATTTGGTGTGATGTTTTTGTCTTAAAATACATAAAATCTTGAATACATACATGCAGTTTCTGTGTGAGTGTATGAAAATTGATTGTGAAATTGCCTGCGATGCAAGGGGGCGCTTGCTAAAATCTTGTCTTGGGCACCACATTGGCCAGGGCTGGCACTGACCACGGGTCTCAGCTGACAGCCTCCGCTGAGCATGTGAGCTGAGAAAAGAGCAGCTGTAGGATCACCATCATCTTTCACAGACTCTCCACACTGGTATGGTGAAAAATAATTAACTGTAATTTTCAGGGACTCCCTTCTTTACTGGAGAATTTCCATTTGATGCTGCAAAATGGTAACTTGAATTTTTATATGAGAACTTTTCTGGGCTACCGACCACGCCAAGGTCTTCACAGCACATGCCACATTCATGCCCACGCACACACACTGATGGCAGAGGCTGGCATGACAGCAGCTGACACACTTTAAGGTCCATGTAATAAGATTTTGTTAATAGGCAATAAGTCCTTATTAGATGCCTATTATCATTAATAAGACTATACATTAATACTGTTAATTAGAAATTACAACAAACTCATATGGATTCCATTAATTTAAGCAAATCTTAATTCATTTGAATTTAAATCAACTAAAGCAACAAGCTCTATGTTCATGGTACAGTGTCTTGTGACAGGGTGAATGGTGTCTCAGCTCCTTGTGTCTGCACTATGTAACTTCAGTGACCTTGAGACACAAAATGTTTTCAACATATAAAATTGTTATGACGTCGGGAGTTTTCTTTGGAGTTGACACCTACTAATATTACGCCTGACAGATCTGGGATTTGTGTTTAATACAGTGGTTTAATACAAGAGCCTTGATTTAAGCGTTACCGGGCCCATCTGAAGCGATACAGCACTTTTTATCCAAAGTGCCGGGTATTTCTATACTCCGACACTGGGAGCAGTTTTGGGTTCAGTGTCTTGCCCAAGGATACTCAGCCGGAGCCGGAGATCATCAAACCAGTGACCCTCTTCCAGTTAATCATCTCATTCCCCCTTGGGGGCTGATCCCAAGATTGGGATCCACTGGAGGACTAAATCACTTAACTCTGAATAAACAATCCAGCACTTTCATATATAATAACATAAACTTACTGCAGAGCCCGTTATTTGACTGCTGACGTGTTTTTTGCATGTTACACATATCGCACTTTTGCTTTATTTAGGATTTTGAACACAGGACTTTTACAAAAATAAACGTTTTCAGTGCTTCTTTGATCACTGGGTACACTATAAGTCTGTGACATTCACAAAACTACACAATAAATAACCACATTAATCAAGTTTGTAAAAACCTAGCTTTAGCATTATGCCCGTAATAGAAGTACAACAGTATTACAGTGCATATAAAACTGATTGAGGTTGGGCCTTTCAGAGATAGCTAGCAGCAGTTTAAAGGTTACGCAATTTGCACTCTAAAATTCATTGAAAACAGACTATAACTGCTGAGAACAATGAGTTCAAAGTTTGTCTTTCTTAGAAAGAGTCTGAATCCTCAAAACCCCCTTCAGCCTGAATATGCATCGCCTGGCTGATATAGGACTAACTGTGTCAAAGACTTCTTTGAACAATGGAGTGGATGATGCTGCGGATGCATGACTGGACTGCACATGACTCATTTAACACTTACAGCAACACCAGGTGGTAACTGAATTTAGAGAGGTGAACATGTTGGTGTTTTGTTTGTTTTCCTTGAACATGTCTTTATGTTACGTAATTCTATTGATTTTAAAACACAAAAAACCTGTCTATTGTTTTTCTAGCGTCATTTGTGTTTCCTTTTAAAACCTAATCGACCACTGCCCACACATTCTCACTACCATGAAGTTTCACCTGTGACTAGAAACTGTTCTGTGTCATATGGGCATGTTTTTATTTCTCACTGTCCGATTTAAATAAATATGATTCTGACAGAGTTTTTCCTTTAAGCTGCCTTTGTTCAGAAGCTGGAGCTCCACGCTCGTCAGAGAACCTCCTGATGCTTGAATGTGTGTCTTTGAACCACACTCCTGATGCATTCCAGTGGCCTGGCATGTGACCGCTGAAAATCTATGTGTTACATGTGTTATTTAGAGTTAGTCTTTATCCTACTACACCAAAGGCAAAGGCTTACTGTTGTTTAGAAGGCTGTAAATTGAGCTTGAATTAACTTCTTGTTATCACAATTTCGAGTCCATTTTAAAGGTGTTCTTTCCTTCTCTTTCTACTGTTTAAAAGCATTGTGTTACAGTTTTCCTTATCCAATCAGATTACAGTAAGAAACTGTGCTAAAGTTCTCAATGTCGTGTCAATATTGGTTCAATTTAAAAAATTGAGCACATGATTTTACTGTCAATACAAAATTGGGCTCCGTTAAAGTAGAAAAATCTCAGGATCCAGCAAAAGCAGTATGAAATATACCACAAATCTTTTTTTTGTCAAGAAATTTCATATAAATACATAATTAGATTAATTTTTTTATTGCCATTATATCACTGAAGAAGAGACAGATTCCTAGATCCAAGGGTTCAGATTTTAAAGCTTAAAATGTCTACCTTATAAGCACAGTATGTGATTTCTGTCGCTAGGGGTCTCTCAATCCAAATAAAACTAAAGTCGCAGGCGTTTGGGGTTGACTGGAGACGCTGTCCTCGGTCTTAAACAACTACCACCGCCAATGAAAATCTACCTATGCTACACAGGCAGAAATGTTTACAGATAAGGTAATGCTTATTGTTTAATTTACGTTATGTTTAGCCATGTTGGTCCTCTTCCCTCCTTACTCTCTGACTTATTTATTTATTCATTTTTCAGAGACAGTGCATGTAAATGAACATTACTGTAAAAATACCAGGATTAGCTAAGAGCCCAGTTTTCATCTGTATTACCTAGGCCAGGTGCAAAGTTGGCAACTGAAAATCAAGAAACAAGTTTAAAACAACAATCGTGATGTGAGATAAAAAGCAGACCTAACAGCAGAGCAGCAGAGCAAGAAGAGGCAAACACAAGCAAGCACAGTCATGCCATGCTAGTTACAGAACAACCTACAAAAACAGACAGGAAGTTTTGGCAACAGGCAACCCAATGAAACACATCATTAACTTCATTCAAACTACACATTTCTTTGAGTTTGAACGCTGGTGAACATTTGGCATAATGTAAGTGCACAACTCGACAAAATACATAACAGCAATCTGCTCGTTTTTAGACATTTACATGCAGAAATGTTGCATATCAAATCTTCAAAGTGTCAGGGAAACACGAGAGTCTTTCTGGCGAACGGACGTAAACACGACCTCATGAGAAAACTCATGTGTGACCACCAAGTCTTTTACACAACAGGTCCTATGAGGTTCACTGCACCCAACAGGATTAGTGAGCAGAATTCCTGGAGGGATTCAAATGGAATGTTTCTATAGAAATTATTTAACTTTAATTTCAGCAAACAAGCCTGTGTGCCAGTGTGTAAGTGAGAGGAGAATGAATGATCCGACCCAGGATCAGTCCGTGTGTTTCTACTGAACTTACCAGTGACTTCTTATAGCTTGTTATGTGAAGGAACATGTGATGTTATGCATGAAAAAAAAAAATAAAAATACAGAATTCATTTCAAGGCAGTGTACAAATTAAATAAAAGATTAGATCAAATCAAATGCTTTCAAAAGATAAAAACATGGACACTTAAAGGTTCAACAAACTAATATGGAAATGAAAAAAAAGGTAAATGTGCGGAGACACAAAGGGAGCACTTTCAAATACGAGCATCACTGTGACCCTCTTAAGGCCAGGAGATGTATTCTATGAATAAGAAAATTTTCGTTAATACTTAAGAAGGAATGAGCATTTGTAGCTGAATTATTAAACATTCATGTACACGTTTAAAAATACTATAAAACAGAACTGAAGCAGAACTGTAAGTAGACTTACCTTTCCAATAGTAACAAACACTGGGTATATTTAAAAATAAGGAAAATACATCTACTGTAAATGTTCTTTTTAATCAGTTTTGTTTCTCGTTGTTATTGTTTCATTTTCAATAAATTCTTTAAATGTTTGCAGTTTTTCCACAATTTTATCAAAATGGCAAGCTTTCCAATAAAACAGCGTGTAAATATCAATGCAGTGTTAAGTTCTCTGATCTAATTAGTTTTTTTTCTTCCAAATGGTGTCACTGCTACTGGAAATGTCATCTAACCAGGAACTGACTTCTTCAACATGTGTAAATAAAAAGAATCCATTATTCCTGCTGAAACACAGGATGGTGCCAGAGAGCCACGGAGAAACAAGCTACTACATGCAGTATAATGGCATGCAACGCGCGACTGTCTGAGTGAAACATATTTCTATTCTAAGTGTAATAAGTCGACCAAAAATCTTCAGTTTTAAACCTTCTGCTTACCATCCGTCAATTTATTTCCAAGCATAGTTTGAAGTGACAACACAGAAAGATATTTAGACAAAATAAAGGTAAGAAGCAGGAACATATTTTTAATTGCTTATCACTTAGTAGACTCAGACTCAGTGTCTTCCTTTTCAGGTTCAATATGAGGATGTGCACAATAATGGTCCATAATGCATCTTCAGAGCCGGACAAATGATTCTGTTAATGGTCTTCCAAAGAGGATCACAGATGGAGGTGATTATTCATTTGTACTTTATTATATACTTGTTACCATGTGGATGGAGCAATGCATCCATTTTCTTGACAGCTTTGTGTATATACTGCACTTAACCCACTCTGGGTATGTTTTGTAGGAATATGTGTTGGCTAAATAATAGGAGGCCTATTGAAATTTTAAATTGAGGCCACTTCAGGTACATTAAGAGAGAAAGGGGCCCAGTCTTGCAGAAACTGGTGAAAAGCGAACCAATTTAAATGTTTGCGCTTGTTTTTTACGTGGCATTCTTTCGTTAATGATGTGTAATCTGAGGAGGCACTCGACAGCCCCTGCTGGGCTTTTAGGTTTCTTCTCCATATTCAGATGAGTTTATTTTTAAATGAGCACAGACTGAAATCTAAAGCATGTTTACTCCTCTGAAAGAGCACATTAATAACATTTCAAAGAATAAAGGAGAGTGGACAACTGTTCGGGAAAATGTTTTTGTGGCTCAGTCATGTCTTACATTAAATCTCAAATAAGCAAACGAAACTATAAAAAAACAAACACATAAGATGATACAGAAATGACGCAATTCATTTTCCGAATAAAAGCATCTTGAAGTTAAAATAAATTGAAAAACATAGCACAGGTTTCGTAATACTTTCATGACAGCTATCTCACCAACCAATTAATTACTAAAATACATCTAACATTTTTTCTTTTTTTTTTTGGTAATTATTCCAATATTGAGATAAAACTCTCTGAATGCATGATCACATTTTAAAAACATATTGACGTGCAAAATGTCTAAATCCACACGCCCCTCTCTCCACAACTGAAATTTGGAACATTTGGATATTGGATATTCGATTTTTGCTGATATCCAATTTGCCGATGCATATACAATCACATATTATTATCTTATGTCTAAATGTTATAATGTTAATATGTACGCATTCACTGGGCAACATAAGAAAACTACTTTGTCAATGGTTTGCATTGTGCAGGCATAATTAAAGGGTCATCTTATCAGCCCGTCACATTGTGATACCAATGGCATATATACTCAGGGCTGGAAGGATTAGAAAGAAGACTGGAAATTAGAAAACATCTAATGCACATTTACATTACAGCACACTTACTCTGTATGTCACTTACTAGTTGTGGCATTGTGAGAGAGTGACGACAAAGGCGAGTCTTTATTTTAAAAATAAGTGTGGAAAATAAACCATAGTTGTGGTAGCTGTCCTTTATATTCACTATTATATTCTAGTTTGAGAGAATGACTGAGCTGAGTGATGGCGATGCAGTATCTGTAGACAATAGCAGGGGGGCAGTGTTGCTGTTTCTGCTGGCCCTGGATCACTGGGAATGACTGGCCCTAACAGTATGCATTTCCTTCAGGATGCTCCAAGAAATATGCCATGAAATAGTCTAGGATTGGACATCTTTGTACTTTAACTGTCACCATTTCAAATCTCAACCATGCCGAGCGGTGACTGACAGCGTATACACTGGGCTGGGTGGTATGCAGCCGTATGAATTGACTAGCCTGTATGGAGTTTTAATCCTCTTTAAGACTCCTATCCATCTCCAAATTAATATCTAGGGGCCACGTATCCGTCTGCACCAGTTTGTACTCCACGTAACCCACTTCTCTGGCAAACTGATCAAATTATGCACTGGAAAATAAGATTAATAGTTATGCTGCGAAACATGCTCCAGGTCAATTATTTGGGAGATGGTGACGATATACTCATTACACCATAATGCCGATTCAAGGACGAGCAGCATGAAGGAGTGTGTTGTAGATTAATTGCCGCTAAAGGTCAACATGCGTTCAAATTGACGAAGATGCTATCCATTTTTCATCGGCTTCAAGTGCACTGTATATGGGAAACCTATAACGCTCATTACATGCATTTAAATGAGTCTGTCCTAATTACTAATCAGTCTCTTGTACCATTAGAGATGGAAATTAGAAATACAAAACAGACCCCTCGGCATCATTCACTCAGAATATATTAGAGTTCTCTTTTTACACTGGCATTTAAAAAAAAAAAAAACCTCGAAAACTTGATCAAATATTAAAAACATTTCAGGAGTCTCACTTTTTATGACTTCATTTAAAATCTCAGGGACACCGAAGAGCTCCTTTTAATGAATATAACAGAGTAGTGTGATATATTTGTGTTCAACCGGCTCCCTAAAAAACAAAACTATACTGTTTATTTTGCTATACCCCAATCAGAATATTGGCTAGACCCTTCAGTGATTCTTTCTTCAGTGATTCCCGCCCACCTCTCTGGCAGCTTACCGATTTACATTTGAGCATAATGCAAGCATTAGAGGAGGCACAAGGCAGCCCTGATAAGTTACAAAGTGCTCCAGGGGTAAACCTCGTAAGAGAGGGTTTGGAGTTATTTACAGCGTTCAAATCCTTCAAAAATTCATGTCTGGAGGATGAGATTGGTTTTGCAGTTGATGCTTTGCACACAAAGCAAACACAATGCACACGGAGGGTGTTTAGCTGTAAATGACCAGATGACATTAATTCTAATTGACTGATCTCATCCCATGCTTAGGACCAGCGTGCGTGATACTGCTCAGGACACAAGGGTCCTGTCAAGGAACAATGTCACACACAAAGCAACAAAACAGAAACACTAAGATTGGCTTAAGCAACAAGGAACACAGGGGAACCAAAAATGATTTTTAAATGCAATTTAATTTTCAATGAAGCAATACTTAAGTTGTATGGCATTTTCTATTCAGCGATATGTTTTGATTGTGCAATTCTCATAATAAGAGTGCTCAGAAATTGCAAAGCCATTACAAAGGAGGTTAAAGGCAATGGAATTCCTCCTTATCAGAAATGCTCTCTGTACAGTTGTTCCATTTGAAATGCATTTAATTGCAAATAGAAAAGAAGAGAGAGAAAGCCAACAATGCGAGGGTCTGAAGCATTTTTCTCGTCTGCTTTGAGTGAGCGTATTCAAATCTAAGCGGGCAGACAATGAGGGAAAGGAATCGTGCTCTGAATAGCCTCTCTCTCTCTCTCTCTCTCTCTCTCTCCCCCTCTCTCTCTCCCTCTCCCTCTCTCTCTCTCTCTCTCTCTCTCTCTCTCTCTCTCCTTTTCATTCCCAGGCCAATTCACAGCCTTCCTCTTCTGTGCTGCGAAGGGGCGGGCTCACCATTCGCAGCTCAAACTTCCTCGCCACTGTAGAACAACACGTGCTATCCACCTGATAGCACGGCGGCAGCACACATGAAGCCACCATTCATCATGTCATCTGTGAGAGACCCAGCTGTGTGGGAGTCTGGCCTCCTCTATGACAGTCTTCATGACTTGGAGTCCACGTTGGGCTTTCACAGAGCTGTTCACCCACTTGTTTGACAAGGATGCCGCTCCTTCGGCAGCATCGGGGCTTTGCCAGGCCCTTCCTCTAAAGCCACGGCCAAGCCCTGACCCGGGGATCCCCTCTCCCCACTCGTTCCACCGAGGGGAGGAGTATCAGGGGATCATGGGGCACAAAGTGCTTGAAGCCTGTGCCTTTGTTGGGGCAAGCCGGGAGAGAACACCCCCAGCAGATATGCTGACAGTCTCATGGGAGCAGGAGAAGAAGTTGAGGCAAGAAAGTGCACCCTTCAAACTTTTCAGTGCAGTGCTAGGAATTCTATTTTTTCTCAACAAAGATTTATACATATTTATACAAGCCCAAATGCTGATAGGAAGGTGCTTGGAAAAAAAATCTTGGAATTGCAGAGGTAAACTATATGTAAATGCCATAAAGTAATAGACTTGTAGTGCAAATCACACCATTTTATCTTTAATTTTGCTTTCGTACCCTCCCCACTCCCCCCCCAACCTCTTTCCTCTGGCTTAAAGGTGCATCAGAGATATGCATTTAAGCATATTCAGAACACGGGGCGTGAAATTAAATGTGTGGCAGAGTGAGAAAAATATACAGACGCTGGAGATGCCTTAAAAATAGTCATTTATGCAGATGGAGAGGAGTGAAATCATTTGCAATGGGATGACCCTCTCTCCAAGCATTTCTCCCCTCACTGTTCTTCCCTAATCTTGCACTGTATCTTCATTTTTCATTGAACTCGCCAGTTTGCTGCTAAGCAGCCTTGTAGATAAGGCAAAGTGCTAAAAGGAGACGACAGAAGGAGCTCAGTGGGCCCGTTTCTATTGCACTTTCACCCAAGGCAATGGGCAGAATTTAACGGATTCCTTCCAACATATGTTTTTGCCAGATAAGTAAACAGTGTGTGTCGGAAATGAAAAAAAAGCATTTGCAATTTAATGACATTACAGCTCCCAGCTTAGCCCGCCGTGCTGCGAGGCGAGGAGCAGAGAAAGGGGAGAGCGGAAGAATGGAACCGGGTGTCATCAATGTTTTTTTTTTCTTTCTCCCTTGCAAGAAGCAGCACTGAATTCTTCTTATTCTTTTCAAACCCCTTCCCTTCTCCATCCCTTCCTGCTATTTTGTTCTCTTGCCCATAGTTTCCTCGCCTTTGTTGGAATGAAATTATCTATTATTTTATTCAGAAAAAACTTGCCATCCCCTGCCATTCTACCCTCTCCAACATCTGATTCTCTCAGATTTTTTCCGAGCTAAAAACGCATCTCGCCCTGGCCACGGGTGCTCTCTCTCCCTTCTCTATCTCCTTCTCTCCCCCACCCCACCCCCGCTCACCCTCCTTTGTCTGGCTTCATCAAAGTGCAATAGATGCTTGGCACAATAAAGAAGAGCAAGCCTCCATGTTGTCATAACGCTCAGACCTGATGTGAGGACCAGCAGTAGGTGATGAGTTGGAGAGAGAATCACAGTCTATATTTCAGCGGCAGTAAACGATCCATCCATCCTATGTGAAACTCAGTGATTTTCCTCTTTTTCTCCCTGCCGGCTGTCAGGCAGCTGCCTTATTATAGAAGGCTAATTGTGCAGGAAAGCAGATTATGAGAGTGGTAGGATGTACTCCTTGACCATGTGCTAATGTGATGACAAGTTTGGGGACCCTCTAAGCAAAAGGCGTCGCACGCCAGGGCACTTTTGGCACTGGCTATAATCTGCCTTTGGTATTAACTCAGCAAACCGGCTTGTTTGAGTATGGATCAATCGCTCGCTCATTATTTTTACAAGAAAGCTTTATATTCAAGGCGCTTTCCTGGTGTTGATCTCTCATTAACCATGCTATGTAAATGCACTGGCAATTCCTGTGTAAGGGATACGTCACCCCAGGGCCCGGGCTTGCAGAAGCATGTTAAGGAGAAGAAGGGGCAGGAAATTTGGGTCAGTCGCCTTCGCCAAAACTTGAATTTCAGGTTTTTCCTTAAAGCCCCCTGCTCAGCTTTTCTCTTTTTAATGTGTTTTTGTTTGGTGATGTTATGTTTTAAATGTCAGCCCTGGAGCTGTCCAGCAATTTAGGAGGCACAAAAAGCCCTGTCTCAGTATTGCTTCCAAGCGTTCATGTTACCCCTGTAATCGCTGCTGGCTGCAACATTACACACACTCCATTCACTCGTGGTCTTTTATCACCACTGAGTGTATTGACTGTACAGGTAAAAGGTTAGATAGGGTCAGAAGGAGGTGATAATATTACAGGGCAAATAGAAAAAAAAAACACGCCCGATTCGCCATGTCGAGTGGCGATAGGGAGTTATTAACCGCCTGCTGCTAAACCAACTTATTTATCTGATCAGAAAAGGGCCCTGACATGTGACACCGGGTCTCTCGTACGTGTGAATGCAATTGGCTGTCAGGATGCATTGTGCATCAAATTAAAGGGGGGAAATATTTCAACTTGTTTACTCATTTCTTACACACAAACATCCGACAATCCCTGGCGCTCAGACATCTGTTCGCCTGACAAGAGATCATGATGCACGTGGTACGAGAAATAGAGGCTTCTGCCATATTTGGCTCCAGTGTTGCGTTGGCATGGTGAATGACGCAACAGGAAAACGAACCTGACAGCACCAGGCAACGGCTCTGCATTTCTTTTGCGCCCTACATACATAAATCTCTTATTATTGCTCTGTGTTAGCTATGTGTATTTTTACACCTGTCTGCGCTAATATCAAAGTGTAGAGGTTCGCTTTTAGACATTCAACTTCATTTGTGTCTCCTGTGAGAGTTTGTATGGGTGCCATCTCTTTGAGGAAAGGGGGGGGGGAGAAAAAAAAACACGCCTCTATTCCCGGGTTTCATTCCATTTTTTGTGAAGGGGCTGTCAAAGGGCACTGTTCCACTTGACCCATTTTTATTTTTCATGCAAACAACTTCAGTGTGCTTGAATCAAAGCGCTGAAAGTTCCAGACTTTGCCATGGATCTGCCATAAACAGCTAACAGTTCAAAGTATTTCTCTTTATTTTATGTACTTTTAATTGCTGCTGGTAACTTTGACTTAGCCGCGTGCTTTGTGGAAGAAGAGGGCTGAATAAAACCATGTACCCTGCATGCGGACTGAAAATAAAGAGAAACGTTTAGAGAGGAGGACCTCTCAGTGGCTCAAAAGAGAGAGACCGAAATGTCTCTCTGTCTGCAAGTACTTCAGCAGCTCCTAGCCTTGTAACATTTTTTGTTAGCAGCACAGCGCCGACGAAGGCCAGACTTTTGATTGCTTTCCCTGTTTCACATGCTTTTATAGGTCCCCTTTCTTCCCACACAGGAGCAAACAAAGCAAGTGTAAATACAATGTTGAAAAGCCATTACCTTCAATGTTACCCTTTCTGCGGTAACAAAGAAGATGGAAAATTTCCACAACACAATGCGACTAGACGCAGCGTGATGATGCAGCTGAAGATGTGCAGGGTGTCAGGGCAACCCCTCGCATGTGTGATGTCTGGTAGGACCATTCATAATAGATTTGTTCTGAGGACCCTCGCATTACTGCCCAATTAAGGTATGAAGTCATGCTCCTTCATCAGTATAACTAATGGCACGTTTCAGGGGGCAGTCACGTCCCGAGATTAAAGACGTGGAAGCGTTGGATTTTCTGCTGAATACGATAAGGTGCCCGCACGAATTATTGCCTTGCTGTCACCCAGGTACGTACGCTCGCACTCTTTATGTCGTCCATTATGGAGGCATCCATACGGTTGTTCCAGTGCATTACACCATGGCTACAAAAGCGTGTGTGGGAAAACAAATCTGACAGCCACAGACGTGCCATCAATACACTTGACAGTACACAATTCAACGCAAGCTACAAAGCAATCACCTGGACCGGAGTCGCTTTAAGAGGAAAAGTATGATGATAAGCCACCCTCCACTGATGGAGACAGAAAATTTCAAGTTTCCATCCACCGAACGCACCCCTTCAGCGTTCCAGCATCTCAGTACACAAAAATTAGCCGCGGAGCTACGACGTATCACTTGGCAGAGATCTATCTTGCCACTGTTAATTACGACAGGGCTGCAGAATTCTGACTGCTAAACCACGCTATCACAATGCCGGGTGTGAATCCCAAATCAAGCTCAGGCGCAACCATAATCCTGTTAAAAATGTAATAAATAATCCCTGTGAATTAATGTTGGCAATATTTCATTTTAATAAGTTCTCGCAGAATCGAGACAGAGGGGGAAATTGACGGCATTACAGCTCACTCACTTCAAGTGCAGTTGTGAGTGTGCAGGAGGAAAGAAATCACTCCTCCTCATTAAAGGTGCAATCTTCTCGAGCCCCCCAGATCTTTGTTGTAATAACTGGGGAGAAAAAAAATAATCTCTTTTTATTGATAGGCACATGTAGCAGAAAGTATGCCAACTGACAGGTACTTATCTTTTCGCCTGTGTCCTGTGTTATAGAAAGATATAATTCTTTGTGACTGCTCCTCGGGGCATCGGCTCTTCAACTTCATTATTTCTACTTATGATAGATATATTTTTTCCTTGAAAACCTGAGAATTAATAGGAGAGCCGGCAATCTCTGCCAGCGGTCATTTGGAAATGGAACAAAAAATGTCATGTCAGTTTGGAGAACATTTTTTTTAAGGCTGCTCACTGACATTATTCTAATTTATTGATGGATTCACAGAGTAATCCCATGCCTCGTGTTTTAGGTTATTAACGTAATGATTCCGGTGACTACCTAGCAGCTATAGGATCTTTGGAAATAAATAAATAAAAAAGTCTAATCTTGTCAAAAAATTCAATTGTGTCAGCCCACAACATCTGCACCTTCCCCCCCCAAGTATAAATACATGTGCTTGTGTGTAGTGTTCTCGTACTAAATTGTACATTTTTGAACCGGCCTTTGTGATGTGTGAACATGGCTCATGAAATAATGCTCCTATTTATGATGCTGAATATGAATATGAGGTTATTAGTGCAGTGAGTTCATTTAGACAGCAGTGGGAGCTTTAGAGTCAGACGGCAGCCCGCTGAGAGCAGAGTTCCTTCTGTTTTTCTGACTCGGATACAACCCCCTCATGGTGGTCTTTAAATCACACCTAGAGACTGTTACGTCCGGAGAAGACAGTAGATTATCTAGAGATGATGGTTGAAATCTGTTTTTAATTCTTCAGCGTTTAGAGGGCACTGATATCCATTGTTTATTTATTTCACTTTGACTCCAACAATCTGATAAGAAGAGTCAAACCCTACACGTCCTTGGATCTCACTGCTGCATGTGCAAAAAATGATGTAAAGGATTTCAAATTCAAACGTTTTAATGCGTTCAAATATTTTGTTTTTATCCTTTGACCTCATCGTAGTACCTCTTTCCTTTGCCAATAAACTGCGAGTGCACGTGATGGTGATGAAATACAGAAATGGTCATAAAACTCTGTTAGTACATCTAAAAATATGAATCTTAAACATATTATACCTGAAGAAATACATATTTCCTTTGTTTACCAAATAGTCATTAAGAAAGAAATGCATTAAAGTGCTGTGCTTTTATTTTATTTTTTCATTTTATTTTTTTTGTTTTGAAACCGGGAATTCCTGCTGAGTTCAAGATCTCTTTAACAACAGAAACCTGTCCGAGGTGGCAGCCGTGCAAAATCACAATATACTAAAATGCAACACATGAAGTGTGAGCTGCAAAAAATCACAATACAATAGTAATACTGGTATTAAAACACAGTGGCCTCTTAAAGAGGCACTGTGTAGTTTTGGAGAAGTAATTAGAACTCTGAATTTAATTTACATTATGAATGAGGTAACAACACAAGCTCAGAAATATGTATTTTTTCTATTACTGAATTAACAAGCTGTTGTCAGAGGAAAATAAGGTCCCCAGAACACTGTCTGAAGCTAGAAAGGTGGCAGGGTCCGCCACATATAAACAAAGGAAAACAGTATGAAACTGTGTTGTCCTTCGAGGGCAGTTTGTTCATTCAGTTTATTGGTTAACTACAAAGGTAGTTTGTTTATTTAGTTTGTTTCGGCATATATAAAAAAAATCCGCCAATGGAGATCTTTCTCTTCTGATTAAAATGTCTTCCCCTAAACTCCACAGAGCACCTTTAAGACAAACAACATCAATGGACATGAGTGTGTCTAATTTCAGATCTATTTGCAAGTTATTCCACGACCCTGGTGCATGGACTGAAAATGCATGTGTCCCTAAATCTGTCAAAACTCTACCCACATCCTAAATCCCACACAGTGACATACTATATTTTTGAAGCAAATTAGACCCAAGACACTTTGAACGCCCTGTGAGATGCCTTACGAAACAAACGTCCAACAGAAATCAAAAAGAGGATACTGACAAGTGTGCCTACATACTCATTTAAGATTTTGGAGGGGCAGAGCTGACTACAGATATGGAGCAAACGTCAGTCCGTTTTATTTAACCACGTTTTGCAGCCGAGTGACCCCAAATAAAACTGACATGTGGTTTTCGTGGCAGACGTCTGAAATATGTAATCTCAAAAATCAATTCTCACAATTTTCTGAGAAAAATATGATTATTAGTTAACTCTGGACATCATATATGATGTATATCATTATTGTGTTATAGGTGTTTTCCAGTTTCCTGGTTTTAATAACAGTAAAGTGACGTCATTCTCTGAACCTACTAGACTGCTCTGCTTGTTCTAGTACTTGCCTTTACCCACTTAGTTATTCCTTCCACATCACTGATGATTAGTTATCAAAACTCTCACCCTGTTAATATCTTACACCAACACTGAGCTCTACAATATTGACGCTATATCGATATACCCTGGCTGTAAAATGTCTCACTCGTGCCATGACAACCGGGTGAGCAACACGCAGACTTACCTGCAAACAAATAGAGAAAGAAATGTCGAGATTGATTATTTATCCAAAATGTCACTGTGTTAATATTTTGCGAAAGTATCAATATTAACACTGAATCAACATCGAGGTATTTGGTCAAAAATATTGGGATTTTTTATTTTGTTGCCCGTATTTATAAAGCACAGTTGAGGAGATATCAAAATATCGAGATATAGGGCTTAAAATAACGCAATATTATTTTGAGGCCACATCACCTAATACCTAATAATAAGATGATAAATCAATGTCATATATGTGTATATTTTTCAACTGTTAATATCACATCAGCAATGAGCTGGTGCTGTTTGTTTCCACACGGGGATTTATCAAAGTGTGATTTCACCAGCTGAGATCAGGGTATAAAAATTGAAGGAATATTCTACAGATATAAGAACTGTATTTATAAACACGTAGTCGTAGATAACAGTAAGGCTGTAACACTGGAGTTAATGTTTCTTGGATGCCAGACAGTCTGGTAGACACTATGAGTCCAGCTCACTCGTCTCACCCCCAAAAAACTCATGATTACCTCAACCACCACCACCCCCCCAACCCATCAACGGCCCCCTCCTGCCTCCACCCACCTGCCCCCCGACCTAATTCAAGCGTTCCCTCTCTGAACTCCGGCGGGGGTCCATCGACTTATTGCATTATGTACTATTAAACAAACTTGGACTTCTTAAAAGCAGAGTCAGACTTCAGAGGCTGTGTGGCATGTTTATAGGGATGGACTGTACAGTACACAGAGATTTCTCATTTCTCCCGGTGACCTTGGGCACAGTGACATGTACGGTTTTGAGGCTTTGATTTGCCACGTTGAGGTGTTGCGGAAAAGGTGCAATGTGAGATAATTTTGGGCATTTTTTTCCCCTCCTGGGAGCATAGAGTAGTAAGAAATACGGCAGTTCATACTCCGGAGATTACAGGTAATATGGCACACAGCCTTCATAAACATTCTTGACCCAACCTGATGATGGAGATATTGCTTCAGGAGAGACTTTTCACACTTTGATTTGCCTAAAATGAGATGGAGGAGCCAGTGATCAGACTCTTTGAGGTTCCTCACAGAGGGGCCAGCCCTAGCTGTATATCTCTAGTGTTGCACGCATGCTACGGCAGCCAGGTGAGCAAGAGGCTGACTTTTTTTTTTCCTGCAAACAAATAGAGAGCAAAATATCCTCAAAGAGATGATATTGATGTATTATTCATGTCAGAAAAAAAATACTAAAATGATCCATCTCGAGCCATTGAAGCCAGGTGATAATCCACATGCTCGTGGGGCAGCCCCGGGCGAATTAGGGATGAGGGAGCCATTGTACATCCCTCTAAGGTCAACATGGTTGAACCGGTGATACATATGTATGTTAATTTGCCTAATCTCACTTCTACAAATGTCTTACAGGCACATAAAGGGTTTAACACTAAGACATAATGATATCAGGGCATCAGACGGGGGGGCTTATGGAAACATGAGGCAGCCATAGCTTTAAATCTTCTGCAGGAACCTTTTGTACCGGCTGTCAGGAGGACACCAAGGCGGGCACTGTCGGCTCTTTAAATGTATTAAAACATAAACTCCCATTTTACTCAGTCTTTGTTTATGTATTTTATTGTGAAGTTACAGCTTGAATAATTGATATCAATTTCTTTTTTAAAACAGGGTGATCTGGTTTTTTTACCCACCACTTATCTCTGCATCTCGCCTCCTCGAAACAATACGAATAAAGGTTGAGTCGAAGCCATTAAACAGCGTTGTCATCTCAGAACCCAACTGTCGTTTGCTCTGAGTTTAACAGACATCGATAAATAAATGAACACGCAGGAGGAGGACCGGTCTTTATCTCGCGTAAACACTCTCGCTAGATTCGCTAAAGACAATTTTTTTTTTTAAAGGTGCACTATGTAGATTTGGGAAAGCAATTTTTAATCAGAGGAGGGGAAATATTTGCACGTTGATTTTCACAATAGAATAAACTGAATAAACAAACGGCCGTTAAAGGACAAAACAATTTAAAACTGTTTCACTTTGTTTATATTTGCGAGACCCTTCTCGATAGCCAGCTTTCTGCCTCCACACAACGTTATGGGGACGTGATTTCCCTCTGAGGACAGCCTGTATATTTTGTTACAGAAATACCCGATTTCACATCAATTTTTGTCACTTTGCATTATTTATCACCTTAATCATTTTGTAAGTGTCACATTTCTGAGTTTTAATTTTCTTTTCTTAAACTACATAGTGCACCTTTAATATTTAAAACTCGGTGCCAAGATGAAGGCATTGTGATGGACATACGTATGCGGCTGCATGTTACAGGATCCCAACTGGGTTTGAACAAGTGATAAATAAAATAAAGTCGTCACTTTGTCTCATTTATTGCCGGGTTTTTTGTCAACGCTCCTTCATGGCTTCTTTTCAAGTCAGGGCCAGATTGCTCATCCCAGCCAGCCATCATCTATTAAAACCACATTAAAACGTATTCTTATTAGAAAGTTATGACAATACATAGATGAGTTGAATACATTTCAAACAATTATTTCCTTTATTACGATTATGAAATGTGTCTTCAGGCCTTTACGAAGGCGAGAAAAAGCCAATCTCAGCCGGTGAAGCCCAGAAAACCAGATCTCTCTTCGTGCAGTTTGGGTTTTGAACAGAATTTTTTTCCACGACAGTCACACAACTACAATTTCAACCTTGGGGAAGCAGAATTTTCTGATCGCCCCAGAGATAGAGGGATCCTGGAATCAGGAGTGGACAAAAAAAACAAAAACATTTGACAAGAAAAAAACTTTTCTCCCACTTATTTCCATAGTTGCATCTCCTCCACCTTTTTCTCATTCATTCAGCCATCTTAGAGAAAAAAGAAGAAGAAGAAGAAAACATAGGCTATCTATTCAAAAGGCATTTAGTCCATTTCTTTCTTGGCCGGTAAACCTATTCATCAATTGTTCTGGCTTGTAGATTGCATTCTAATGCTAATCTAGCGTGTTAGATATCTTTTTGTTCCCCTTTCACCGTTTTGTCATTCAGTTTATCCAGTTTTGGCCACCCATTTTATTTATTTATGCGCCTGCCTCCATTCATGCGCTCATGTATTTTTTATTATGTTGTTTCACTGTCATGCAGTGTCAACTCACTCTATTCAATGTGGGCTACTTGAAGGGCTCGCAGGGACAAAGCGTGTACACATTGCAGTGCTATTCACTCCGGCCAGCTGGATCGGCTGAAAAAAAAAAAAAAGAAAAAAAGAAAAGAAAAAACCTTGTGAAAAGAAATCCTCCACAACGGACACAGAAGAAGTGCACAATGCTAACAGTTTTCCAAATACCACTGATTGCTTTCATCACAATGAGGGAGAGCAGCCGCTTTTGCTGAGCTCCACTTCAACAAACAACACTCTCACAAAACCTCCCAACCCACGTTTTGTTCCCAGACAAAACCCCCTCGACCGTCTAAACGCTCCCAGAGTTGAAAAAAAGTTCTTTCAGCTTTTCTTCCCCCCCTTCTTCTTCTTCTGCTTTTTACCTCAAGAAAGAAAAATATAATAATACTCATCATGCAAGCTCTTTTTTTTTTTTTTTTTCTAACTGACTTGACGACCTTCCTTGTGTGTGCTGATCACACGGAGAGGCCCCTGAGTTTAAAACATCCTCAATCAGCTTTGAACTTTTTGGGAACATTTTCTCTCTTTTCGTTTCTTTTATCGAGGCATTAAAATAAAATAATAAATTACCGCACAACCAACCGAAATGGTTAAAAATAAAAAGTAAATAAAAATACAGGCTACTTTGGAGCAACACATTCCAGCATGCACGGATCGGCTGTGTGACACCTCTCAGTTATTTTTTGCTTCCAGATTAACACTCCACATAATAAAAAAATAAAAAAACACGAGGTCACTCGCGCGTTATTATTATTTTTTTTTTCCCTGGGGCCAAGAAGGAAGTTCTGTGGAGAGAGGAGAGGAGTGGTAGGTGGGGTGGGTGGTGGGTGTCACAATGGAGAACATAGCGGTGAAAGGGTTTAATTAACCGTGGCGGAGATAATTATCCCTGGACTGTCCAAATTAGTTTTGCATAATCGCTCTGATCCTTATGAATTAATCTCTCGGTGTAACCTAGTGAAGGGAAGGGGGGGGTTGATCTGCTGAAATAACACACAGTTAAAAGATCAGACATGGATTGACTTTTTTTTTGTTATGACATACCTGTTACACACACACACACACACACACACACACACACACACACACACTGGTTGGACAGGTGAGTGTGTTGTCCTTTTTTCTTTTCTTTTTTTTTAATTCTCACTTTGTACAGCAGCTCAGGTTGTTTTAAAGCCTCAAAGACAAGCTTGTTCTGCAGCCTTTAAAAAAGCTCCCCCCCCCCCCCCCCCCCCTTCTTCTTCTTCTTCTTTCTTTTTTTTTGTTGTCCCTTCATGGGAAAAAAAAAAGAAAGCTCAGAGTAACCACACAGTTTTATCTTCCTTCCCCTATTCACGATTAAAATTGTGATAAATAAGGGTTTTTGGCTCTTGATTACAATGGAGTTGATTTAGATCACCCCCCTCCCCACACACACACACACACACACACACACACCACCACCACCACCTCCTCCCCTCCCTCATTCAGTAATGCCATTCAAAAGCGCGGGACAAAAGCGGCCTTTGGAGGATACCTTACACTTCACCTGGACTGGAGGAGCAGAAGCAGGAGGAGAAAAAAAAGAAGAAAAAAAAGGAAGAAAAGATAACAATCTTGTTCATCTCATCAAGAAGCACAGGCCGCGATTCCCTTTTTTTCCGTTTTAATCCGAATACGCTTTATTGTAGTCCTTTTTTTGCTCAACAGGTGAACAGTAGCAATAGGTTTTTTGAAGTACAGAACGGAGGTTAAAGAAAAAACACAAAAAAATAGAACATACAAATTCCATAAGAGTTAGTTGAAAAAGGTTTGTTTTTTTTTTTCTCTCTGCTGCACATGATAGGAGAAGAGAAGTGGGAGGAGGAGGATGAGGTGAGGTGAGGTGAGGTGGAGGGGAGATCAGGAAATTCCTTCAATAAACTTCCATCTGCATTTAAATTGGAGCTTTTACTTCTTTTTTTCTTCTTTTTTTTACTGTTTGGAGGGTAAAAAAAAAAAAAACTGAATGTCACCTTTAAAATAAATTACATCCTCTACATATAAAGTGTGGTCCTTTTTTAAAGTAAAAAAAAATAAAAAAAATCGTCCTGGGGGAGGGATGGGAGGGAGGGGAGGAAGGGAGTGAGGGATGGGATGCGAGGGGAGGTCACCATAGAATCCACAAAACAATAAATATTACAGACATCTATAAAACGGTTTTTAAAAACTCAAAATATACACCGGATTTCTAGTGAAATACGCAGGTTTTTCCTGGGGGGGCTATCTCAAACACTAAGCCTATAACGGCAAATAAACTAGAGTCATTTTTATCTGTACACATTTACAGTCACTCAAAGAGGAGGTGGAAGAGAGAGGAGGGGGGGGAGAAGAAATGTTGTGACAATCCTCCTTGATCCGTGGATTACTACAGCCCATCAGCCCCTGCAGCAGCCCCATCTGAGAGGTGTAAAAAAAAAAAAGCGTTGTGATCCAGTGATTAATGTGGTCTCTGCCGGTGATTCCAACAGGTGAGTCGAGCAGGTGCAAAAAAAAAAAAGAAAAAGAGATAGAAATCGAAGCAAGTGTGTACCTGTCAAAAACCATCTCCTCTCAAATGTGTGCCATCCTTCCAGTCCTCCTCATCCTCATCATCATCATCCTCACCCCCCCTCCCACTCCAAGCTGGGCTGCGAGGGGCCGATGGCTGAGTCATGATAGATTAGAGAGTTCTCTAAATAAGCATTACCTTAGATAAAGGCATTAATCAATATACATACACATGTGATATCTGAGACTACGAGCACTTCATCACATGTACAAGTTTTTTTTGCATGCATAATAAAACTCTTGCATGAATTGCTTTTTTTGTGTTTGTTTTTGTTCTGTTCTTGTTTTTTTTTTTTTTTTTTCACATTTCTGTGTTTCTCAGCAGAAGTCCAGTCCACAGTGGGGCCTTATCATAACGCCGCAGCGTACGCAGGGTACGGTTCGAGCTGAGGTTTTCCCATCCCGGGCAGCAGGATGTATGCTAAGGGCGGCTGGAGTCCTGCTGAGGGCCAGCCCGTACAGTTACAAGGAATCATGTAGCCTGGGTTTCCCGGGGACGGGTGTGAGTGAGTGTGGGTGTGCGTCCCGCCACCAGTCCCGGTGAAAGCCGTGGCGCCCGCCGGCGGATAGCCCAGCGGAGACGCGTACGGAAACGAAGGTGGGGAGAGCTCGGTCATCTTGGATCCCAGGTCGAAAAAGGAGTAGGGGTTCGTGGACATGGACGGGTTGAAGAACACCCTCGCCGCCGCGGCCGCCGCAGCCGCCGCCGCCTTGTCGGGGTTCCCGAGGACGGACTCGGAGAGCGCTCCGGAGAGTCCGCTCACTTTGAGCGCGTCGTGCTCCCCGAGGTTGTAGGGCACGGGGAAGGAGAACTTATCTTTCTTCATCAGAGTCTTGGGCTTCCGCCTCGGTCTGTATTTGTAGTCTGGGTGCTCCTTCATGTGCATCGCCCGCAGTCGCTTGGCTTCGTCGATGAATGGCCTCTTCTCAGACTCGGTGAGAAGTTTCCACTCCGCTCCTAATCTCTTGCTGATCTCGGAGTTGTGCATTTTCGGGTTCTCCTGAGCCATTTTCCTGCGCTGGGCTCTGGACCAGACCATGAAAGCGTTCATCGGGCGTTTTACGTGATCCATTGGTTTCGACATAGTTGGCACAAATCACTCTGCGAGAGGGAACAAAAATAAGAAGGAGAAAAAAAAAAAAAGATAACTCTAAATAACTCGCCCCCCCAAAAATCAGAGCAAATAAACACATACCTCAGAAAAAGTTTCTGATTTCAGTCATATTCATTCAAACACTCACGACAGCCGCGGCTTTTTTTCTGGCTTAGTACTCACCTAAAAGACTTCAGTTCCTCATCCCCACCGGTGATTATCTTCTGTAAAGTACAAGTGGCAGCGTCCGTGCGAGCGCTCAACTTATGTTTTCTGCTCCATGGTGGCATCCATCAGTGTGATACGCCTTCAGCGGAGAGGAGAGAGGGGGGAAGGAGAGAGTGAGAGAGCGAGAGAGAGAGAAGAAGAAGAAGAGAAAAAAAAACCCGCTGTCTTGTTTTCCTCTTGTCGCCCGAGACTGTCAAACACCACTCAGCAGCAGCATTCACGCAAGTGGATGATAACTCCCGCTTGCCCCATGTGAAATACAGGCTTGTGTGGCAGGTAGTGAAAGTGCCAGTGGCGCATGCGCAATGGCGCCGCCGCACGCAGACCGACCACTGAGGGATTTTTTTTTTTTTTTCCCCCCAAAATCCCACCCTGCTTAAAGAGGAAACGCATCTCGTCAGTCGTCACATATATATGTATACATGTTTATTTACTACCTGAGAGTTGATTCTCTCGGTAGCCTCGGTGTTGTTCGGAACCATTATGAAGTATTATTTACCCTTGTGAGCAACTTGTGTGGATTGCTCAGATCAATTAAACGTCATTAACTTATTTACGTTAAGGCTGATGTGTCTAAACTACCTGCTGGATGAGCCTCTTCACTGTCACAATAAGTGAGAGACTGCTGCAGACAGGTGCTTTATCATTATTATTATTATTATTATTATTATTATTATTATTATTATTGAACTTCAGGTTCTGAATCGGAGCCATCAAATACTTGACAGGCACACACACTGACAGACACACACGCGCGCGCACGCACACACACACACTCCTCTCTTATTTAAAGCGCGTATCATTACACGCCTAATCGCCTCTTCCCCCTCTGTTTTCATTTGTTTAATTGACAATCAAGAACCAGCCCTGAATGTGCCCGTGTCACTCCACTTTTTCCTCACCTTCCCTCCTCTCTCTTGCCCCCTTCTTCCTTCTCTCCTCTCCTCTCCTCTCCTCTCCCTTTCTCCCCCCCTCATGGGTGGCACTGCCAACAGAAAAAAAGAAGTATAGGCGCGCACGCAAGAGGAGGTAAAAGAATATATCTTCTTTAATTTTCTGATATTGTTGCGTTTTGTCGTAAATACGCGCACGCAGAGGAGGGTCTCAAGTGTTTCTAATCGCGCTCGGTGAAATTAATTACTTTCCTGAAATCCCCCCTTTTCACTTTCACTTCAAAGGACTTTCCCAAGGGCAGCGAGTCGACAACTGAAATTAGGTTGTCGAATATTCAACTAAGCAATTACAGCTATCTGCAGGACTTGTTGAGCAAATTGTAGGTTTAAGTGGTTTGTTCTCACACCCTTCACCGTTATACATAATTATATGTGTACAAAAAAAAGAAAAAGAAAAAGAAAGAAATGGAGAAGGGCTGTATCGAACAATATTATAAATGAGGAATTAGGCTGTAGGTCGAGCGTTTAAATTAGGATGTAAATGGATGTCAAATTCCAATTCAGCACACTGTTGTTCTCTTTTTTTAACGCTTTAGCCTAATCTGAGGACAGTGCGCACGACACATAATGGGGGATTGTTGTTGTTATTATTATTATTATTATTATTATTATTGTTATTAGTATTATTATTAGTTTCATTATTTTTATTATTATTATTATTATTATTAATAATAATAATAATAATGTTATTATTAAATACAAAATTGGGCTCGTTAAATGCAAAAAGAAAATGTCGACAGATTACCAACGAGGTAAAAGTTGAGTGATGACGCAATTAACAGGAGACAGCGCCTCTTTCTTCTTCTTCTTCTTCTTCTTCTTCAGCCTGACATTGTCTTGAATTTTTTTCCTGTTAACAAGGATTAACGCTTGTTTTTATCGCAGCTCCACTGAGGGATCGCTCCTTTTGTCTCAAGTAGTAGAGGGGGGGACCTGACAAGGTGAGGATGATCGGCGCGTCAGGAGGACCGGATGAGAGACAGACCTGCCGCTGCCGCTGCCGCTCCACTCTGAGGCGCAGCATCTCTCAACACCGCGCGTCCGCCTTTTGTCGGCTTGTCATTCACCTCGATAACATTACAGCACTGAAGCGCTCCGCTCACTCACTCACTCACGCGGGAGCATGTGGCTCTCATGACGCACAAACACACACACACACACACACCGAAAATTGCAATGAATTTTATGAATAAGTTAGGGTGGAAAGTTCTTATCGGGAGGAAAGCGATTCAGTGCGTCCTTTTTACTGGCCTCCCTGGAGAGTTCCCTCTTCTTCTTTTTGTTTGCTGTTTTTTTTTTTTTTTTGTCAAATCCCTCTTTCCAGTTTAATCCAATTTATTTATTGTATTATGTGAACGATTAGTTTTTTGGGAGGTTTTTTTTTTGTTTGTTTTACCTCTACTTAAATCCTGCCCTCTGTTTTTCCTTTTAATAACACGTGTTGGAGGATGTGAGCAGACGCCAGGGCCTTCTCTGCTGAGCCCTGCTCTGACGGCAGCGGGCGCAGCCATCCAGCATGTTTCCTCCCTCATCAGAATGTCAAGATTCGTCATATCTACCTCACAGAACAGCTTATTATTATTATTAGTTATTTATTTATTTATTTTTGCAAGCTGAGAAAACAGTAATTTACTCAATTTTAATGATATCTGATTTGTAAAAAAAAAAAAAAAAAAGAAGAAGAAGAAGAAAAATCCAGTGTGTGTGGGTGTGTGTTTGTGTGTGTGTGTGTGTGTGTCCCCACACACACACACACACCACCACCACCACCTCTTTTACCTCTTGCCAGGGTCCCTGGAAATAACACTTAAATAATTCAAGATGAGTTAGTGAGAGTGGGAGAATTACCTGCCGATAAAGCCCGGGTCCAGCCTCTGAGACGGAGCCAGCACTCCCACCTCACAGCACACTGATGATAAGACTGAATAGAAAAATATCATGCAAATAGAAGGCAGACAGCAGCAACAACAAGCCCATGGGGACATTTTTTTTTCTTCTTTTCCTCCCCTCTACCCGCCGAGATCGCACACAGTTCACTCTAAAGTGCTAAAGCCATCACTCTGAAATAGGAGACCCCCCTGGAGGTGCAGGAATCTTCATGATAGCACCAAAACAGTTTATTCTGCGTGCTCGACACTCCACTAACTCTGGGAAGAAAATTACAAAGAGAGTTGATGAGGATCCCCTGGATAATCCCAGTTTGCATAAAAGAGTCCTCTAATGTACCTCCTTTTTTTCCCCTTAACAAAGTGTTTATTCTCCTGAAGGAGGAGGAAGCCTTTACATAAATTGATCTGAAGATAACATAAGTTGAACTATCAGATGACGGGGGTAAACAACAATATCTGGTGTTTGCCACTTCAAACAGGAGAGGAGAGTGGTATTTGCAGCCACATGAAAGTTTGCTCATTATCGGGGAGGGTTTTGAAGAAAGGGAGGGGGAGGGGTCCTGATTGTGTACCTGATGTGGTTCTCTTTCTGCCTGTCTGATCACAGCTCTGCCACGGATCTTCCCCTTCCCTCATCTCCAGCAGGAGCTGCTGCCATATGCCAAGGCCGGGGCCAAGACGCACAGGACGAAGCAGCAGATGCAAGAAAGAAAGACAGAAAGAAAAAAATAGAAATAGCAATAAAGGTATCATGTCATTTCCATCTGAGGATTTTCATTAATCTTTATATGAAGATTGCAAATTGCTCCACTTTTTAGAGCCAATTTACAGATTAAGGGTTTTACGCTGCGTGAATGTGGAGCAAAATATTTCATTAGTTTTGCTAAAAAAAAAAAAAAACTATTTGAAAAGCATGACTGAAAGAAGGAGAATTATGATACTGTTTGAAACATAATTACCGTCTGTGCTCGGTTCACTCTTTTCATCGTGCAGCCCATTTTTTTTTTTTCATGAATCCTCCTCTGAAATAAATTTGTGGGAGATTAAGACAAAGGTATTCATATTTTTTGAACAAGGAAACAAAATCTTCAAAAAGCAAAAAAAAAAAAAAGCAAAAGCAAACATGTCGTGCGCACGCTGAAGGACAAGAGCGTTTCCTGCTCTGATGTGGAGCGTATTGAAAGTCAATTTGTCCCTATCAAGCGCCATTAGCCGCAGGATCTTATCTTAAGTGAGCCTTTGATAAAGTGCTAATGACAAACAGCGCAGTGTTGTAAGGGATCCGATTGATTACTATTTAAAGATGATTGCATTTAGATTAGAAGTCATTTTGTCTAATGAGCTTTCTTTACAGCCCCGACAATACGTAGAAAATATGCTTAAGTGCAAGGCGACATAATGATCGGATTGGTGGAGGGGACAATGAGCGACTCCTGCATCACTTCAAATGAGTCACACACAGGCGCCTGAATAAATGCATAATTAATGTGAATAAAGTTAATATTTTTTTTGTGGTTTAAATATGTGACCTATTTTGAACGTTGTGTTCTCAAAATACATTCAATAAGTGCCAAATTAGTTGTGCAGTTCTTTAATCATTCTAATTATACAGTCTTTATTGCTCCTTAGGGCAGACTTTCGTGTCTTTGTCTCACTGGGAATTATTTTGGTAAAGAACCAAAATGTTTACTCAACCACAACCTAAATATTATGCATATCAAGAGGAATTGAGAAATAATCCTCTCATAGAGCACAGTATTAACTTAATCACATTAGTGGAAATACTATTGATAGTGGTCATGATCCCGAGTGGAGGGAATCTGCAATTCACAATGAAACAGCCATACAAGCTAGAACACACTGCGCGCGCTAGTATGTATTAAAGACTGGGGAGTGGAACAGGAAAAAAAAAAAAAAAAATGGCCCTGAGGACTGAGCAAGTGTGCGTGAGTGAATGCTTGAATGATGGTAAAGAGGCAGTGGAAGAGGAGTGATTGTCAGCTCAATCTTTGAGGACCTGTGCTGACAGATACAACAAACTTTGAAAGCACATTATGGAAGGGAGAATGGCGACACAGAAGGGATGTGGAGTCCGCGAGGTTGATAAGACCTTCATCTTTAAACCAGCGCTTGTCAAAGTATTATATGTAATCTCACACTGCAGAATATCTGCGCACCCTGAGGGGCAAACAAAATAGCGGCGGCGGCAATCAAACAGCTTCCTGGATCATTAGGAGAGGGGAAAAAAAAAAACAGCCTATCCTAGCCTTTGTGAGAAGTCAGATTTTTGAACTGTGATTGCTGCCAACCACCACCACCCCCCTCCCCCCCAAATGGTTGTGTGTTTAGCTTAAACCTTCCTTCGTAGTCTCGGTTGCACGGCCCTGTGGTCCAAATCTGCAGATACTTGTTTCCCTTCGGGCGCAGAGATGACTTTTCCCGTGATAGACTATTTTTGAGCCATTTAGCGGATACATTATCGCTGGCCTTTCTTCCTCATTATATTCCCCTCTTATCGCCACAGCATCACTGCAAAGCCCCAAATAGAGAGTTGTAATTACCCCGACTGCCACCTGATAGCAGCCCCCTTCTATCAGCTTTATCACTCCAGGTCCCGCTAACTCATCACAGGGACAGAAGGGAAGAAAAGGCCCTGCTTGTGGCACAGCATCGCCACAGATAGCTCATCTCTCAGATACATTTATAGTTCCAGTCGGGATCAGAGAAAAACTGATGCACCAAAGCAATTTTTTTTTCTCTTTTACCCACCTCTTCCCTTCAACCCCACAAAGACTGCTCTCTCTCAGTCCTTTCCTCGTCTCCCTCTCTTTATGTGGAGGCTGAATTGAAGCCGCTCGGCAAACAAAAAGTGATCCAATCTCCTTGAACCCGTGGCAGCGCAGTAACATGCTATTCCGGCTTTTCATAGTGTGCCATCGTCCTTCAAAGTGAGGAAGGGAGAGAGAGAGAGAGAGGGAGAGAGAGAGGGAGAGAGAGAGAGAGAAGAAAAAAAAATCCAGAGGGCAACTTGTTCATCTTAAACATCGCACACAACATCAAACACACTTGTATGAAAGTTGACGGTATAGTGCCTCCAGCTTATTAACCACCTCTGATCCCCGTTGCAAGTTTCCCTCGCGTTATGAATAGGAAATGAAGAACCGAATCTAAGGATTTGTGCGCATCCGGGTTAAATGAACGGAAAGTTAAGCTTTAAAAGGTCAAGATTCATTCAAAATTCATTCAAATTCACCGCCTTTTCAATGCGCACGTCTGCAAAAAAAAAGGAAAAAAAAGTTAAATGTGATCACAAATCTCAAAACTGTTCAAAGCATTCACAGGTCTCCTATTAAAGATGAACTTCTGTGCTTTCTATCCCTTTTGTGCGAATTGTTGCCCATTGTCAGACCCCTCGCACTCGATTCGAGAGGGATTTATGAAAAAACAGACTAAACAAAGTTACACCAGAAGAAAGAAAGTACAAAAAAGCTCATGTTTTAATTAAGCTCGCACCAGAATGCTGACCTTGACAGCGGGTATCGAACGATGCTGTGAATAAAAATGTTCCTTTACAGCGAGCATTGCTATAAGTGTTGTGCAAAATGCGTGAAGTGTTCAGAGGAGTTTGGGGAATTTTGGTGGACAGCTATTGCAATAAAGATGGAGTATTTAATCTTGTCGAGTTATCTTGAGACCCTTGGAGAGAAAGAAGCATCCATACGCTGAATATTCATACGTGTCATATCTGTTTGTGCTGAGTTGCTTACCTGTTAACGTAAAGACGGGGAGGAAGCTGGAAAAATTATTTTTTTTCCCTCCATTATTATCTTTCAGTTCAGGATCTTTATATTTGCATGACACACTCACAGCCCCGCATCCCTTCCTGTCGCGCATTGTGCACGTCGCCGTGCTCCTCTCTATTACTTGTAACAATGAAAGGGCCTTTGTGCGTGCACTCATCAGTATGTCAAAGAAGCAGCTCAGAGTGACTGTGACCTCCATCAAATGGGAAAATTGTGAGGATGCATTGGAACTCTATGGGTTCCCATGGCCCGAGCGCCTTTCCGACAGAGGCACTCTGACGCAGCCTGAAAGGACAAATCAATCTTATTTGAGGAGATTAAGTGACCAAGATAATAACCATGTCATTGAGAGGGAGAGAGAGAGAGAGAGAGATCGAGAGAGGGAAAAGTCCCACTTTTTCAAAAGGAGAGAGATGACCGGGCTCCTGCAGATGGCTCATTGTGGCGGCTGAGTGTCACATCTCTGTAGGTGAGCCCTTTTATAGCCGTGTTGTCTGACACACCTCGGGGACAAAACGTGTGGCCGGGGGAAGAGTTCATAACACGGGGGAAAAGATTAGTGACCATTGGCGCTGCATCTCCCAGTTTGCATCCGTGGGTGTGTGCGTGAATGTGTGTGTGTGTGTGTGTGTGTGTGTGTGTGTGTGTTTCCTGAGCACGGGCTTGAATGACAATATGATCAATTGGAGGGCAAGTGTCCTGTCAGCACGTCCTGTTGGAGAGGGTGGGGGTGACGGTGGCTGTCTCAGGTGATCTCATTATTTGATGGACGCAGAAGTGGAGGAGAGGCCGTCGTTCACCACCGGCCTCTCTCAAGCTTAATCAGGCCATTACTCATGCAGAGCAGCGGGGGGGGGGGGTCCTAAAGGAATTATTGATCATATTTTGACAGAGTATTCTCCCCTCTCCATAATCAGCAATGCATTACTGCTCCTTCTGAGCGCACAGCACACGTGAGGGCGTCGTTACATGCCGTTGCAGAGAGGGGGTTACACTTATCAGCATTCCAAAACAGGCCGGCGTTAAGATGTCTGCCTAATGATTTTAACTAATCTGTTTATTTCCAATGTTTATCTAAACAGCCTGTGAGGAGGGGGGGGGGGGGGAATAGCGAAGGAAGGAGCACGGCTTTTCAAAATCGAGGACTTCAAAGCGCTAATCGCCTGCGTGAAGATTAATGAATTACTCTTACGAATGCTCCTCTCAGATTTCACTCGTGGAGTTTTTTTTTTTTGTTTTCTTTTTCTCTTTTTTTTTTCTAACGTCTGGCTAAAGTCAATACCCGTGCAGAGCAGCGCCCTGAACCCAAAGGCCAGGACCCCGATCATGGTCCCGTGGGACGCTTTTGCTAAAGATGCCGTGACACGCCTAAAGAGCAAAGCTCCGGCGGGGGCCCCGAGGGCTGTTTGGCAGCACAAGCCAAAAGTATCTTCTCTGTCCAAATTAAGCCTTGCCAAGGGGTCAAGTGAAATCAATATGTTAATCCATAAATTGTCCAGTGTGATAATTACTACGGGGAACAGTAATTACAAAAGACATTAATTTACTTCTTAGATTTTGTGCCAGGCGAGAGTTTCACCCTGATTCATCTGGAAGGCAAACAACTCACAGAGGAAGCGTCCCCTTTTTTTTTTTTTTAAGCATTGGTCGATTCCTTTAGGGCGCACACAGGCTCTCAGTCAAAGCACTTTTGGATATGCTAAGAGGAGCTTGTTTGAAGGTTTCTTGAACCCCTGTGTAGCCAGCTCCAGGGTTCTTACATTGATCAGTCAGTGTCGACAAAGCTTTCACAAAATGCACACTTGTTCCCCCCGACAATGTGTCCCGGACATTAGCATATTAATAATATAAAAAATCTATACGGGCTGTTAAGGGAATAAAACCTTGATGTCGTCAGCTAAAGACACATGGAGCGCCACACAAAGGCCACCGTGCTTTAATAGGGCGACAACCTGTATACATTTTGATCTTTTTCATCCCGGCCACTTTGAGGCATGGCACAAACATTGCACAGGCATTCTTTTCTAAACCCCAGGTTGCAGCTGGTCTGCCACTCGCTGTGCACTGCCAAGTGCAAGAAATGGGTCTCTTTTATCAGGATGGAGCAAATCTGGGCTAATGTGTCTGCTAGAGAGTGTCCCAGGGAGCCTCGCTCTCCCATTCTTTGGCCATTCTTTCCACTTTTCTCCTCTCCTGCTCTTGGGATAATTGCAGTTTAATTGGGTGACAAGAAATGAAAACTGTGTCCACATTATCTAGGATTATCTCTTTTTCCTCCAGCCTGCCATCAATTCAAAGAAGCCCATTTATCAGCCAGGGAAGCCGATGCTTGGTCAGCGGAGGAGAAGCTTTGAGCACCAGTTAGCAAAATGAAGAGAGAAAGGGGCTGGGAGCGATGGGAGGGGACCTGACAGCCAAGAAAAATACTCTTTGTATCTTATCGTGACCGTACATTCATCTTGAAGATGCATATCGTCTGTGCACTCTAAATCAATGAAAGTACAATAATATTATTCCGAGAGAATTATTTCACCCCGAAAAGGAATAAAACCGTATCAGTTCTCCGACTCAGATTCAAGCGGGTAATAGCTCCAGCGTTGAATACGAGTTCAATTGTCCAGAAACATTTCACAAACCTGCATCACATCACTTTAGCAACATGGACAAAACGTGTTAATGAATACCAATAAGCCTCCCAGCATTGTGGCTCGGATGTGCTTTATAGCCGGCTTCATTCATTTCCGCCACATTCTTGAATTCTGTACGCCAAGGTTATAAACTTTGAGTCATACTCAGGCCAGCAGTAGCTCACATTCCTTTTTGTTTGAGCTGTACTCAACCTTAAAAGCCTCTTTCAGGATGCATGAATGAACTTCATTTTCCCTCTGAGAACTTTGCTCTGATAGCTGAAAAAGGGAAGGTTGTTTAGAGAAGGAAGGAGAGACAATGGGGGGGAAAATGAAAGCTTTCAGATTCCATTATGAGGATTGCCCTCTATTCTTTTCAGCTGTGTACACTGTATATTTTCCTTACAATTCCACTTTCCCTTAAAATGCTTCAGTGTCGCTCAAGCACAATCCTAAGTGGGCCTTGCATCAGGGTTATGGTAATACAGTAAATACTCGAAAAACGATGGAGAGACATTCTAAGGGAGGATCAGGGTAAAGAGAGCAGATCAGAAAATGGCTTCATTAATACTTTGCTAGCCTCTGCACAGAGGCAGATGAAAGAAAACAGACCTTGCCAATGCTCTACATATGTACCCATTCAGTCTCAGGTGCAACATTAAGATGGCCTGATCATTTGGTGGAAAGAGCACGCTTTGTGTAGCATTAAAGCATGAAAATCTGCTGTACAATGACCAAGCTGAAGTGCCTTCCACTCTGAATGCAACAGGGGACCTACTCTAAACACAATACGTTTGAAGGTTACAGGATGTATTGTCTGCTCTCAGCAGTGTGTGCACGTGTGTGAATACGCATCTGTGTGCACATATTCACGTGGTGCACATACGGGGCACAGTCAATAAAAAAGGCATATGAGTCATTTTTGCTGATCGCGTAGAAAATATTTACCCCCCAATGGTTTACCACCTGATACATCGATACAAAGCCAGGTCACATTAGCTTGAATTCAAGCTAGCGTGATTCATCAAACCCAATCATATCAAGCATTGGTTTTGTCCTGTTTTGTGCTGATTTTCCACACTGTCCTCATCTTATATTGAATAATAACGTTGTTTTTGACAGAAGCTTTTTAAATTTGGGCAAAGCAGTTAGTCACTTAGGGGCTTTGTTAGCTATGATCCCAAGCCATCTGCCTCTGAAAACCTCAGCTTGCTAATAAATTCTGCAAAATTGCTTTTAATTTAAAGCAGCAACAAGGAATTATCTTTCTGTCAATTCTGGCGCCCCCTGTGGACAAAAGCTGTAATAGCCCCACCACCTCTTGTTTTAAAAATCATGATTTGGCTAGCATGTGCATTTGTTTTTTGAGCAGGTGCAAGAAAGACACAACTTATTTTTAATACTTTGTTTCCTGTATAACCACAGCAAGCAAATTGATGAGGCAATGCATCTATTTGTGGTTATGCAAGACAAATAAATGTAATATAATGATGGTGAAACAAGTAAACTCTGCGAGACCCCTCAATTCATCCACAGCACTCCTGCATAAACATTTGTTTTAATTCTAACCAGGTGACAGACATTAAAGGAGCAATGTGTAAGAATTGGCCACCTATCGAACCACTAGTCTAAACAACTCCAAACAAAGTTGCTAACTGTGGCTAGCTGTACCTACCATTAGATAGTAAGCTCAGATAAGCTTGCAGCTAGCAGCTGTGTTAGCAGACTCTCCCCGGGATGGGAGCTCAGAGCACCAGGGGACTGCTGGTCATGTTTGCTATCAGACTTTCTATCACTTCTCAACATGCAAAATCGCCAGGGGCTAGCTGGTCAGCATGCTAACGTCAATAGACAGGTTCTATCTTTTAAGCTTTAGCTCAGGTTCTACAGTTCCAATCCAGCATCATTGATATGTTAGGTTGTAGCTTAAAAGGCGGGCTCTATAAGTAAATAAACAAGTGATTACGCCCACTTCAACCCATTTTATCCCTTCATTTATACTTTGTGCTTTGTATAAACCTGTACATGCGTGTGATCTTTAAAGGATAAGTTCACCCAAAAATGAGAAATGAGAACGCATTACCCTCCCACCGAGGGGTCAGTTTTTTGGATGTTAAACAAGTCCCCATATACATCAGTTGTTAAGGACAGAGCTGCAACACTGTTTTACTGTGAAGCTCCAGAAATGTTTAGTGGACTACAAAACTCCACCCGATTTTACATCTGCATGGTAGCAAGGAGATAGGGTTTTATATTTTGGGTGAACTTATCCTTTATTGGCCATATTGTGCACATCTTCTGCATCATATATTTTTTATTTTGCCATTTCAAATATTATTACTGCCTGATTTACTCAAGACCAACTGACTAGGAAACATTCACAGGAAATAGACATATTGATTGTTTTAGGTGTTAAATTAATTTCATCCTCAGCTGGCAAACTAGAAGATAAGATCAAGTTGTGTGAGAGATATTGAGAGGCAGAAGGGGGGTGGTGTTTTCAGTGCTTTGCCAAATCTGCCATCCATACAATAAGGAATTATACATTAAAAATAGCCTTTTTTCTCTTACTCTGGTGTAGCCTAATTGAGGAAACAGTTTACGTTTTATGAAGACTTCCATAAACCTTTTATAAATACTGAGTATGTTTATTAGATCTGTTGGCTCACAGCAACAGGACTGATGCCTATTCAGAATCAGGTCTATGAAGAAATATGGCTGCGGTGAATGACTGCCACACATTCATCGGGGCAGTGTTAATCATTTTTACGCAGGGCAGCAGTATCAAATTGCTAAAGGAGAATTGCTTCAGCCTGGTCAGTGCAGGGAGCAGTTTGTCTAATCAGAGTGCAAATAAGGTTTGATCACTGTCCAACGTAATCTGGCCCACAAGCAGCATTTACAGCACTAAATCAAGCGTCGGGGAAGCTGCAGGTGCTGCCTCACAGACAGCCCTCCCCCTGGGGGCCCTGTGCTGGGGAATAAACAGCAAATAAATGGCAGTGCTGGGAGAGCGATGAGCTGATTAACTCACTGCAGGGCAGTTTCTCATTATCCCCTTAACCCAGACAGAGACCTACCCAATCTTACACCCTGTCTCACTTACAGTAGGGCTCTGTCCTGCGTCAACCTGGCTGACATTGTCTGGGTTATACTTTCAGTGAGATAGAGTCAGTAGAGATGATGTGTAAAAGAAGTGAGAATATATGTATATGTGTGTGTGTGTGTGTGTGTGTGTGTGTGTGTGTGTGTGTGTGTGTGTGTGTGTGTGAGTGGGTGTGTGGGTGTGTGTGCTGTGTGGTCCATCTCTGGGGAGACTGCTAATGTGTCAGCTCCATGGCTCATTTCTTTCAATTATAGCAGGCTGGACTAGGAGAGCCCACCAGCAGCCCACTGACAGCTCCATATGGGTCCCATCAGCGCTTATCACAGGGCCACTCGTGGATAATTCATTTACCCTTCATTGAATATGACATATTAGCGCCAACAAAAGCAGTTATATATCACACAATCCACACATTGTTCATTAAGAGCTGGTTAAAGTGACGGTCATTTTTAGATGCAAAATTATTCTATTCAAGAAGAGGCGGGGTTATTTAAAGGGAAACTGTGCTGTTTTGGAGAAGAAATTCAAACTTGGATTGGAAATACTTACAATATTAACGAACTCAGAAAAATTAGTTTTTTCCATAACTGAAAAAACAAGCTGTTCTCAGAGGTAAATCAGGTCCCCAGAACACCGTTTGAAGCTGGAAAGGTGGCAGGGTCCGCCACATATAAACAAAGCAAAACCGTATGAAACTGTGTTGTCCTTTAAGGTCAGTTTGTTCATTCTGTTTATTCAGTCATCAAACAAAGTGAGTTTAAAAAATCAGTCAGCAATGAAAATTCTTCCCCAAAACTGCATAGTGCACCTTTAACTGAGGTATGGTATATGGAATTTGCCACCAGTCATGGAGAAAGAAACTGTGAATAATATCATTTTAAAATGATATTTCTACATTATAAAGTTTACATTACACAAGAGAAAACTTGCTAAAAGAAATGTGCTTTATTCAATTTCAAAAAGTCACTTTATGACTGTCTCTGGCGCTCCGGAGGAAAGAAAAAATGGTGATTTTTCTATTGTAAAGCGTTGATTTAGCATGTCACCAGAATATAAAGCATCCTCAGACATACTTTGAAATGAGCTGCACAGTTTTCCATTGTGCCCTCCCCGTGGTTTCAAAGCAAATTAATTAACATGATACAGAAATAGGTAGAATGCAAATGCTGGAGCCCTCACTTTATGCCTGGGTATCCTTTTGTTCCCCTTTATTGTACCAAATTATTTAATTGGGTCTCTCTGATTGTGCACAGACACAGGAAGGAACACAGGCCATTGTTGGCCTCCATACAAGCCACAATACGGTATCAAATTCAATTCCCATCAAAACGGCAGGCTGCTGTAGAGCCCACAGCGGCCCCGGAGATTAATGAAGATCTGCATCAAGGCAAAGCGCTGGTCTGAGATGGGAGATTTCTCCCAAATAAAAGACCCCTTCACCAAGAACAAAGGGGGCCCTGAAAAGCAACGGGATGTTCTGAGAGGATGAAATAAATCAAAACAAAGACAAGAGTTTGGGGTGGGGAGGGGGGGACGCTCTGAATTAAACCATTTTTTTCCTCTTTTTTTGTCATTTGATTTACTTAATTCAGTCAACAAGTTGAAATAACAAAAGGTCTGATGAAAATAAATATTAAAACTTCACAAATACATTGTTGTACATGCATCAGCACAATGATGCATCACATCTAAATCCTGCACCAGAAAGGGGATTTTCTAGCCTCTGTAAAACCATACTCCAGTCTGAAAAATGACATTGTGCAGGTATGAATAGGTCGCGCTGAAAAACACACTACTCACTGCCTTAAAGAATCAAACAAGTCATGGTTCACCTTGATTGCTGTGTGTTCATCAAGCGTGAGAGACAAACAGTGGAGTGAAAGCGACGGCTGACGGCGTCTGACGCAAATGAATACTGGGCCTTTCTCCGTTTTTGTTTCCCTTCGAATAACAGTCATCTGAGGAGAGACACACTTCAACTGTATTCAGAGTGTGTGAATGGATTTTCTTCTCTTCACTCGTTTTGTATGAACGACAACAACTGGATGAGTTGTTCTCTGAATGCGGCGTGTCGACAGGTGGGCTCTTTCAACTCAACTCGGCACAACACTTGTTTTGTTTTTTTTGCCTGAGAGATTCCGGGCTCCATGTTGGACTCATCATCGTCTGATGAGCCGCAAATAGGAAGACGTTTTTTGTTTTTTTTGCGTGGAGGAAGATACTCAATTGCTATTTCCTAACACGTCGGATCTTTATCTGCAGTGTATCCACCACAACTTCAATTCAAACGTGTCTAATTGTTGTAATAACTAATGTTAAAAAGGCTACAAAGACGGACACAAAGGAGAGATTTTGAAGTTTTTTTGGTCAGTGCCTCCTAAACGCCGGGCTCCGCTCTTTCACATTCTGCACATGGCGTGTCCCAGCCAGCCATATTTACTTCATTTCCCCCGATTCATAGATGCTGCTCGCTGGACCAGAACATTCCAGCTGCCACCTCAACATCTCATTATTTTTTTGAAATATCAAGCTTGTATCTTCTTGATAAATAATTCGCAGTAGTATAATGTATCAGACTAAAACATATTTTCAGGGGGGCACCGAGGTTAAAGTGCCAATCTCACCTTTTTAATTTTTTTTCGCCCCCAAGACAGAGATTTCCATATATAGAGTGACCATGGTTGTGTTGAACACGAGCAATCGGGATGAAGCGCGCCGGCGACACATATTGCTGTCAGAGATTGGAAATGAGGCCTGCTAACCTGTAGGCAGCCTCCCCAGACCAATCAGCTTTACACATTGCCAATGCATTTGCCGCCTCTAAAAAGAATTGTGACTGTGAAGTTTTTATCGGCGTAGTTGACAAACATTACTCTTTAATGCAGTTTTGTAGAAATGCATTCTTATCCCTCTTGGAAGGCATTTATCTACTTGAAACCTGCAAAACGGTTGCCACAGGGAAGGATTTCTTTTAATAGACTACAATAGGCTCAGTATGGGACACATTCTGATTTTGGTGATAGATATGGGGGCCCAGCCATATATTCATGGGAAATTGTTTATCTTCAAGCGGGGAGGAGAGAAAGGCCATTTTACAATAGCATTTTCAACTTTCATCTGAAATGATTCCTTTGACTCATATGAATCGCTCTGTAAGAATTTCAGTGCCTTTCGTGGAAAATATCAATCTGCAAAAGGAGATGTCACAAAACATGAATACAAACCACCCCGATAGAAGGGAAAATGTGTGTGTGTACATATAGCAAAAAAAGTCATGTGTATTGTATATTTGTATATATTTTGACACATATTGTATTTTATTCATGTTTGTACTTAAAGGGGCACTATGTAGTTTTGGAGAGGAAATCAAAACTCAGACTTTTATTATTTACAATATTAATGAGGTGATTATACAAACTCAGAAATATTTATTTTTTACGTAACGGAATAAATGAGCTATTCCATGTTTGATGCTAGACAGGTGGCAGGGTCCGCCACATACAAACAAAGTAAAACAGTGTGAACTGGTGTTGTCCTTTTAAGATCGGATTGTTTATTCTGGCGTCAAAATGAAGAAAGTTTGTTTATTTAGTTTGTTTAAAAAAAGAAATCCATCAATGAAGATTTTTATCCTCTGATCAAAATTGCTTCACAAACATATACATAGTGCACCTTTTAATATACACATTTCTGTTGATAATTAAACAGATGTCTCATTTTATTTGAGAAAAAAAAAGGAAAAAACACTGTGGGAGGCAAAGGTCCCACGACGTCTGCTATTCAGATGCAGCCACATTGTGCCGCGGTGCTGCTGTCTCTCAGGCCTTCGTGCGGTGGCTTTTTTTTTTTTTTTTCTTTTTTTTTTCCCCTGTGAGGTCCTTGTGATGCTCGGGCAGGGCCTTTCCCTGCATGGCCTGTCTCTGAAACAGAAGCCAGCGACCGGGCGACACAATGTAAGAGCAAGGCCCGAAGCCGGCGGGGGGGCCTTGTGCGCTCTTAACGGCACTCTCAGGAAGCGGGGGACAATAAATCAATAGACTGTCCCTCTCCAGTAGGGGCCAAATGTAAACAAATTGAAAAGGACGGAGAACAAAACAGATTGGTGACTGAAACAGACATACTCAATAGGGGCACTGCTGCAAATGAAATGCCTTTGTGCTCGTTTCCTTCCAGCCTTCACCGTGATGTGTGCCATTCTCGGCGACAAGACGTACCATAGTGAGTGTAACCAACTTCAAATTTTGACCAAAAAAACAACAACAACAACAGGTGCAATGAATGTTACAGAATTCCTTATATTTTGCTTTTTTTCTGGTAGCGGCACACAGCATCTAAATGAACATCTGCAGTGCAATGAGATGCAGGTACTCTTAATTTGCCAGCGCACGTCGTCTATGCCAAACGAGCCACAGCGACATCTTACACCGTGTAACATGCGGCGCTCAAGGGCACAGGCACAGAACTCTGTGCATGTCAGAGCTGCATGCCACAAGTTAAATTAATGAATCTTTAAAAGGTTTAGGTTTTTTTTTTTTAATGAGAGAATCTGTTGTAGCTTTTTTATCAAACCTCTTCATATTTCACTGAGGTGGAATGGTGCACCACATTTGCGAGGCAGAACTAATGCTATATAAATCTCAAGTAATAAGCGGGCCCCGGGGACATCATCTAAATGAAGATTTTACACCAATTTAAACCTGCCTGCAATTTGATTCCTGCCTTAAGTGCATTTGTTTAACAGGTGCTGGAGATGTGAGCGTTTTCCCTCCAAAGTGTCGCTATGTCTCCTTTATTAATTTCTGGATTGCGAGTGGGCGGGGGAGTATGAAGAGAAAGGGGAGTTGACAAACACTAATCAAAGGGTTCAGAGTGGGCTGATTCTACCATAGAAGCAATGTACTTTTGCTTCATTTGCAAACTAATGATTTTAAACCCCCACAATCTGTTTGAGGTCAGCTCCTGTGTATTTTGGATACGCTTGACTATTAGCATCACTGAAAGCTTCAGATGTGTCAAGCCTGCTCCCCCTCCAGTGATAGTCACCTACTTTAATTTCCCTGCAGGCCTCAGAGGGGGATGAATTCAACTAAAATCACAAGCTGTTTTGTTGGCAATCCTTTGTGGCCTATAATGAATCTAATGAATATAAAGAGAGGAGAAGGGAGGGAGGGGGGAGGGGGGGGGGAGTAAGGGACAGAGGCGAATACATTTCAACCACGCTGTGTTGCTTTTACTTGACGATTTGTGACCCTCAACAATGGGACAATGGCGAGTGTTTTTGTACCCTTAATTTGCCTTTGTGTTTCAGCTTCATCTCTTTCACCGCTGAGCATCGAAAGTCGTCAGTTGAAAGAATAACTGCTGACTCCACGGTCTGTCAGACAAAAGGGGAGGTTTTAAGATGAATCTCTAACTATCAGCAAGCCAGAGGAGCAGAAAGGGAAAGGGGGCTCAGGGACAACAACAGGCAAGTCAAAGGTAGAATAAGCCGGTGGAGGGGGGGGGGTTCCCAAACAAGCCCCGGGGCACTTCCTCTCTCCACAAACAAGCGATTCCACTCCTTAAAGCTGCTGCATTCGCCCATCAGAGAGGTGAATTAAAGTGGCTCATCTGATAAGAGCGGAGGCTAGCGGAGGTGGAGGCCCGGTGGAGCTGCGGCGCTGCTGTTAAAGCTGCCGTGTTTCTGATTTCACAGGCCCCCCTCGGGTGGCGGGATCGTATTAACAGCCCTGTTGTGTTCACCAACCCACATTCAGGTCAGGACTTAAAGTTAGGCGGACCTGCGTCTCTCAACACTACACAAGCAAATAAACATATATAGAGAGAAAAATATAAATGACCACAGCTAAACTAATTCCACACTGAACATTTTCTTGCAAATGAACTTTTAAGTGCTGTAGTGCACACTGGGGTTAGATGATAAAAAAAAGTTCTGTGTCACTGGTCCATGCCGGTATGCTCCCCAGTCCCTGTAATGATTTCTATTCATAAACATGCACTGTGCTATCCTCCACCTGGCAGCTGCCTCTGTGCATATGAGATTACTATTATGCATCTTCCAATCCCGGGGATAAACATCTCTCCACTTTTGAAGTTTGCAAGCACGAGGCATATTTTAGTGCCATACGACTTAAGCATCCCTTCAGGTATCACTCGCAATCTTTTCTCATTCTATATACATTGTTCAACTTTAATGGGTATCTAATTTGTGTTATCAGCTTACAGGGCAGTAAGTAATAATTTGCATGGCTGCCCTAAGCAAATATGCTTCCATAAGCATCCCATAGTATAGACACTAGAATGGATTAACCTCCATATTGGCTATGCCCCGGCGGTCAATGCTTTTTAAAGAAATAAGTACAACAGATGGTTTGGTTTGGTGGCACGGGTGCTGTAAAAGAAAAAAATAAACACCAGAAAACCCTTCCACCTTCAGATGCTACGATGGATAAAATCCCTGAACCGACAGTGAAAAACTTTGACATGACACGTGCGCGCGGTTAAAGGGGCACTATGTGGATCATATTTACAATGTTAATGAGGTAATATTACAAACTCTGAAATATTTATGTTTTCCATAACTAAATAAACAAGCTGTTCTCAGAGGAAAACAAGGTCCCCAGAACACTGTTTGAAGCTGGGAAGGTGACAGGGTCCGCCAAATATAAACAAAGTGAAACAGTATGAAATTGAAGAGTTTGTTTAGGCATAATATTGCAGTCAGTGCCAATCTTTCTCTTCTGATTTTTCTTCCCCAAAACAACATAGTGCACCTTTGAGATTACTTCCTGGAACAAACGCATGGTATTGCGAGTGTAACTGTTTTTACTTTCACCCGTGTCAGAAGTGGCCTCTTGTAAATCCACCAGGCTCACAAAAAGAATGACATGTTCTTGCCTAAGCTGTGATTACAGTGCGGATAGTTTGAGTAGAATCACTACTACAGCAGAGAGAGAGGCCCACTGAATTACTACGAGAGCTCTTTTCCTCCCCTGACAAGGTCTCACTCGTCCCCTCACGTGGATGACGGCTCTCTCCATCTCTAGTGGATTTCAAAAGCCAGTCGCACTCCAACTCCGACATTAAACCCCCGCGTCGATACTGGTGAGAGTAAAGATCTTCAGTCCGGAGCTGCAAGTTAATCAACACTCGAACATGTGCACATGTGTGTCGTGTGTGGCACTACAGGGTAAACAGGGATACATCCAGGGAGAGTAGCTTGATATTCCACTGGCTTGCGTCAGGCATGTGTGTTCCGCTTGTTAGCTTAGTAGACAGTTAATTGCCATGGTGGGTGGTTAGAGTGCTAGGAGCCTGATCTTAGGAATATGTCATATTTGTTAATCGGACATGCAGATGCAAATAATGTGTGACAGACTGTGACCAACACTACCGGAACATAAATACTGTTAACTTCAGAAATGTTCTTGGCTCTGGAATGCCGCCGCATAAAGGCTATAAAGACAACCCACTGTTTATCTATTTATTTATTTTGTTTAGCTATTTCTGTTCGTGGGCCAACGTGACAAAAGATGTGTGATAACAAATAAAATCCTACTGGAATAGTAGCGTGCCAGATTAGGCTTTGTTGTGGGCTCTGTGTACTACGATCCCACGCTAGTTGGGGATTGTTGGCCTGATTACATTAGCCGGGTGCTAGGAATTCATGTAAACCCAGTGAAATCTGCACAGTGCACGCCGTGAACGGGGAGGAACACAACCCCTAATTCATATTCCTACAAGGATTCGTAATTTGCAAAACACATCGGATATCTGACAGGAGGGCACAGCCTCTTTAAAACGGCGCTATTCAAACTTAGCGTACAGTTTTGAAACGCTCGTCCATAAAGATTGATTAAAGTTGTAAAGATTTTGCATCAAAACGAGGGGCCCCGATTAAAGCCATCCTCCGCTGCCGCCGAGATGCTACTCTTTTGCATCGGTGCGGTAATCTCTCTCACTCGGAGAAATTGTTGTTAATGCAGAAATAATGTCAATGCAAACTATATTAATAACCATGGTGCGAGAGGCTGCAGCAATGGCACTTAATCAATGGAAACAAATCATGCACACCTTGCTTTGATTATCCGGAGGAGTGTGAATATTAATGTCTCGCTGTGAATCAATGTCGGGGTTGCATACATTGCCTCCTGTGTTTACTCATGGTTAAGACATTTCTTTCTTTTATATTTCTGCAGCACTCCTGAGAGCGATCAATGCCGTACTAAATAGAGATATGATACCAGCTATTATAGTGGTCCAACAACAGCAACAAAAACAGTAGCGATTGCGTTATTGTAAACTATGAAGATGGGATGTTCAAATTTCAATTAACTTTGGTTTGTGTTTGCTGATATTAATTAAGAGGGCTTGCGGAGGGACACAAAAGGGACGGGTTTATTGTCTCAGATTATTCTCATGAAAGTAGCATTAGTATGTAGCGCAACGCTACCTAATTAACTGGCATGGGAGGCAAGACATTACACTGTGAACCTTTTGATTTGTGGGAGGTAATAGCGTTGGGCAAGAAGCAGATTCTTTATTTCATTATTTGATAACGAGGCCTTTAATGAAAATATCAGCCCAGGAGCAACGCGAGTCAACATCACTACTAAGAAAAAAGCTTCAAGGAGTATTGTTGCAGGCGATGAATTACCTTGTGACTACAGTTCATTAAATAAAATGTGAAACACACCTGGTGGGCTAATGGAGGTCAAATGTATAAGCAGCAGCGTGAGCGTAAGGGGATGTGGCAATCAAAGACAAAGCGGCGTCTAGCCTCTCACTGACAGGTTAATGAAACGCCCGCTGCTAAGTGTCGCTGCAGTGAGACTCGGCTCAGTCACACCGAAGCTCCTCCCGCAGACCGCGTTGTATCAGTGTCACCGAGAGCAATCACAACATTCCTCTCCTCCCGAGTCCAAAAGGTTGTTTTAAACTCCCCTGGCAGCCGAATGCTTCAGGGGGTCAAACACACCGAAAATCTCCCTACAAATAATGGGCTAACTATCAGTTACATCACTCACCTGTAATCACTGGCCAGCATTAAAAGCATCTTTTTTTTCTGCGCTGCATACTTGACTGTGAGTGCTTTTGAAATGGGTATAATGTAATCGGTGCCGCAGATATCTTCTGCTTTTGTGCGTCTATCCAAGGAGTGAATGGTTGGGCCTATCGGTTACTCTCTGGAGGTGATGTATACGCTCTCTAGAACAATGACACAAACAGATGAAGGCTATAATATGCTGCCCAGTGCTGCTCGCTCAATTTTCAGGTGTTGTTTTGTTTTGCTTTTGGAGAGACATTTAAGGTGCCGGCAACTTTAGAGGAAGAGGTAGGCAGTTATTTTATTTGTAATTTTTTTTTTTCATCAAACTAAGAAACAAAAATGTCCAAGCACTCTGGTAGCAACCTCAAGATACGTGCGCACTAGAATGCACATAAACCGAACCAAATGCACTTTTGTATGGTTTGCTTCTTATCATTTTACAAATCAGCTTAAAGGTGCACTATGTGGTTTTTTGGGCAGAAATTTTAGTCAGAAGAGAACAATTGTAACTGACTGATTGTTATGCCTAAGAAAACAAACAGACATTGACTGAACAAACCAAATAAACAAACTAACCCTAAAGGACAACACAGTTTCATACTCTTCTACTTTTTTTTTTAAATGTGGCAGACCCTGCCAACTTTCTAGCTTCAAACAGTGTTCTGTGGACCTTATTTTCCTCTGTGAATAGCTTGTTTATTGCGTTATGGAAAACATTATTATTTCTCAGTTTGTATTAGCACGTCATTAATATCATAAATACTAAAATTCCAAGTTTGAATGTTTTCTACAAAACTACATACTGCCCCTTTAATCAATAAAGTTTTGGTGCGAACTGCAAACACACAACAGGAATCCATGTTAAAGTAACTGATGGGGAGTCATGAGACACATACAGTTTCCATTACAACACACATCATTTTGACATTATCTTCAAGATGTTAAAGTTTTCATTCTTTGACTGTGACGTGTGTCAGATTATCCACCTGGCTGTCTGTCTGTATTACCCCTTTTCATTTTCACCCTGACAGTTTGAAGAATAAAGACACAGGCTTTAAATACAGCTCCGCACTGCAAAAGGAATTCTTCAGCAGATGTGCAACAGATAGTGTCAGGCTAATCTTTCTGAGCAACAGGGACAAAACTTTACGATGTATTTATTGTGAAAAAAAAGAGAGGGAGAGGATGATCTGCACAGATTATGATTTTAAATCAGTTTTGAGGTTTGATGCTTGTCTCTAAACTTTTTCCTTTAATTGTTAAATTTCCTCAGAGCCAAAGACAAGAAAATAATCTTTTAAAGGCGCACTATGTAGTTTTGGAATAGAAATTAAAACGCTGAAAATGTCATAAGGTGCTAATACAAACTGAGAAATATTTATAACTTCCATAACTGAATAAACAACCTGTCCTCAAGAGGAATGCACATTTTGAAGCCAGAGGTGGCAGGGTCCGCCAGATATAAACAAAGTAAAAGAGGCCTTTAGAGGCCATTTGTTTATTCAGTTTATTCAGTCATGAAATGTCAAGACTATTGAAATTATTTAAAAAAAGCCTTCCCTTAAAATACAAAGTGCACCTATCAGTCTTCAAAATTAAATCAGAGAGGTCAGAGAAATAAATAAAATTATGGAACTACAAAGTTTAAAACAGATCTGTGCAAGGCAGAGGAAGAAGCCGTTTGAGTAATTATAGAGGAACATGAAATGGGCCAGTTAGTATACTCTGTCCTACTTTATCAGGCATCTCCAGTATTGTCCATAGGGAGTTAACTTTTAGACTGTTTACTGGCTCAAAGGCCAGGCATGCATCTGAAGCCACATAGGCAAGATAATGTATCCCAGGCTACAAAAGCAGGCAAATCACTGTGCATTAAGACTGGACACACAAAAGACAACAATGGCTTGCATAAACACTATTTAGAACTATTCACATGGCATTGAAGAGATGGGCGTCGACTCACTATTGCTGCAAAGCTGGCGCATTGTGCGGAGGTGAAAAGAAGTCTAATGAACAGGAAGCCTTATTTGAGAGAGCTGACAGTAACCATACAACAGCCGCATTGTGTGCTTGCCACCAACCCTGTGGGTCTCTACATTAGGAGAAATGATGAGAAAGTAACCCGAAAAGACACAGTGGGCCCTTGGACCCACGTAAATGCAACCAGACAATAATGGGGGACACAAGCTGTCTCCACCTTTACCCAAAGCTGCACGTTTACATGCACAGAACATCAACCGCTCTCATGGCCAAGGATAAAAGCCCCCTGGCCAGATGGAACTTTGAAGTGCATTTGGGTTAGTTTACCACCAAAGAGTGCAATTTTAGTGCAGTCGCAGTTAAAATATATGTCATACATTTTAAATTATATCAAACTCTGCAGGGGAAAGTTGGAAATTCTCGAGTTTGGTGCACCAGGCCTCCTCCTCCTCCTCCTCCTCCTCCTCCTCCTCCTTCTCCACACACACACACACACACACATTCACACTCACATTATGCCCCCTGCCTCAAGCTTCATCAATCTTCCACAAAGGGATGACATCACCAATAAGCATAGCCCTTTATAGCTTTAAGCAATAAGCCTTATTTACTGATGAGATAAGCCCTCTGCTATTGTCTAGCCCTCCACTTTTCTTCTTTCTCTCGCAGCTGAAGAATCAAACAGCACTTTTGGAAGGTGACAGAGCATGCCCGGGATTTAAGGCTAAAGCATGCAAAGAGGTTTCCTATTTGGTGGCCGTTCAAAGGGCCACATTAGCCCGTGTAGTCCCAAGTAGCAGGAGCTGGTAAAATTACAACAACAAAAAAAAACAAGCTTCTGTGAGACTTGCTCTGTTTCTTTAAAACAAACTCAATTCTGTTTATGTTCACCATTTCTCACCAAATAAGCTTTGTGTGTATCCTTCAGGCCTCACACGTGTTGAATGCATTCACTCCGTCACGAACCGAGCCAACAAACAAAGACAGGGGCCAAGCTCATCAAAACAATGCTATATATATATTCTTTCGGTGCAAATGTGCATGAAAACACGTCAAATCTGAATTAAATACACTCACGCTCTACAGAGGCTGAAAGAAACCACAGCCTGCAGAGTTTATGAAGCATAATCATCCATTACATGACCTGTAATTACTGTTTGTAGCAGCATTAGTCGGCCAGTCCGGGGTGGTCACTAAACTGCTGAGGCACCGTGATGCAGTGTGGCTGATCAGACCTCACGTGTGCATCCTGGGAAAAAGCTACTTTTACAGGAGCTACATGTCAGAATTTTAGTGTAAAACTTTCAAACATGAACAACAATTATCAACAGAACCTGAAGAAATTCAACTTTAATTTGACATTACCTAAAAGATGTCTAAATGTTGTGTTGCAGAGAAGTCTACTGAAGTGATCCAGCTAGCCCAGGCTGTATTGTAATACCAAGTTCTGCCTCAAGAGGCAATAGTGAGTCCTTGAAGAAAACAAAGGAAAAAAGTGTTAACGCCACTGGAGAGCTCTTGGCGAGTAAAATAGAAGCAACCTAGTATCACACCAACTGGTGTATTAAACCCACCAGTCCATCAGGAGGTACCCGTCACATTTGGCCTCAGAGTAGAGACAATAGGGTCCCTTCCAAGGCTAAGTTACCAATAGCAAACATGCTACGGCCAGTTACATTTTCAAAATAAAGGTACCAAAGCTGCTTAATATTGTGGTTTTCGCATTAAATACCTACTTCCTCAAAACGGTCCCCATTGGCCGTGCCTCACACGGGACTCAAACCGAGACGAAATGGACTTTGAGGCTCTCTGAACTGTATTCATCCCATGCTCGTCTTTATCGCCCCCTGCTGGTACTGTGCATTCATAAACCTGTGGTGAATTGGTGTGGTCTTTAACATGCTTTGGCTGAGACCACGCTGTAAAGGGATGAAATTTGAGGCAGAGCATTGGCTACTTAGCGATAGCCTATGAAGACAGCTAATTGTAAAACATTACTGACAGTGTTTGTACATTTGCTAACTTAGCTGTTTGTTGAAAGACGGCGCTATGGCAGGGACTGTGCATTCCCTTGTTACTTTTTTACGAGACTCTCCGGTGATACGCTGCACCCAATCTGTTTGCAGCTTGACTTTGACAGGTGGCCAATTCTTACATAGAGCACCTTTAATGTTTCTGGGTGTTTTTTCTTTGTGACGAATGATCAAAGAGAAACTGCTTGTTATAAGCCCTCCGATAAGTTGGAAATCAACATTTCACGAAGTCTGTCACCGGAAAAACTAGGTCTAACTAAGTTGTTGCGACAAATCTAGAAAATATACCATCATCAACATATCCCGAATTGAGAACCTATTTTTAACGAGATAAAAAGCCATTTTCTAACACACTGCATCCAGTGTCACCACATGTATCTTAAAAAAACGTGCCATTTGTTGTTTGTTTTTCCGAGCTCTTCACAGCGTCACGTCAGGCCTTGGGAACTTGTCAGATATTCAGTTTGTAGTCACTTTAGAAAAGCTGAGCGCAGAGTCTCTCAGGGGAATCACTCCAGTCACTCCCCCCCCGCCCCACCCCATGTCACCAGCTAGGAACAAAGCCGCCATAGTCAATTCTCCTAATTTCACTGCAGCCTGTCGAAATCCCGTTCTCCTTTTCTCCCTCTCTTCAACAAGTACTTTATGCGGGGATCAGTCAGGTCTGAGTCGCCCACAAAAACCTGAGGCTCTCGCTTCATCGTCTTTCAGCACCGAGTTTGACACTCCCCAACTCCCTGCCATTCAGGCGCCTGCACCGTGCAATTTGTTTCCATTTGTCAAACAGCAGTATCCATCACAAAAGAAAATGCTGGCACAACAGAAAGTTTGTGAACAACATTGTCTCCTGAACCCAAAAATGGCCTTGAGATTAGTTATTTATTGGCCTGTAACAAAACAACCTTAAACAATTTGCACCACTTTCAGACACTTGTCTCATTATTCTCTCGACCGACAATAAAACATCTTTAGCCAAACGTGTATCACGTCCTCAAATCAGTATCACTCGTCTCTTAAAGTGTGCGTGGGCTAACAGAGTGAATTCATCATTGCATTCACTGCTTCCACATTGTGCTGACTCTTATTTTGTGTTTTATTTCTTTGGGATTAAACTTCATTGTGTGGACAGCCAGGTTTCTCAGACATGTATTTATTAAAGCCATATCAGCACTATGTTGACGCCATTGCTATTTTGCACACCTATTCAGATATGTCTTAAAATGGCGCTATTATTGGGCGACGTAGGAAGGTATCTGGTTAATAATACTTATTGTGCAAACTTTGTTGTCGCCATTCTTGTGCCGGCTGTTATCGAGGGGAGAGCAGAGAGGATATATGCTGACTCTGATGTAGATAGTGCCATGAGTATTCCTATTGTGGCAGCTGCCGTGTGGTGCAGTCCCTGATAGGGTTTCGGATGCTGTCAATGCTGTGTCAGGTGCATTAGCACCTCGGAGACCCATGATGCTCCAGCTGCTGTGTGCCTGAGTCTCCCCGGGCCCCTGGCCGCCAGCCTGACACCCGACACAAAGTAATCACAGATCACAGCGTTTAATCACTGAAACAAGCACTCCAGAGGACCCCGCTGTCAATATCCCACTCTCTCATTATCTGTTTGGATTGCACATCCACACTGTCAGATAAACAGAGTGGAAAATTAAGATTAAAAATATGGTAATTTCATTTCAGGCAGCAGGCTCCTCTCACTGGCCCATTATGCTATTGATTACCTCTGAATTCAATTTCTCTTTTCAATGTAAACTTTAATCTATTCGCGAGCCAACAATTCAACTCCCGCGGGGCTATTTGAGAGTAAGTAACCATTTAATATGACGCTGGCTGAAGATTCACTGGCTTTAATGAATTGTGTAAATCACTCAGCTTTTAAAGGGACTGATGTCCCGCAGTTCACGACCCAAATCTGGGCCTGGTTAAATACCGCCTTTTATACTGAGCTAAGTGTTTACTGACAGCCATCTCTGAATGTGTAATCAGCGGCTCAGCTCTCGTGTGCGTTAAACAGCTCTCTTCTAATTGAGCTGGTGATGACAAAATTACATTTTAATTGGGATCTAATCGTCATATTGCACCAGCAACATGTTAGAATAATAGCTGCACTGCTTTACCACCGTGGAACCGAATTTAAAAATCACTTGACTCAACACAATAATCACTGGGTTGTTTTCCTTAAACCACTTACCAATTTGTAGCATCTTGGTCAAGACGGGTTGTAACCACTGACCTGAAGCAAACACACCATTCAGACATATGAGTATAGGATGAGCAACAGCGGGAGGAAATGGTTAGTGAGTCAGTGTAACATGAGACAATGTTTTAAACACAAAATGAAGACAGGACTGAAACAGTTAAGAAATACTTTTATTATAATAAATTATTATTTTAGTAAGGAATTTGAATTTCATTTGCTGTAAATAAGTGATCATTTTGACTAAGCAAACATCATGTAAAAACACCATAAAACATTATCTTTAATAATACTGTGTGTAATATAGTGTTAGAAACCCAGACACAAAGATATACAGAACAAAGAGTCCACATATTTAAAATGTACAATATGTAAGAATTGTCCACCTGTCAAATTCAAATGCAAAACCAAGCCCCCAGGAAGAGCGCCAGGCTTTGAAGCCAGTTTAAGGAGTGGCCATGTAAATCGTGTAATTACATCATCACATCACGCACTGTGGCCCAAAAAGATTTCTTCCCATAAGCTTATATGAGAGAAGCGACTGTCAAACTGTGGATACACATATTTTTGATCATCACAACCCCCAACAAATGTCAAGTTTAACTGTCATAATTTGAGTCGTTACCTCCAATAAAACTTGGAAAGTGTTGAGGAGCTACACAGTCAAATTATTGTTACCTCATTGAAATTCGTCAGGCGCTTAACCTGAGGTTAGCCTGCTCGATCAGCAGTGCGCATGCTCTACGGGCGTTTTTAGCTTCATGTGCAATTGTGCAGCTTTCATAGGAATGACGGGGTACCATCTCCAATACTGTATCCAGATCTCTTGATACGTCTATGCTAACAACAAATAGGGGGCAGCATATCACCAGAGTAACTGCTAATTGCTGCTAACTGCAGCAAGCTAGTTAGCTTTAGTTAGCTATGCAGCTAGCAGTCCGGACGATGAGAGGTGTTGGTGCTTACGCCGCTAGCACAGGAGCTTTGGACCAAGATAGGCAGGGCCTAGCTGGTTAGCATGCTAACTTCAGAAAGCATCAAAACATATATTCTGTCCCATTCTGAAGGTAATTTTGGTTATTATCATTTTGTTTATGTTTTCAACTACAATTCTTACATATTGCATCTTTAAACAGCTATAACAACGTACTAAATGTAATGCTTTAGCCAAAGTATGCACATTTTTGAAGCAATAACAGCCCATTCATGACAAGAGTAAAGACAGAAGGTTGAAATTACACTAGAGAAAAATGTTCAGATGCAATAAAACTTCTGTCCAACTCTTCCTGTGTTAATCATTAACATTTACTGTTCTTTGCTGACAAGAGCTGAGGTAGACATAAAACCACTATCGTCAAAGTGCTGCAAGACTACTCAATTCAAAACAGTGCAATTACAAAAAAAAACAAATCAATAGTCTGATTAAGGCACAATAATTGCTGAAAACATCGGTGTCTCCTCTCAGGCCCTCCTCGTCTTTTTTAAGCATTTTCCAAATAATAAAAAGACCTACAAAACAATGTTTGCCTTAAAGGGATCATTTAAGCCACCGGTTATTTATTGCACCAGGATGAACACATCCAATATCTGCACTCTTTGGAGCACCAGTGCAGGATTGAGGCTACCCAAGAGGCCAGAGCACACATACATAAACATAGCAGGGTGTAATCAATAAAAAGCCGAGCAGTAATATGCTGTCAATAAAGGCACATCCTGCCTCGGATACTATGCCAATCAAATGCAGCACACACTACATTCTGCCTGCTGGGAGTCTAAGGACGTTTTAATACACAGTAAGGAATCTAAGTACATCTGGTGAAAAGATCTGGTCAGTGATGGCAAGTGCGAGGGGGCGCAGCCGCTCTCCAAACTGTCAAAGAGACGTCTCAAAGATGACGTGGATGTCCTTGGCATGGCGCACATCTGTCGCTCGTTTTTTGTTCACGTAAACCTGGAAGCGGATCAGGGAAGCGGTGTCACAGAACACAAGCGCACAGTCCAATCTAAGCTACGATCAATTGAGGTGTGATTTATGACAGGTCGAGTCGGAGCCGGGTGAAGGGATTTGTCACCCGCTGAAGCATGCAAAAGTGGCTTATTTAAGCTTGTAAACAACTGTGAAATCCAAAGGGAAGAATATATAATCACTGGGGTTATTTGTTTTGTCAGAGCTCATTTCTGCCCTCACAAAATGTTTGACTTCTCAATACAAAGAGGCTGAGACAGCATAGCGATACCAGTGACAGAAAGTTAAGTGAAAAAGAGGACAAACTGGTGAAAACAGCTCGGCCTCGGCGTGAGATATACTGTCTACTCTGGGATTCTCTTTCAGCACGGACAAAGGAGCTAGAGGTTGATATCAGATTATTGAATGTGTTTAAACCTTGACTGACAACTATAGAAACTTGACACACAACATGTGGACCATCTCAGTATTTAATAAGTGGCGCTAGACAGTTATGGATGCTGCAGTAATCTGATCTAAGGTGAGCACCCTACAATAAAGAAAAGAAAAACGTAAGGGCTTGAACAATGTCGCTACCAATCCGCCAGTGTGCAGGGTAAGACGATACCAAATAATACCACAGTGTGCTGAGTCTTTGAAATCAGTATTTTACTCATTTCACTCCTCTGGCTGAGAAGATACAGTTCCGCTGATAAATTTGTGTGAGGGACAGAGAGAAAATGAAATGATGCCTACTTTTTCTTATTTCACAAAGACCTGTTTGAAGTTGCAATATGGTATCTGTAGTCCCAGACAGATGCACATAAAATGGAATTGAACAATGAATAGCCGCCTCTTATCTGCTCAGTGTCTGAAGGGGAAATACATCACAAATGAATTTTACAGGGAGGAAATATGGACATTCTCTATTACAGTAATCCCCATAGAAAGTTTATCCCAAATCGCGATGGAGTTAAACCCAATATTTCCAAATAGATATAGTGCAAAGAAAGCTGCTTTTCTGGAATCATCTCCAAAATTATCTCAAAATTACATTAGGGGAAAAAAAAGATGATACGGCGAGTTTCTTCGATAAAATCAGAGGATGTAAATCTACAAAGGGACAATTTCTCACTTGAAATTAATGTTATGGTGTTCCGATGCTCCGAGAAGGCACTTTAAATTAAAATGGTAATCAAGTGTCTTTGCATTGTCAGGGTTATGCACATCTTCTCACTCCCAACTGTGATGTTTTGGAGGTGAGCAATGAAGTCAGGGAGAGTCTGGGATTAGTGTGCCACGGCTGGACTCTATTTAGCGACAGGGGATCACAAAAAAAGGTGGGTGTGGTTACCTGTTTGGCTGTTTGCAGCAGGGAGGCAGCCTCAGCTCTGCCTGTCTGTTGGACCATCTGGTAAAAGAGCCCATCCGGGTTCTGGAGCAGCACATACGGCTGGTCATACTCCTGGATTCTCCCGGCAGCCAGAACCTGCAATCACACAAACAATGCTGGGTGTGTGTGTGGGGGAAAACTGACATTTCAGCTGTTTCCGTGCTGAGTGATGCATGCAGACAGTGCAAGATGAATGGGGGGAAACAGTAGTTCGAACCATCCATTTTACGTGACTCATGCAACAGCAAACACAGGTGCCTGTTTCTGCTCGACAGGGCTTCAGACAATGAGCGTCGCCTGTTAGCAGTGTGAAAGTCAAGTGCGCTGACTCTGACAGAATGAAGATCAGTGATTTAGCAGTGTGTTTATCCAGGCATTTCAGTGGCTCAGGGGTGGTCCTCGGTCAAATCCAACAATCACACCTTGAAGACGCTGTAGAAAATTACCATCATCTCTGTGTCATCACAAGCTATATAAACCACACAAAGAATAGTGCCACTACAAGCAGTTTGGAAAAGACTGCAATTATATCACAGACAAATTTTAACAAGCTCGATCCCCTTACAGCGGTAATGAGCAGTTTGTTATAGCTAAAGCCCGGTTAGAGGGAGTGTTTATCGTGAAAGGGAGACTTCTGCAGCAGTCGTCATAATCGACAGTTTAGGAGGAGCGTGATATCAGGAGATGAAGTTTATATCTTGGAAAACATTCTGCCTCTAAATGTGGCACAGCTGAGGATTTGGGCGAGGCAATTCAGGTGGTCCCCAATTTAGTTCTCCCGGAGAGCGGAACAATCTGGGGGCATTTAACGTGAGCGTAGGTGTGAAACGGTCCCTGCTGCGCGATATTTGACGTTTCTCAACAGCCCCCTCGGTGACCGAGCAGCAACCGGGTTGTGCCCTGTCCTCCATAGACGCTTAACAAATGCTGCCACAAATGGCACTAATTGGCACCTCTGCAGGCAGTAGCAGGAAAGGGCCAAAGATCAAGTGGCACGAGCACAGGCTCAATGAGAGGGAACGCTGTGAGGGAGAGATCAGGCCGGCTGTCGCAAAATAGGGCAAGTGAATTAAAAACTCTGCAAAGACAGGAAGGAGTGTTTGAAGCTCCTGATCACAGGTGTGTCTGACATACAGCAGACTACCAGACTTATGTATTCGCAGGCTGATCCTGCACACAACAGGAGTTCAGGTTATCATAGCTGAGAAGAATGAATATCATAAAATGTTCGGACTAAAAGCACTGGACTCCTTTTATTTCTCTTCAGTGTCCCCAATAACTTCATATTGACATATTAACTGGTGTGCTGGTCAGTGGAAATTTACCGTCTTCTTACTTACCAGTATTCTGTCACAGTCAATGATAGTGTTGAGCCTGTGAGCAATGGTGAGGACTGTACACTCGTGAAACTTGTCCCGGATAGTCTGCTGGATGAGGCTGTCAGTTCTAAAGGAGCAGGGAACACAACACCTCAGCACAAAAAACTCTCTTCCTACACACCCCGAGGCAGGGATTTTTACTTAACACAGAACAATGGCTCATCAGCAGCGAGGTATGTGCAGCAGGTATGAAGGGTAAAGGGTGGCAGAGCTCCTTGAGTTGACAAAGGTTGCTCGCACACTGCAGGACGCAACATTATATTGATATAAATTAATAACAATATTAGGACAATTAATAAAAAGCACCAAAGTAGAACAGGACAGAACAGGAGGATCATCTCCACTCCCCTGTGCATGTGGGGCACAGTCACATGTCATTTTCAGTTGGTGTTAAGATCAAAGTTTGGGGTGCAGCGTTTCAGTATGTCTAAATTGGATTAACTGCTGAGAAACTGAGTACAGAATATTTATTTCATCCTGTTTGAGATCATTTTCGGTTGTTTGGATGTATTATGTTTGCTCAAATACAATCTCTGTCATCTTAAACGAATATTGTCTATCACTTCACAAGTGAGAAATATTCACCTGAATTCCGCACGTTTTCAGTCTGGATCACCGTTGAAAATGGTTAGAAAATCTGCAAATTCCATGGTCTTCTATTGACCAATGAGCAATTTTTGTTTTCACCCCATCTGGAGTCAAAATAGAATCCTGCTAGGTTCTATTGTTTCCAAATGTAAACATGGGTCTTATTAAATCTTTTGTTAGGTCATGCAAACTTTCATTTCTTTTATCAAGACATCCGTCTCTGTGTATAGGCCTGGAAAATTTTTAGAGTCAAAAATTGTCATAAGACACCGTTGTCTTAGTTAATGTTGTCTTAACAATGTCAACTTTGCATTAAATGACATAACTCGCCGAATTACACTTGTGCGGGACTGATAAGGTCATAACCATTCATAAAGACTCCTCCCTTTTCATGACAGGTGTTGTGTCATGGTTATGACAGTGTCTCTTCAGTTTTATGCACACCCCTTTAAATGAAGTTTTACCCTTCTTTTACATACTTTTTTCAACATCAAAATTAATTGTGTTTTTGGGTGATAAGTCTGAAATTTCTGCACCTTTTAAGGAGGTTTTCACTTGTGTGCATGTGCTTTATTTCCATAGTAGCTCGACATATCTGTAGTGGAACTTTGACCGAAGAACAAATGACCCCTGACCTTGGGTCCACATTGGCTGTGGCCTCATCAATGATGAGGATGCGGTTTTTCCGGAGGATGGCCCTGGCCAGGCACACCAGCTGCCTCTGGCCCATGCTGAAGTTTGAGCCTGACTCCATGAGCACCGTCTCCAGCTTATTGGGAAGGTCCTCCACCACGGCCTTCATCTGCACCTGCGGAGAGGGAGAGCAGAGCCCCAACCCTTCATTACTCCTGCATAAAGGCTTCCTGTGGGGATGTCTTTAAAGAGCTATCCAAACACACCCATTAACTGCCTGGCACAATACAGGGCCAGGTCCACTGATGACCTTGGCCAGTGCTCTCTTGTGGCCAGCCTCTAGCTTTAATCCAGGCCACCAAACCCATTCAGAGGCAGGACCAGGAGCTGAAGCCCTTCACTGTGGGGGAAGCCTTCATCCTGGTTGGCCTGACTGCCCAAACACATCTCCCCCAGCACTTTCAATGGTTCCCAGTTACAAGCCGCACATTGAGCTGGGCCCCATGGCCCTAATGGGATTTCCCCCCATGACTTGTGGCGAGCAGGGAGGCTGAATGGCAGCATTGTACGGGGGGACAGAGGGATCCCCCCCTGGGCCGGTGAGGGGAATCATTCAGAGCCACGCTGGAGTACCTCTTGGAGTGCATTCCACAGGTCCTCATCTGTGTGCTGCCTGAAAGGGTCCAGATTCTTCCTCACGGTGCCCGTGAAGAGAACTGGGTCCTGTGGATAGATGGATATAGAAAGAGAAGGCCGTAGCCAGTTAAGATAATGACAAGGGGGAAGATGTATGAAAGGGTTAAGACAAGCTTTATAGAGCACCGCTAGGCAATGTTTGAGGGGAAGATGTTCACAAAGGGCCAGCTCCACTCAGGAGCTCTATTCAATGTTCACAGCCAAATATGCTTCAATAAGTTGATCTTTCTACTTAGAAAATCTGAGCTGTGCGAGGTTGTCTGAATAAATAATATGACACAAAAAAGGGCCATCTAGTCACTGTTACCACACAAAGAATTTCATACAGTAGCTGTATTAGAAACGATAATCTGAAAATGTCTGCCAAAAGTAACAGATTTACTCTGACAAACGCACAAGCGATCCTTCAAGAGGAGTTATCGCATCAGTTGACTACCCTCGTGAAAGGACAGCCTCGGATCTCAGACAGCTAGGATGTCCGAGATACGTATTTATGGTGAGCCACACACCTGTATCACAGTGCAGCCACACAGCCATCTTTAAGAGAGTAAATAAAGCTCTTTATTACAGTGCAGAGGAACGAGCCCGCGACTCCACAGGCACTCTTCCAACATGCCACACTGTTCGTGGTAAACCTGATAAACAGGAGCAAGCCAGCGTCTCCTCGTGTCGGGTCAGATATTTATTCATAAATCCTGCTCTAGTGTAGAAGTGATTTACTGAACGCTTACTGGGACTCTCCCAGGACGTCATAATGGGGCCGCCTCACCTCTCACGGTACAGAGCTGCTGCAGATAAGCTTCTCATACGGCATCTCCAGTGTAATCAATGATTCATTGAAACGTAACACAGAATTTCAGACATTTAAATGGTTTTAACGTCCATTTGAAAAAGCTTTAAAGGAACAGATCAACCAAAAATAAAAATTCACTCATTATCTACTCACCCCCATGCTAATAGAGAGTAGGGCGAAGCTTCATAGTCCAACAACAAAAAACAACTGATAAAGCATAATTGCTCAGTACAGCTTGTCTGGCATAATCTAAGTCTCCGGATGCCCTGAAATCAAAAATTGATTTGGACAGACTTTATTTACATCCTCTTTAAAGCTAAAATCTTCATTCTCGCAGAAGAAGGGTTACAAGCCCCACTGCAGGTCGAGGGTGGTAATAACATCTTTCCAAAGACATTTTGGACCAATCGGCTTCAGGAGACTTGGAAGACACCAGACAAACTGTACAAAGCCATTTTGTTTTTGTTTTTCTGTTGGTTTTCAATATTTTAAAACAACACCCACATCGTCTTCATCTGCTCCAGAAATGTTTTGTGGACTGCAAACCTTCACCTGACGTTCCACCATCATGAGGGTGAGTAGAGAATGACAGAATTTTCATTTTTGTGTGAACTTATCCTTCAACGATTTAAGGCTGCAACTAATGATGTTTTTCATTATGGATTCATCTATATATTTTTTTTTTACAATTACTCAATTAATCATTAAGGCTATAAAATGTCAAAAACAGTGAAAAATGCTCATCACATTTTCTCAGAGCCCATAGTTAAGTCTTCAGTCCAACAAAGACTCCAAAACCCAAAGACTCTTTATTAACTGTCATAATTGACAAAGAAAGCAATAAATTGTTATTTTAGAAGCTGAGGTCAGCACATCTTTGATACTTTTCCTTGAAAACTGCCTAAAACCACTCATTGACCATAAAAATAGTCAAGGCATTTATTATTCTTTGATCAATTAATCCACTAATTGTTGCATCTCTGATCGTAGTAATAGAGGTGACGGACAGCAGCAAGCAACTGTCCATAACAGAAACTGATAGACTTCCATTGTGTCCTCATCACAGCCCAGGCAGTGCGATAACTCCAGTTTACTTAAGATATGAATCTAACCTCAAATCAAGATAGGACATGTTCACCTGGCAACTGTCAGATTAGACCAGGCGTGAGAGTAAAATACACAATGGGTGTAAAAGTGTCCTGCGTTGAGGTTACAGAGCTGCTGGTCTGAATGTGACTCACTATCCACGCCTTCATCTCTGCTCTCTCACAGGTCAGCGTAAGAGCCAGTGCGGTGATGGCAAAACATCCTGCACTCCCGTGTGTAAGCGCACAGCTTCACACACCCCTCAAATCCAAAATCATGTCTCGACAAACCTTCATGTAGGTCAGAAGACTAACTGCTCAATTTTCACCAGGGAAAATAAAGCTCCCAGGACTTCATCCCTGCTACCTGTGCCTTAGAGACTGTTCCACCGCTTTACTTCCAATGAGCTTTTCCCTTCTGTCCCCGAAATACCGCCTTGTCATTAAGCCAGCTGAAGTCCCAATTCAAACTAGTTTTGTGACACACTTTAATTGAGGATTCAATGTTGGGTTGGAAAAACTGCTTTCAAGCAGGGCTTTTTCCATAGACCGATTATGTGCTCCACCAATTCTAAGCCCTCTGTTTGCCACAGAATTCATTTTTTTTTCCCACAAGTCATTCCTGAGAATTCAATGGAAACTGAAATGGATCCTTTTTTAATGCCATATGCTAATAAAAGCTTATCATAATAAAATCTGCGGGTGGCAAATAATGGAACTCCTCACTGGCAATGTATAGTATACATATCACACGCTCAAAAAAGATCCACATGAAAAGGTAAGGCGACTCGTAATTTATATCAAGATTTTTTCCATGTGAAAGGCTGACTGAATATCGCTTTATCTCGGGCGTCTAGCGGGAGAATAAAAAAGTCTTTCAGATGAATTTGTGTAAATCCAAGAGGCTTCTCGCTGTATAAGTTTGTAAAACTAAGTGCACGCTTCAGAGGAACTCTTCTTCACATCATGAAAATGCCATCTAGTGTGTGACACGGATGGGTGTGCGGTTAAAGTTGTGACTCGTAACCTGCCACTTTGTGCGAGTCTCTCCCTCTAGGAGAGACAGAAAGAGTAAACAAAATCACATCAAACACACATCAGACATCCATCTCAAACTAGTTTGGACGAGGAAGTAAAACTTTATCTGAAGCAGTAGCAATGCCAGGAACCTATCAAATCCACAGAGAGAAGCATTAATGAAACTGTTTTTGGGCATCTTGGCTGCACCCTGGAAATGTTTGAGACTTGGGCAAAGTGACGGTGTACAAGGGGACTCTGGCTGTGAGGATGGGGGAGACTTCTTCTAAGCAGCTTTCCCATGTTTGGGGGGTAGAGGGCTAATCCTCTGTCAGGGATGGGGAACTGCTCTCTTCACAGTACAGGCCGTGGGAGTCTTCTCCCCTCCCTCCACCCTGCTGACACTCACCCGCAGGCTGGCATTTTCTTAATGCCGTATCAGTTTCAACAAGCGGAAATAAAGTTAAACTGTCTCAAGGCATCCGTTTGTCTCACTTTCAGAAATCCCCTGAGAGACGACTGTAATTCTCCTCACTTGTTTTAGCTTTTTAAAAGCCAGGCGTATAAAAAAGGGCCAGAGCACGAAGGTGTCTGTTACCAGTATTTATCTGACATTTCTGCCATTTCTCAATTCATGAGGAATCAAAGCAAAAAAGTCCAGCAGTTTTTAGAAAGTGAACTAAAGCGCAACATTAAAAATCCAGCATAATATCATACTGTTTGAACTGTATCCAAAGACACAACAGCTGAGGCTAAGCGCAGCACCTGTGGGATGATGGACATTTTCTGCCGCAGGGTGTGCAGACCAATCTCAGAAGTCCGAAAACCATCGATCATTATTCTTCCCTCAGGTTCTGCCAGCCGGAACAAGGCAGAGATCAGGGAGCTTTTACCAGCACCGGTGCGTCCAACGATGCCAACCTACAGAGGAGAGATGAGAATTAGTTTTATTTCATGAAAATAAAGTCACTGAAAAACACTAAGTATATATATGCTTCCTATTAATTATGTAAGTGCTTATTTTGTCATGTCACTGTCAATGGAACCACTTGTATCGTGTTGAGATGAAATGTACAACAAATCAATTTTTTGACAGTTTTCGTCAGAAAATGGAGACAATACCTGATTTTTAACTGTTTTTTTTTTGTTTTGTTGAAAAACTCATCCAGTAAATCCACCTTGATTCCATGTCATGACACTAAAAATATACATATATGTATATACATATATATACATATATATGTATATACACATATATATATATATATATATATATGTATACACATATATATATACACATATATATATATATATACATATATATATACATATATATATATATATATATATATATATATACACACACACACATATATATGAACTGTATCATTTTGTGTTGGAACTGTGTTGTGAGAAGCTTTTTTTAAAGTGAGCTATATTCTATAAAAGTTCTCATTTCATAGTCCAATATTTCCACGCCTTGCACATGCCAAGGTTACTCTTTATAACTCTAGTTCTGTGAAGAAAGCAAAGTCATTCAACAAGGCTTTGTAGGCTTTAATGGTTGAACCAGCCACCTTTTTGTATATGTACTTCATGTACAAAATTTGTGAGTATTATGAACTAATGTGCAGTTAGAAGCCATCTGAGAAGCCATCACATTCAGAGATCTGTTACTCAAACTGGACTTCCTAGATTGTATTTCTTGCCTTTGAGCTCATGCTAACATTTGCATATTAGCACACAAGGAGGATTTTAGCTAAGTGCTAATGTCAGCCCACTAACATGCTCACAACTACAACTTTATTGCGCTGGTTTTTAAGAGGTAGATGAGAATGTCATTAGTTACAAGTATTTGCTGATAGATGCTGTATAATTTGATAATGGTGGTGGTAGATAAACTGACATTACTGTGGTTTTGATAGTTGTCAGTCTGGCTATTGGTCTCGCATCAGCAGAGAGAGCCAAAGAGGATTGACATAGAAAATGACCAGTTTGGACAAAACTGCTCACAGTATTTTTTGGCTGAATGCTGAACGCACTCCACTGCATGCAACCTGGAACTAAATGGAAAAGGTGTGGCGCCATGAGGCAAATCATTACTTGTTCCAGTGAACTGGGCTGCTGGTGGCACACACTGCTGCCTGCCAACACATACGCTTGTTATATGCCATTACACAGCCAATAGGCAACCTTTTGTTTGGCCAGGGGTTTACCAACAATACTGCTCGTATAACAAAGAACTGCTGTGTGTGCCTCACAACATGCCAACACACAGAGAGGATGCAACAATGCCATTTTTCCCTCACTATTCGCCTGTTTAGGTTAGAGGGAAGAAAAACCGAGCACAAAGACACAGGATCTAAATAAACTTGACATAGTTTTAGACATACAGAAAGCTCTGCCTCTTATGATCAAGACATACTTACTCCACTCAAGATGCAGCTTTGGTGAGAATGTTTAGATGTTTATGAACGAAGGTTTTCACCTCTTGAATATTTTAAAAGAAGAAGTAGCAGAAAGCACTGTTCCAACCAAAGACTCACAGATGGAGCTGTTGAACAGGAGCTACACAAAACAGGTCATCTGTTCTCGGCAGAAGTCACCTCAACAAACTGTTACTGTATTCAATACATTTTCACTCTTTTCTGAAGTTTTATCTCCTGGCGATAAGGCTCTTTGTGTATTTGTTTTGAATGTTATGCTGTTTCCACAGGTCAAAATGTCAAACGTGAATGAGAGCCCACCATCCTACATTTTTTACAAGGTACAATTACATACTGTTTGACAATTGTTCATGTCTAAACAACAACATTGGCTCTTTTGTGAGCGCCCTTCTAAACAATCTATGTGGGAATTTAAAGAAACGACACGTGTTTTCTTAATCAAATCTAGCCAAAAGGACTTAGGTGAAGACTGCTTTGTGTTTAAGAGGAGACAGTAGGAAAAGCGATGCATTTAAAGCTAAGAAAAAAAAAAGAGATAACCTGGTTAGAGCTTCTCTCCTGGGTGCCAACTGGTGCAACGTAAACTGCAGTAGATCGAAGCATATTTGGTAGTTTGGTCATATCAAGTTACTTGAACAAAAGACTGACTATAGTTGCTTTTCTCAAAAGACTAATAATGCATTTGAAATCAGCATGCATCAGTCACACCTTCCATGGTTTTCATTAATGAAACTATAAGTAAAGAAGATGATCACTGAAATGTACCCCTACTCCAGTCACCTTCTCTCCACCACCACTTCCTTGTTTTTGACCAATAGTCTTTTACATTGATAGAGAACCACCTTCCAACTCAACGTATTAATGCAATACAATCTAGGTATGTAAGTTACTGATGACAATGACCCTGATAAACACCTGTGTTAGTCGCAACATGTTTGTCATCTTGAATATATATATATTTTACCCAAAGGCATTTTTTTTATTTTGGATAAATTCGACAGTGGATTGGTTTTGAAATATTACAGTATCGTCTGGTAATGTTTTCACCTTGTGAGTCTGTGTGTGTGTGTGTGTGTGTGTGTGTGTAGGTGTGTGTGTGTTTGTGTGTTTGTGTGTGTGTGTGTGTGTGTGTGTGTGTGTGCGTGCGTGTGTGTCATCGTAGCAAAAATAATGTCCTTGAGACACGTCTTGTAGCGCTAACTAACAAAGAAGTGATTTTAGCAGTTTGACAGATGTTTATATGTCTGTCTGCCTGTTTGTGAACAGATTTTTGTCTTTTCAGCTGTGTGGTTGAGATCAAAATGAAGGCTTAGTTCAAAGATGGGTGTGGTTCGAGCAAGCAGGTTGAAATCAGGGAGGTGGCCTCCTCACACTTGACCCCGCTGGCCCACTCTTGTTTTGATGCAGTCGGGAAACTTTACATGTATGTAGCCGAGATCCAAATGAAAGCCAAGTGTGGGTGTGGTCTGCCTCTGAGTACTGAGTACTCATGGAATAATGTAGTAATGACTACTGAGTACTCATGAGTCTGAATGTCAACATGTTGATGGCCGTTGTGGCTGATGTAATCCTAATGCAAGATGGTCTCTTGTATATTTGATCAAGTATATATTCCAGGCCTTCACAAAGTGGAATTTAACAAAAAGGAGCTCATTACATGTTATTTATCCATCTTAATTCAGATGAAAAACACTTAAGAATGTCAAAGTTCATTTCAGAAAAACAAACCATGCAGCTCTAGGTTTGTTCAAGCAAAATGACATGTGAAAGTGCATCACTGATCCTGATGTTCTGCATCTTAGAGAGGAGGAATATACCCTTGCCCGGCAATTTCTTTCTTAACAATAAAAGGTCAACGGCAGTGTTGTAGTGAATTGTGTGTTATTATGTACTTATGTACAGTACGTGACTGTAGAGAGGGGCCAGACTGAATGGATCTTGTACTGTAGGTGGTAGGTGCAGGCTTCCTTGTGAAAGGGTGTCAGGGGAACTGTCAATATACACAAAGCCTTTCAACCCCCACGGCATGTGGCAGAGATCCGTCCCATGGGCTGTCAGAGCCAGGGCCTCTACACTTATCAACCCATCCATTGTGAAATCAGCCGCCCTGGCCAACCATAGCCATGCAAAATACACCCCCTGCATTAAACACAATTTCAATCATCCTCAACCATCTCCCTCTGCCTCACCCCCTCTCTCCTCCCTCGCCCCTCTCCCTCGGCCTCTCCTCTCTCTTATAGTGAATAAACAGTTGTCACCGTCAGGTAGCTCAAAATGCAAATTGGGTACAAATGGATCCACTTGAACAGTCTTAATTACATGATATGTATTCCATGAATCACAAATGGTATAGTCCTGAAGATTCAGCCGCACAATATGGTGTCCTTTTAATAATTGATTCCAAAATAATGCCACATAAAAAAGAATCACATCACACGCTCTACGCTAGCTGCATATCAACCCAAGTCATGGGCTGTGCACACCAGTGAGCATGCACAGGTGGGAATAAAGACAAGAACCTTTTCTCTGGATGTGAAGACGACAGTGAGGTTCTTCAGGACCAGAGGCTCACTGGCGCTGTAGGAGAAGTTGACTCTGTCAAAGGTGATGGAGCCTGTCTTGGGCCAGTCGTGTGGAGGCTGTGTGTCCGTCTGCCAGGGTGCTTCACTCTCCAGCTCTGCATACTCCACCACTCGCTCCACTGATGTCATCTACAAAAAATAAGGATGTTTTTTTCATGGAAGACGTAGAGGTATATAAAGCTAACATTGGGAAATGTTGCTCCTTGGATCAATTGAAGCACAATTAAAAATGACTTCTGCTTCAGTAACTTGAACAACTAGTATTTCTAATTTTTTCTAAACAGAATCATATTCGACCAGAGGAGTAAAGGAATATTCCAGCAATTGAGTACTGGGCTTTCTTAAAGTTAAAGAAGAGTTGCAAAAAAGCAGCAGATGTCGAGTCGAGCAGCACATTCTACATTGTGTAACAATTCTCTAAATCTGTGGTTTAGTTCAAAACTCAACTTGTGGGCCACAGTTCGGTTCATACTTACGTTGTTTTTGTCATTGTTTTTATTAAATTAACTACAATTTGGAATATCAAGAACATTAAAATAACATGATGAAGGTAGATTAACTTTATAAACTAACTTCACATGAATTCACCAAGTAAACAACAAATCAACACCTCTTTTGAGATCAGTCGACAGACTCGACACATAAAGCAAGTGTAGCAAAAATTCTTGAAAAGTGGGATGGGATGTGTTGGATGCTTGCGTCAATTATGATTTACGAGCGGCCCCTGAATGCATTATGTGGAGTGCAGTCAGTCAACAGGACAAAACTTGTGTTTTAGACATGAAAAGCGAGTCTAGATTGAGGGGAAATCAAGTTTTCTGATTAAGTCTCAGTTCCTGAATTGTTAAACCACTTACACACAATGCAACTAATTGTGTTTCTCCTTAGACCCTACTGCCTCCTAAATGCCCACTTGTCTCAAACAAGGCACCTCCAGTGTGTGACATTGGCTTACTCTTCAATTCTTTAAGCCCAAGCTAAAATAACCGCGATGATACCATAAGCTCAGGACAATATTGATTGACACTGAATGAAAATTTGAGGATGAACAGGTTTAGTAAAGTTCAGTAAAATCACAAACCTCAGCTAAGTGTTTAAATGTAAATGTTCTCACCATGTTCTCGATCTCTGCACTCTGTCTGACGCCCCACTGGAACATCCCCGTAAGGGTCATGGCATAAGACAGAGCCAGACCAACTGCACCTGGCTCCAGTCCTGTGATATCAGATGGGAAGTAAACACACATTCATGAGTTAATCACCACAGTTTCACTAATGCTGTCTGACCTGTCAACAGTGTGTCACGCCTTTCAATCACACAGTACCATCCCTGAGGTAAAGGCAGCCAAAAGCAGTGACGGTGACAAAAATGGAGCAAATTCCATCAAGACGAACAGCGAACCAGCGAGAAGTGGTCAGGAATAAGAACCAGGCCTCTGTAAACAAAAAAATAGATTAGATCGTGCATCTGATCTCTACCGCCTGAAGATAACTCAAATTAAAAGCTGTAACAACAGTACTCTGAACGGTTCCTTAACTGAAATATCTCTTCATTCTTACCTGAGTGAAGATCTTGATAGTCATCGAACATTTGCTGAAATCTCTGCTGAGCCTTGAAGGCACGAATGGTGCTCAGGCCTTGGAGAGAGGACGAAAGGTGGGAGAATACAGGACTCCGAGCTGAAAGAAACATATATATACAGTATATATATATATATTCACCACATATGTAACTGTCTATACAGTCTGAAAAGCTCTCCATCCATTAAAAATTCCCAACCATGATGCATTTCTTATTCTATACTGTGGACAGTTTTAAGTGTTTTTGTCATGGACTGACCAGAACAGAGGGCAGAGAAGAAATGTATCTGCAACACCTCAACCCAATCTTCTTATGCCTTGTGTTTTAATCCCTAGTTTTCGTTTTTCATGTCGGTGCTTGTCTCTCATTCTGCCTGTCGACACTGTGTCAGTCTGTTTTTCAAGTACTTACTTATTTGTAAGTCAAGTTACTTTTAATTTTCACACCCGCCTCCAACCTTTTCAAGTGAAGACCTTGTGATTTTGACTGTTGTCTCCTGTCTCCTGTGTATGAGTGCAGCTTTTTCATTTGAAGAAAAACATCATCATTTTAAGCACATTTTTTGACTAGACGTGGTTTCAGATGAGAATCGGAAAGAAAATTATTTAGTCCAGTATTTAAACCCAAAACATTTTAAAATATAATACCCTTGTGATCTAAAGGAATTCAATCAATATGGTGTTTTTGTGCTGCTAAAAGGCGTTCTACATACCAGTCGGTTATTTTTTTTCTTTTCTTTTGATTGAATGTTTTGTTTGTTTGTTAGTATGATTTTATTTTTTTGTCCTGATAAAAATTATGATATAGATACCATCTTCACATTGTAGCCATTTTACTCTGACCTCAGTTGCAGGGTGAGAAGCTCAAATGTTGAACTGCTGTGTTCTGGGTAGGAATCTAAAAGAATGTTAACATTTCACCGCTTCCCAATTGATCAGCAACTGAAAATACAATACATAGAAAAAATCTGCAGATTTACCATTCCAAGATGTGCGGTAATATTTCAGAATTAAGTTACACTTTTCCTATTGTAAAGTGTAACATCATCAAAAGGTAATGTACATTATGAAGTGGTTGAATGCTATTGTTAGCTGCTGTCAAATATGCTGTTTTAAATTTTCACCATCCATTGTCTTTTAAAGCAGTGGAATGATAATGACTTTTCAGATGCTCTACAATTATATGACCTGCAACCTGGAAAACAGTGGTGCAACATAAGCTTCCCACCCTGCGTGTGTGATGTCAGAGGAAAATGGCCATTGTGTGAATCTGACTTATGAAAGCTTGATTGACAGGCTATTTAACCAACAGAAATACACAGCAAGCAGGACCTAACTATTGAAGGGCAAGGCTATAATAAACTGAGGAATATATACTCGAGTAATATGGAAGCAAGTTAAAGATACATGAATGGATATGAAATCTTCTTCACAATGGTGCCAAACAGTTTAGATTTAGGGAGAGCTCGCGATTGAGTGGCCTTTTGTTTCTATTTGTTGGGCTTACAAAAGCAAAGACAAAACCTAAATGTTTCCTCTGAGCTTTTTAATAGAACTTTTGTTCTTTAAGATGATGGAACCTGTTGGTCAATGTGCATTCGGGCTGTCAGCCCAGAATAAAATACATGAACTAAAGCCTGCAATGGCCTAGTCATGCCCACTTGGCATTTTTCCCATTGTGAGTGATGTCATGAACTCCCGTCTCTTGAGGAAACTGCGTGTGGCCGAGCCATAGGCCATCGCCACCTTTAGCCTTTATGCTAATGACCATGGCTTCCTTCAATGGTCTATTAGCATTCCTGTGGTCTGCTTTTGTCTCTTTCCACAAATGGACATGCCCACCCCGCAAACAACACCACATAGAAAAAAAATTACTGGTAGACTCAAGTCGCTTGATGTCCCTGGAGGTCTGCAGGAAGTAACATCGCAGAAACAGGAAGACAGCAAGAAGGGGAACGACCGGAATGAGGATCCAGGGGATGATGACGGCAGCCACTGCGATCACTCCAATGACTTGGAGAAGTACCTGGGATAGAAGGAGAAATACGAGCACAATCAAAAGCTCCACTGCTGCTGTGTGAGCTTCCACCGGGGGCAGCGAAACCCATTTCTTCAGGCTAAACAAGAGAAACTCTTTCAGCTGTATTTGTGTGAGACCATCACGGACATACAGTAAGGTAACAGCAGGTTGTGGGACAGGGGTTATGTGACTCACAGTGTGAAAGGAAAACGATCACAGCGCTAATTCTCACTTAGTAGCAGGTGAGAATTTACCACTTGGCCACTGCAGCTCATATCCCCGGCTCTCCTGGGCTTTCCCTTCAACACTTCTGGCCCGTAAGCCTCCCTGGCAAAGCAGACGGCCAACAGGCATGGCCGCAGTGACTGGCAGAGGGCTCTGGGAACCACACTGTGGGTGTCTGATACATCACACTCAAACCACACAGCCCTCAACAACACAGTGACTCATCACCCGTGTTAATGGCTCTGTGACACATCGAGACCAGGATACCAGAGCTGCCTCACCCGGATTGGAGGCAGTGAGTCTGATGACACCTGCGCTGTGTTTAGAAACTTAAGTTGACATCTGATAAAGTGTTATTACTAATATTAATATCAATATTGATAATGTCATGCTTTTACCATAGCCAATCCACGTGTGGTGGTATCAGATACTCCACAGTACTGTTCTTAAGTACAAGCACTACCTATGCAATTTTATAATAAATAATAAATATCAGTAGCAAATATTGTTCTTTTTAAGCCAGTTACATTTTTCTGACTTCTATATTAACTTCACAGATGAGGATACTTAATTCATAGCATATCATATACCCTATAAAACAATAGACTAAACTACCAAATAAGCTATTAGCTCCATCTCAACCAACTACAACATTAAAAAGTTGCTTTCAAGTACAGTGCAAGAAACACGTAAGAAAAATTGGTGTTAAAATATTTATTTACCGGGCATTTTGTGAAGTTAGTTAGTTTACTAATTAGACTGAGTAGTGAACGTTCTGCTTCTACACAACCCAGCTGAAACTACAGGGGCTATTAGACTGTTGTCTCTTGAGGTACAAAGTGGTATAGGGAAACAGGGTGGGCAGGTGCTAGCTGGTTAGCATGCTACCTTCAATTAAAACATTCTGCAACACAATACATAGATGTCTTTTTGCACAACATCAACACTGTTGTTTCTTCACACTCTTTCAGAAATGTAAGTCCCATTTTTCCTTTTAATTAAGACTATGGCAATATTGTTCAAATTAGCCCTTTAAAAGTATGAGGCTCTCAAAAAACTGCAAAAGTTTATTTAGCATAATTTTTCTCACCTACAACAGTGGTCACCTCACGATCCCTTATATTGATCTCACGACTCTTTAAGGGGACCCTACCCCTTAGATTGGGAACTCCTCCCTTCCAAACTTTCACTTCAGTATTGTTCTGAATGAAGGACCTATAATGGAGTGTGTTTAACTCGCAATATTGATACTTTTACTTCAGCAAATGAACTGATTACTTCACATCTACTAGTGAATATGCGAGGAACCGTTTCTTCTCAATTGAAAAGGTATACTGTGTTACATATTTCATATTCGATTGATAGATGATAAAATTGAAACCTCACACCCTGAAATTAGACACATCCTCCTAAGAGCTGAATCCTAAGACGAGGAGATTAGAATCATACTGCTACCTTCAGTGGTCTCAGACTAGCCCAGAGAGATGAAAATTTAATTTAGCGCCTTAATTACGGATGTTATCTTCCACTTAAGCACACATTTAAGCATGATCACTTTCAGTGTAGTTTTATGATGAAAAGCTACTCAATTCCATTTGCAGTCCCGATAAGAGGGTATTACTAGTCTAACCATTGCTGTAGTGGAGCCCATACAATCAAACAGTGAGTGGAAGCTACTGAGCACAACTGATCCCAAGAATTTCACAGTACATAAGTTTCAATCTTAGCCTTGATGGAAGGCTACCAGACTGCAAAGTGAGATGGAGGCACATGAGCTATTACTGCGTGTTATCCAGCCTTCCCTAGAGGGGATCAAATATTAACTGAACAAATGTCTTATCATATATACTTTTCCTCTTTCTGATTGGTGACACTGCTCATTCATGATTGCTGATTGGCTCATTTAAATTCTAATTGGGCCCGTTTCAGCCAAAGGTCCGAGGACGGGCTTATCTGACACTGCGGCGGGGTCATCTGAGGGGACGCAAGAGGAACAGGAACCATTAGATAGGAGTTTTGCCTCCTCCTGCTCCCCAGGGCCCGCTGTCGCCAAGGCCCCCCGTTTGATGTGATCCATTTGCGTGGTCTGGCGCTTATCGTGTCAGCATCGGGAACACCGTGGCCCCCACCCACACTACACACAGATGAGTCAGATAAGGGGATCCTACGAGCGCACACCTCACCCCCTCGGACCACATCCATATCTCCCATGAAACCACACAGGAACAGAAAACTCCCAAAGCCACATCCCGCTGCACATAAAAGTGGATAAAAGGATGAAAGGTTTTGTATACAAACAGTTTAAATAAAGAATTACCGCTAATTGCTCTTTAGCAAGAAAAGAAAGCTACCGCACGCATGCGATTCAGTCATTCAAGCAAACTGGGCGCACTGCTGCGTCCAAAGACCATTGAGATCTCCGCTGACCCTAATTGCTTTATTTTCTCAATGATTCTATCAGCTCTTTGATGTCCAAATAAATGTAGAAAATTGAAGTTAATTGCTATATTTGTGTTCGGCAATGATAGCGATTGTTGTTCCGCAGCAGAAAATAAACACTTGCCTTTAATTAAACATCCCCCCGGACATGAGGAATCAGTAGGCTTTTTACAACTCCTTTTTCATCCTCCCTTTATTTACTGACGGTGTGGAATATGTGCCGCTGGGAAAAGAGAAGAAAAAAAAGTGCAAACAAAACAGGAAATGAGGGGAAAGCGAGGTAAAGAAAATTCCTCAAAAGAAGCCCTCTGTCATCGCTGGAATTTTTGTTTTTTCTAACTCCACGCTTTTCCGTGACAGAGCGGCACAATAAGTCGCAAGGGTCAGTGGTACAGAAACAAAACAGGGCTGTTCCACCCTGGCTCTGGAACAATGGAGGTGACCCAATCCTTTCTGCTCTGTCTTTGGGCTTTATTTTAGCATTAAATGCCCAGATGCTGCTGCCTTTTCTTTGGGAGAAACGACTGTGGACACCTCCTTCACATTTTCCCTTTCTGGGCCATTTTCACTTCATAAAGCTGCAGTCAATGTGTTTTGTGTGTGGTGAGGAGGGTCTGACACATACTGTGGTGGTCTCAGTCGCTGTCTACATTGGTGGCTCAAGTAGTCCTAGGATTAGGCCTTTGTGTGCTGTGAAAAGGTAAAAGAAGTCACTTATTTGGGCTCAGTCAAGCTGCTGATTTCCAACCCCATTTTGGAAATAAGAGAAAGGCTTTGAAATGCGGCCTCTCTCACTCACTCTCTCTGACTCTCTCTCTCTCTCGCTCTGCTATAAATCACTTGTGTACAGAAAATTCATTCATCCAGTCATCGCTCCTTTCTTTCTTTTCTCCTTCTTCCTCTTGAAAAACAACACAAAAAACACATTTTCGGCAATTCACTGAGACAAAAAAAGTCCCTCGCAGAAAGCGAAGAATTCATTATCTTCATCGTGTCGTCGACATAAGGCAGATTCAAGATTAGATTTGTTATGTAAGTTCCCAGGCCTGTGTGTCTGAGTCAGAGCAGCTGAGGTGCTGGACCACAGCATCATGGGAGACCACACACACACACTCACACGCACACACACACACACACACACACACACACACACACACACACACACACTTGAAGAGTTTGCTGGCCGGTGCTCGCCATCAAATGACCGTGTGTGGTATTGCTGAGTGGTCAAACCCACACAGACACACACACACACACAATGTTGTTCTGTTGTTTTTTACACTAATTTGACAAGTAAGTAAATTAAACATCTAAATCGTCTCGCCTCGCAGGAGGACAATGGCGCTGTCATAAAAACAATGCTCAGAGGGATTTATGGCACAGCCTATATGTTTCCACATGGGGCCGTCTCCTGTGTTTCTCAGGATAACCTGTGTAATGCCTGCAGCCGGTGCATTCTTCACTTCTTCTGTCACCGGCGTGGTAAAGAAGCAGAGAAAGCCAGTGAAATCCCATCCTACAGCCCTCACGGTTACGTCAGCAGTTCTCATATCCCACAAAACCACTGAAAGGGCCTGACACACAATGTGCCACAATACACAGACACACACAACGATCCACCCGCCAGTGTTATCCAGACAATGGCCACCTCGTCGCTATGTGTTCATGTGCATCTTCGCTGCTGCATCCTGCACACAAGCACGTTGACTCTCTTCTCACATGCAGGCGGACTATTTTCTCTCTCTCACCACACAACTTCAGGGATTAATTTATGAGTCTGTGTTTATGTACTGTATGTGGCATTAACACTGGTGAGAGTCACACCTAAAAGAAAGTTACTGTCAGCCGGTGTCTCACCATCAGTGTTGTAAAAAGCACTCGAAAGTCGTACTTAAATCAAGTAAAGACATCTTGTTAAAATATTACTTTGGTAAAAGTGTCAGTCACCCATCTGAACAGCACTTGAGTAAAAGTCTGAAAATATCTGACATTAGATGTACTTATATTTGCCTACAACATTCAGTGTAGTGGAAGTATAAAGGAGCAGAAAATGGAATGTGAAACCACCTCTAAATTGTACTCAATTACAGTACTTGAGTAAATGGACTTCGTTACTTTCCATCACTGCTTAGCATACACATGCTGACAAACTGAATTTGCGTGGATGGTTAAGAAGACCTACGAATGTGGACCCCACAGTTAGTGGTGTGACTTGGTCAAGAGCCTTCACACAGAATCCTCCCCTGAAAGACCTCTGTACTCACCCCACATTGTCTTGCCCTCCTCCTCTGCCCCCCTCTCTGAAAATAGAGGCAACCCAGGATTTAAAGGTCAAGTCTACACAAAAGCCGACAGTCCCCGAAGCCTGAGGTGTTTTTAATTGACATTTCTGTTATTGTCCCCTGACCATAAAGAGGGGAGAGAAAGAGCCTATTTCCCAATACACTAAATTACTACTAAATGAGACCTGTGAAAAAAATAGGGCTCTGGGGTGTAACCAGGTTCGCCCAGCTTGAGGGAATCCCCTTGTTAGGCGGGTATGGGGGCAGTGCTGAAGGGGCTGTGAAGTGCTTACTCCACCATAATGGGGGGGAGGCTCTGGTGCAAATCCCCCAGCACAGAAGCGGCCTCTCCCCATAGAGGGAGATAAACCAGTTAGGGCATTGTTTATGAAGTTTCACTTTATTCCCCACTGACAACCATTTAAACAATGACTATGGGGAAATGTCCCTCCACGAATGAGCAACAATGGTCAGGATCAGCAGCTTTTCTGTGCGGCTAATACTTTGATAAAAAGAGTGAAAATCTTCCTTCCTGAAAGCATTAAAGGCCGCTCCATGAAAGACACCTGCAAACAAGAGCAGAGAGCGGTCGTAAACAAAAGTGTTTTGTCCGAAGGACACCACCTTTGTCAGCGTGCACAATCACTTCCCAGTTTGTGCTCCTTCAAAAGCAGAAGCATAAAAAATCTAGTCTTAATACGACAGTTCATTCTTCAGTCATGAAATCCAATCATTGACTTCTACACAGGAGCATGGTCTTGTATTTCATCATAACTAATCACTCATATATGAAGTACAGTGTGCAACTAAGTCTCTTCTCTGTCATGACCTAGTCTACTTTCACTGGTTTAAGTTGGAGCTGAGGGCCTTCTACAAAGTTATTATTTCACTCTGACCATTATTCACCTTATTATCAAAATGAGGGAAACTATAGCAGACAAAAAGCTTTTGTGCATATGATCTTTTGTGCTTTGAGCATTTAAGATGGCTTTTGTCTACTGTGAGATGGGTATCTGCCACAAACATCACTCAGGCATTGTGAAGGGGGGATTCATTTTCAGCGTGCCTTTGTTCTATTCTTTGGCCCTAACCAAAGAGCCACGCCTGCTCCTCTACCTCGAATTGTGCAGCAAACATTCCCCTCTTTGTGGCGCTAGGTGCATGAGCTGGCTCTTCTCCGCGGGCTTTTCGTGGGAGATGGCTGTCACTGGCGGCAGGGTGGCATTCGGTAACCCAACCTGGTTATGCACCAGGGTGGCCGTTAGCTACCAAGGCCTGTAAGACTGTGGAGCATTAGGGGAATTGCGCCTGAGAGGGGGCAAGTCGAGCTCTGGATCTGTTCCAACTGACCTGTCCCCCTTCCCCCTCTACCACTCCTGCAAACACATCGTACGCCTGCTCACACTTCTTCTTCTCTTTGCCACTCAACGCATCATCCTTGTCACCCTCCCCTCCTCCTTCCCCGCTGTTTTCCCTCCACATCACACCCATCATCCTGTGGCCTTTATTTCCTCTTTGGTACCTTTTTCTCTCTCCCAATCACTTGCTTAGTCTCCATACACATTCTCTGAAGATGCCGCTTCTGTTGTGTCACACTGAGGGGGGAGCCACGCCCTCAGCCTATGTGCACACTTTTATTAAATCTGTGCAGGCGCTGGGCTGCGCTGGCGGGTAATCCTACAGTAATTGTTTCCAGATTAGGGGACCCGGACCACAAAGCAGGTTTAGCCAGGCATGAAATGGCCTTCCCTTGCTGCAGCGCCAGCGACCAAACCTGCCGAGGTGAGACTCACCTGGATAAAGTCCACAAACGTCCATGGGAGCAGAGAGTCCAGGTAACCGATGTCCTTCGAAAACCTGTTGAGGATTCTTCCTGGGAAATAGCACAAGGGGACAGATTAGATGACATTAGAGTAGATTTAAGATAGAATCACATAATTGACAGCAGAGGTCTGTTTTACTGGCTATAGAGATGTCATGTGAATCAGAATGAAATTGGTAAAAACACTTCATGTAGTTTTGGGCATTTTAAGTATTGACTGATTTTTTTTTAATGCTTAAACAAAGTAAATAAACAAACTCTCTTTGTCTTCATGACTGAATAAACTTAATAATCAAACTAACCTTAAAGGAGTTTCATACTGTTTTAATTTCTTTATATTTGGCGGACCCTGCCACCTTTCTAGCTTCAAACAGTGTTCTGGGGACCTTATTTTACTGAGATAACAGCTTCTGTATTCACATTTTTAAACAAATATTTCTGAGTTTGTATTATTACCTCATTAATATTCTAAATATGAAAATTCTTAATCTGACTTTGACTCCAAAACTACACAGTACCCATTTAAAATAGTCAGATATTCTTTACTGACCAAAACAAAAATTCAACCTCAGTATTTTAATATGAGGAAATAATACCGTATCATTTTTTCCAGAACTGAATAAAGAAGCTGTTCTCTGAGGAAAATAAGATCCCAAGAACAGTGTTGAGAGCTAGACAGGTGGCAGGGTCCGCCACATATAAACAAAGTAAGACAGTATGAAACCGTGTTGTCTTTTAAGGTCAGTTTGTTTATTCAGTTTATTTAGTCATGGAAACGAAGAGAGTTTGTTTAATACGTTCTTTTAGGCATACAATAAATCAGTCAATGAAGATATTTTTCTTCTGATTAAAATGTCTTCCCCATAACTACATACTGCAACTTAAAGTCTCACTCCACTATTGAGTAACTGTTACCACCAATCTAACAACAAAGAGCCTATACATTGAGTGAGATATTAGATGATAAACAGGCTGAGCTAGATTAAACAATGAGTCATTATTTGTCTAGCATTACATAAAGACTGCCTTACTCTTGACTGAACACGTGAGAGAACCTTTTGTTTGGAAACAAAAGGGCAACAGAAGCCGCGTACCTGCCCTTTATGTTCTGACTGGCAGTGTCAGTGACGTTAATTGAGTTGCCTCCAATCTGCTCAGGTGTTCATTATTTTTGTCTGGTGCTCTGCAGGTGCTGTGGCAGTCCCTTTATTCGGGCTCCTTTTAGTAACTTTGCTCCCCCTATTCTGATCCCACAGCACATAAGATTACACTCCTGCTGCTTTCACACACTGTTTACTGCAGGGTCAGTGATAGCAAATCCCCACACTGCACTACCTAAAGGTTGGCAAGACAGAAAACCTTTCTCTATCTCTGTCCCTGAAGGAAGCCCTCTGACTCTCAGTGGCCGACATAAAGTACCGGATCGGTGCCACGACGCCACTACTAGAACTGGGCGCGAGTTGAAAGACACGATTGAGTGTGGATCGGCTGTGTGTGTGTAGTCCAAAGCGTACATTCCCTGTCAAAGCGCCTCCAAAATAGTGTCATAATGTTTCATACTGTGCTTAAGCAACCCATTGTCTCTCACGGTGACACATCACTAAGCAAACAATGATATCTGTCTGAGAAGAATATAAATAAAGCAGCACTCACATATTTAGGGTACAACCCCTGATAAAGTGAAACCAACTGTGCGAGCATGCAGATGAGTTTATCTAGCCTCGCAGAATCAGCCGTGAAACAGGGTGGGACTTGGTACAGGGACCGAGAGAGAGAGGGAACATCTTGGCACAATGTGACGGTATGGCACTCCGGAGGCGTGGCAGAGCCGTGGCACCACTGACCTAAAAGTTGCCTCCCAGCCTCCCAGTCAGTCCTACGGAGGTGGGCCCTGTAATCACCTCTCTCCACGGCCGTAAGCAGCTTACAGCTTTATCCAAAATACCGCTCCCGCCTAAAAACATGCATGCAGACGAGGCCGGACTCCCCATAACAGCCATTGCATAAACCCAGCCAGAGCATTATTCCCCGCAACAACCCAGCAATGCTCCAAATCAGGACTGATTCAAAGTCAAGTGGCGTAAGCATGTTGTACACTTGGAGGCAGACTAATCTTATTCACAGTGTGAGTGCCCCTTTAGCATACAGACATCCCGAGGGGAGAGTTCGAGCGAAGGGGGTAAAGCTGCTACTATGCTAGTGTCGAATATTGCTGCTTTAGTGTGGGAATGGGGGGAGTACTTGTCAAACTGTGTTTGCGGAAGATCCAATAATATTTTATGTAATTTCACTGTCTAAGCCATAGATGACCCAAATTCATGCATGTCTGACAAACAATGCCAATAAGAAAAGGATAGGTTTCTCCGGGTTACATCATACCATGGTTGGAGGGTGTTGGAGCAGAGAACATCAGTCAGCTATCAGCTGTTTGACAAGCGGCTCAGTTAACACAGAGTTTCAGAGGGGATGAGGTAAAGGGACCCTTCTCCATCCTCCGCAGACTATAGAGGGGATACATTACAGTGATGCAGTTACACAAAGACATTCACTGCATGGAAATGCCTATGAGGTAAGATCGGTATGGGACAATGGCTTCAATCACTATGGGTGGTTGTCAACAATATCACCTATTGTGTCGAGAGGGGGATAGACGTTTCAGGATATCAGCAGCATTAGTATCAAACAATTTCTCATGGTTTAAGACTCCAGGGGTGATTTGCACCACTTTTTCAGGCTCAGGAAATATCAAGCCCTCCCAACTAAGGTGGCTCCTTAGGAAGAGATATTAGGTGAGCAGGGCCCCCGAATCACACTTAAAGAAGTGGAACAGTGGGGTCCGGCTCGAAAGGGGCGTGTGGCAAATCGCTGTTCCCTGTAAACATCAAGATAAGGGGACAACTCAGAGCCGCGCCATGTGTGGGCCCCAGTGCAGTCGGAGGGGCCTTTCAGTGAGGCAAGTGCGATAATGAAGGAATACTAGGGAGGGGGCTGCCAAGGCTGGAGGTGGCAAAGCTCACCTGCACTTCCATGAAGGGCCCAGGGGCCTGGGGCAGCCTCCCACCGCCGGCACCTTGCTGCCAATACTAATACATTCTAAATCCATTCTCTTCGCTCACACCGCCAGGCTCCTGCAATCTCCTCTCCTTCCCTTTCATGCAATTAAATAGTGGAAGTGCAGAGCGAGGGGGAGCCCTATCAGCCATACTGCACACACACACACGGCTCCATCTCCACATTCAATTTACACACCTCGATATCATCATCCTCTCTGCAGTACTTTCTCCACTTCGCTCTTAACACTCTTGCATCCCAGACCTGAAATACAGACATTAAAAACATCGCCTCTGTAGACACAATTAGAATCTCACATCACCGACTACAGAAGATCTAATGTTCCCTGCGTCAACAGCAACTGACTGACGCCTAGCAAGAGAGATGGCCCACTATGCCGACGTGAAACGGGGGACGGTAGGAGTGTATGAGTGTGTGTGCGTGTGTGTGTGTGTGTGTTGACTGAAACTCCACTCCTCGACTGTGCTGATGAGCTGAAGCCCTGGCCTGCAGTCTCTGAGGGGATTAGCCCACTCAATGACACTAAATTACAGGGATCAACATCAGCTCAACACATCCACTGCTGTCTGTGCTGCTTTAACTGGATCACATTTGGATGAACAGCTGTAATAAGACAGTACATATTGCAAAAAATTGAGCAATAATTTATATAAATTCATGTAAGGAAGGAAATGCCACTCCGTTGCGCTATCACCTAGATATCGATAACATGTAAATGTATCATGTGGTGATGCTACAAAATACAAAGGTTATAATCACCAAAAGCCCCAAGTTGGAAATCAAATATTTCCACACAGCACAAAAGATAACACAGGAACATGATTCAAACGGCGCGGAGGCTGATACAGGGAGCTACAATGCCTCTCCATCAATCATAATTCACCTCTGCTGTGCTCTATTGTTACTAACCACATTCATAGAATAACAAATAAGACCTTTGTGCAGTGACGCTTGAAATGGTAACCTTTAACTCTGTGGACAAGCTATCAAACACTGGGTCCTGTTCAGCAGCGGCGCACCTGTCACTTACACATGTAAACAGTTGTCAAATCCTTAAGAACACACGGTTACAAATTGCTCGCACTTATTGCAAGACAGTGGTGGATTTGAGAGCAGCCTTTAATGGCAGCGAAACATTAAAGGCGCACTATGTGGTTTGCGGAGAAGAAATTCAAACACATATTTACGATATTAATGAGGCAATAATACAAACTCAGATTTTTTTTTTTTTTCAGTGCATACACAAGCTGTTCTCAGAGGAAAATTAGGTCCCCAGGGCACTGTTTGAAGCTAGAAAGGTGGCAGGGTCTGCCACATATAAACAAAGTAAAACACTATGCAATTACAAAATCAGTTTGTTTATTCGGTTAATTCAGTCATGAAAACATTTTTTGTCAATGTAGATCTTTTGCCTCTGATTAGAATTTCTTCCCTGTAACGACACAGTGCACCTTTAAGAACGAAAGATTAAAAAGAAGCTGTCTTTGTCCTCATCTATCCTGTTTCACTCGACTGAACGATGGATAAACTCATGAAGAAAAAAAAATTCAGGGGAAGATCAGAAATAATAGAATAATAAAAAAAATAATAAAAGAAATGAGTGAAACTTATTTATATTGTGTAGATTAAAAAAAAGGTCATGTTCATGTTTAATCTACTGCTGGTTGAACAAAGGACAAAAGACACTCTCTCTCTTGGACAGTTGTCTATAAATCCAGTCACACAGTGCTGTTTGCCAGCCTGGAGGCCAAGCTGTAATGACTGGACTGGTCATACAATGCTTACTGATAGCAGCACAACAGCAATCAGATAGCAGTGTCTGTTAAGCCTCTCCTTTGCTGCGCTATTAAACAGATTATTACATTATTCAAAGTGTTTGTCCTCCTCCCGTGCGTAGATTGCCGAGCAAGGCACACCCAGATAAGCCGTCAGGTAGCCCAATGCATACCGCAGCGGCAGCAGTAAAAACAAAAGCCAAAGATTAAGACCTGTGGTGTTTGCTCCAAACACAGCTCTGCAAAGGAAAGCTTTGTCGCTACACCCACTTCTAATGCCAGGAGAAACCGCAAGCTCCTGAACACCCTCAAATCATATTTAGACTTGTGTTACCGGCTTATTATGACTCATTATACAGATACAAGTTCCCCTTCTTGTTGAGAATTCCCACCCGAGCTGATTGTGTTGTACATGCATGTCACTATGAAGAGATTAGGCTGAGTAATTATCTTCTGACAGGTGAACAATGCTCCAGAAAAATTAAAGTTATCAAAGTGGGCCACTTGACAGTTGACTTTGGATATGAATGACAGATTGTAATGACACTACTTCACCTAATTAAAAGAGGTCTATAATTAATACCATAAAATCATAGGCATAAAAAAAAAAAAAAAAAAACCAAGGAGAGCAAAACAAGCTTTCAACAAATCTCGCTTTCTGTTTTATTGGTTTCTGTTTTGAAAGGTGGTGCGAAACACGCCTGGATAGAAAAAAAAAAAACATAAAAAAAAACACAGCAGCCCTCCCTGAGTAAAGTCAGACGTATTTAGAGTGTTTGCTCACTTTTAAAATCATGTCCATCTGCCCACTCCACTGACCTGGCAACTACAGCCTACAAAGCTAATGAAATAATCGAAGATTTCTGATACAGCGCACAAGACAAATACATCTGTGTTGACACAGCTCTGTAGTCCAAACACAACACTGTCCAAGATCTAGTGCAAACAGTATCTATTCAATATGATTGTTTGCTTTTTGTTCAGACTCACAATAAAAACGATAGGGCTCTCTTTACATTTAAATAGTTCACGGGCATATACGAAGTCATATCACATGTTTTTTTTTGCGGCTGAATTGGCCTCTTGGTTACACTGGCTTCACGTATCAGCAGCGACTTTTAAGACGCCATATCATTTACAGTCAGATACTAAATCCCATAAATCCCACGCACAGAAAAACACGGTTAAGCTTGAACCGGTGCAGTAGTGCAGTTTTATATTACAGCTCATATCAGATTGTCTAATTAATAATTATCAGTTATAATATCAATTTAAACATAAATTGGATTGACAACTTTCAACAATATTGTGATAATATGAATTCTTATTCTAATATAATTAAATTATTACAATTTTCAATGAAATTTATAATACTTCAAAATGTGATTTATCATATCATATAGAACTTCATGGTAGTGCCAAACTATTGAGTTTAAGTCAAGCATATGGATGTTAGTAAAGTGGGCCTAAACACGACAAATTAAGTAACAGTCTGCTCTCTAGTGGTGAGACGTAAGAACTTCTCCAGCAGGTCCAACTGGATGTTAACATCTAACAATCATCTCATTATTCCTGCATCACCTTGACCGAGTTACAAAACCAATTGTTAGTTAACAGTTATTTTAAATGAGACCTTAGGTTGAAAGCCACTTACCAATCGGGTTGACATCAAAAAAGTGCACCGGGGTCCGGAGGATGGCGTCAAACATGCTGTTGTGCAGGGTTTGGGCCGAGCTCACCAGAACATTAAAGAAGAGCAAGCTACGGAGGAAGCCAAACACTACCGAAGTAGCTGTTAACCCTGAAGCATGGAAGAAAAAAATATCCATCAGCACTCTACAATGCTATCCTTGTGCCTGTTCCAAGGTCAGCTATGCATTCAAGGGGCCATTATAAAGAATGCTGAATAATACAAAAGAAAGGGAGATATATTCCAAGTAAGTTTTTCCTTCAATTATGTTTTTTTTTATTATTGAATGCTGATCTACCACTGTGTATACAAAGCTTTAAAAGGTGAAGAGGCTGGGAGTCACAGGGAGACAATCAGAACAACCCAACAGCCGAGAACTAGAAAGGCACGGCTATCTCCCTGTACAGCTGAGGCCCATGTACGCATACACTGGGCCTTGAAGGCCTTGGGCCACAGCCAAAGAACTGTGGATCTGTTCATTGAATGCCTGGCGTATTCACAGCCTCAACAGTACACAAAAAAGCAATGTGCGCTCAGTGAGCTTCACCTGCGTAAACACCTAGGTACAGGTCAAGGTCCAGCTGCTGAGGGAAGCTGCCATTGAGGTGCCCTGTCACATTGATGTGCGTCTGTTCAGAGGCCCTGTGAATCAGCCACAAAGGAACCACAAATCCACAAGGACAAATAAACACAACGAAAGAAAGAAAGCTGCAACATAGAGACACTATACAAAACACATTCCTCTTCTCCTGAAGCACAAGGTCAGTTTCAACAAGTGACAGATAATACAAAAAAAAAATGTTTGGTTCAGTCGTCTTCGATTAAATCATCAACCATTTCCAGTCTGAGCAAATATGACGGTTTAGCTTAAGAAACCTGCTTTTCTCGTGAATTTATGAGGTGTAAAGGAAAACATCTCACCAGCAAGCAAGCCACCAGTCCTGTAGAACAAATGTAATCTAAACAAACATAAACATTTAAAAAATAGAAAAAGATATTAACATTCACCAAAATGGCTGATATTTACATCACTGAATAGATTAATAATAGATCAATTATGTTTTCCATTTTCCCAAAATTGATAGAAAATAGTCATTAAATCAATTGTAGAGGATTAACTCACATGTGCCAGAGCATTGAGTAAAACGAGCACCAAGAGCACCAGGAAGTTAGCGCCAGCCTTGAAATACTTGACATACATACGCAGGCCGATGTTTCCCTCTGAGCGGTGTTCTTCCTCCGTTGGTTGCACTACCTACAGATAGACACTAGAGTAAACGCCAGTCACCCAGCCACAATTCACATCAGACTGCAATGAGCAGCAAGGAAAAGATGAGCACCTTCTGCCCTCTAGCAGCTAATAGAGTGCACAACAAGACATGTTCCTAAGTATACCTACCACCGGCAGTGGATCTGCTCCCTCAATCAAAGAGTACTTGGAGGAGGCCAGTGAGGACATAGAGGAGAGTGAGTGGGCAACAGAGGTGGGGGTTGTGCCCTGCCTCTCCTCCTCCTGGACCTCCTCCTCCTTACTAAGCAGGGAGGTGAAGTCTAGTCCAGAGCCCTGCAACTCACTGTAGGTCCCTCGTGCCACCATCTGACCCTGACAATGACAGAAAAGAGAGGCAGTTAGCAGCTCAAGAGTCATGGAAATGGCAGCATCTTTAAGTGACACGATAACTCTGTGGAACTTCTATGTTGTGCTGGAAGTCAGTCGTTTGGTGGTTTTATTGGTGGAAGCATGAGATATTGTTGCTCTCTGTTAGCAGAGAGAGACGGTAGCAGAGAGAGACGGCAGAGGACTCATTTCTCATTGTCACGTTTCAGACTGCTCACACATGGCCAATAAAAGAGTGTTTCATACATGTTTATTTTTTTTTTTTTTTTTTTTTTTTTTTTTTTTTTTTTGACATGTAAACTGTTACAAATTGATACATGGAGCACCTTGAAGAAAACAATTATGTAAGTCATGGTAATGCATTAGTAATTCCTCACTGAGAAGCATATTCCTCAGACATGCTTTCCGCAGACTGCACTTGCATGTTTTTAACTATGTTGGACAACAGTACTTTGGAAAAACAATAGCCATGGTTCATATATGAAAAATATTTAAGTGATGGTTTAACATTTGTAGTGTGAAACCACTTGATATGTTTAATGAAACTTCAGAAAATGTTCAGATCTTCTCCTCACCCTAACCAATTGTTTTTTTTGTGTCTAAACTCAACGGTTGAACTGTGCGGTTGACGTGCTGATATCATCAAGCCTGTTTGTAAGACTGGCAAGCACATGTTTTTTCAGTAAACAAGCTCTAAAAACCCATGATACACTACCTGTGTATGAGAAAAGATAGCAAAAGGTGGAGAGAAGCGAACATCTAATGAGCCAAACTACTAGTCAAAAAAGAAGACCAAGCCAATTGAACTTCACTTGTCAGACCATCTGTTCCAATACAGTGATAATAAGCTGACAGCAAGTACTGCATTTAACTGTTTGCTAGCACATAAGCACTACAATGCATTTGTCAGCTTCTTCATTATTTCTTATGCCACCTGTTGGCCAAAAATTTGTAGTGAAAATTCAACAATAATCAAATATTAAACCGGTAGCCACAACTCTGCAGGTCCTATACAAAAGAGCAGGAGACAGGCAGTCTGTTTATATACCGCAAAGCTGACTACAGCTGCTGTCCTCGGGTGACTGCAGACTTTTTAAAGCAACAAGATGTAACTTCCTGGAGAAAGTTAAGTGAGAGTTGAGTCTCATCCCCAGGTCGTATGTAGTGGCACCTCTAGTTGGCGCCAATTTCCATCTCACAGTCTCAGTCTAAGAGACAATCTATGATGTAGTATTGAAGCGTTCATTTTTCCCACAACGCCAGCAATGCAGCTGGACAGGCACATCATGTATTTAGGAATGCTGCATTGTTTTTCCTAAATGTTAGAATGGTGACTATTTAAGTGCATTTTTGTGTTTTTCAATCAAGTAGTATCTATTTATAACAGAAAAACAAACAAACACTGATCAATAAAACAGTGTTGTATTAGATAGTACCTCCAAGACAATTTTGTTGAGGTTGTATCAGTGAGGTCATTTCTGGTGTTGTATTGTTAATTTAAATTTCACACTAATATGTGAATGTTTTACGCTTTGGGTTGACGTCCAGCCCGAGTTGCCAACCCAGAGAATCAGTATTCTCCAGGAAGTTACATTTTGTTGCTTCAAGTCTACATGGGATGAGTGGTTTTATTTTCAAAATATAGATTTTGGCTGTAGCAACACTGGAACTTACTGAACTAAGCAACATAAGTGATGCTACGAAGCAGAAACTATTTGATTAGCAACTATTCACGTCAGAAATGGAGCATCAGTAACAACTTGCGTTGGCTTATTTGATGTATTGAAATGATGCGTTATCACCACCTGAGCGTTTCTCTTTATATGTAAACTCTTACAACACAAACAAATATACACACACACACACACACACACACACACACCTCCTTTAAAACCAGAATTTCATCTGCAGCCTTCAGATACTGGAGCTGATGGGTGACCAATATACGAGGCTTCTTCCTCAAAAGTCCACAAATGCACCTGAAGAAAACACATATCTTTAATGTAGAAATGAATAACACATTATAACAACAAAATAATAAATCATCTGTTAACCTGATATGTAAGTTTCGCTGGAAAACAACAAGACTTACTCTTCGAAAAGGTGCTTTCCCACTTCAGCGTCCACAGCACTGAGTGGGTCATCCAGAAGGTAGATATCTGCATCCTGATACACTGCCCTAAAATACACACATGTGCAGGTTATCATAGATAATGGACACCAAAGGAAAAGTGCACTTCTGTTTTGTTATCCAGCACACCTTGCCAAGTTGACCCTTGCCTTCTGGCCTCCACTGAGGTTGGCCCCTCTGTCACCAACCATCGTCAAGTCACCACCTGGCAACAGGTCCATGTCCTGAACAGGGTCCAAATGCAACCCTTACCAGACTTAGTACAAGCTAGATGTGCTTTCTATCAACTAATCTACACAGTATGAAAATATAGAATTATTATCAAGAGCATGACTCAAGGTGATTCTCACTCTCTTGAGGGCGCAGGCTCTCAGAACTCTTTCATACTTCTGGGGGTTGAGTGCTTTGCCAAAAAGGATGTTGCTTCGAATCGTACCAGGTAAAATCCAGGCCTGCTGAGATGTGTATGTCAGCTCTCCTCTGACCTTGACCACGCCACTTTCCTGACTCAGTTCTCCAAGGATGGCACTGAGGAGCGAGGACTGACATGCACAAATACAGGACAAAAAAAAATATAATTTTCCTGCTGAGAGTTAGATGAGAAGCGCTACAACGCTAGCGCTAAAACCACTAGAACTGAAGATGGAGCTGAAGTCAGGCGGCAGTTAGCTTAGCGTAACATAAACAATGTTGATGAAGAAATAGCTGCAGCACTTTGGCCTCCCTCCCAGGGACACCACACACTGTTGTTCCTCTGTGTGCATAAATTAAACAAACAACACACTTACATACATGTTAGTTAGTGCTCTTTAGAGGTTTTGGTAGGTGTATCTTAAAACTCTGGAAAGAGCCAAGCTAGTTGTAGCTATACCTGCCTTTCAGCCAAGCTAAGCTAATCGTCCATAGCTCCATTCTTACCACATAGTGTATGTGGTAAGAATGGAGCTAGAGACGACACATTGGCATTCTTGTCTATAGACACAAGAGAGATAATCTTTTCATCCAAAAGAAGAATGCCAATGTGTTTTCCAAAAATCAACTAACAGCATTTCAGTTAAGAACATGAAAATGAATACAAAATTAATTCTGCTGCTTGCATGCAAGCCAACTAACTAGCAGCTAGCTAGTAATGACGAAATGCTAGCATTATCATCATTCCACAATAGAGTTGGGGATTTGTTTATGGTAAAATAGATGAATATTGGTATTTCCCACTCATCAAAATGTATGTCTCCAATGTATCTGTCAGATTTAATGGTCCCTGTGGCCTTTTATATGGCATTCAAATGCTGGCTGCTGGCACTAACTCAACACTATACCTCTCTGTGTAATACAGTTGATAACATTTTATTATGACCTGTTTTGAGTTATTTAAAATGTCTCCGCTTTACAACCATGTGAGCATGCACTATTAACCTAAGGCTAGAACTAGAACAGACCTGACCTTTCCAGCGCCAACAGGTCCAATCACTGCCAGGAGCTGCTCTGGCTTCACTGTGAAAGACACGTTCTGTAAAGTTGGAGCCTCTAGCATCTGTAAGAAAAAGTCAAATTAAATGCTATGTAGTAACTATGCAGTACTCTGTTCAAGTTGGGTTTACTTATGCAGCTCAGGTCTAAGGGTTGATGCATTTGTAAATCAAGCAATGTGTTGATTAAAAAAGAAAGCACACAATATCCAAAATAATTCTGACCTTATCCCAGTAGCATATTAAATCCTGAATCTTCACCATACAGTCCTTCTTCTCTGCCACAGGAAGCCACTGATGCTGAGGGTCTATTTCATCCAGCAGAAGAAAACTCTGAGAGGAAAAATCACATTCACAGTTTCAGTTTCGGTAGTAATTCACACACACAGGTTCGAAATGTGGCCTAAGTCTGTGGTGTATTTACTTTAATCCTTCTAATGCTGATGAGAGACTCAGAGACCTTCTCGATGGCATAGGGAAAGAAGAGTGTGATGGTGAGTCTGACCGCTCCGTAGAGGGAAACTGCCATAAACACTTTGCTAGCAGACAACTGGTTTCCTGTCAGTACGTAGACAAGGACAGTGATGAAGACGATGATCTTGATGGCCACAAAGAAAGACGCCATGTTCAGGCCTCGCAAGTAGGAGCTTTTCATGATTTTGGAGATTTCCTTTCTGTAACGATAACAAGACATGTTGTCAGTAACTCCTGTTTAAAGGGACAGTTCACCCCAAAAATCTAAAATACTGATCTGCTGAGCTATAATGTCAGCCTTCTTAACTGAGCTGTAACGTCAGCCTTCTTGACTGAGCTGTAACGTTAGCCTTCTTGACTGAGCTATAACGTTAGCCACCTTAACTGAGCTTTAACTTTAGCCACCTTAACTGAGCTGTAACTTTAGCCTTCTTGACTGAATTGTAACAATGGCCTCCTCATCTGAGCTGTATCATTAGCCTCTTCATTTGAGCTGTAACATCAGCCTTCTTGAGCTGTAACGTTAAATGGTCCTATAGGTAAGGTGAAAAACATGTATTTTTGATTCTGGATTAAACTGTCCCTGTTTATTTAAATGAAAAAAACATGCTTATACATTTCCATACAATTTTCATGAAAAGGGAAGACAGGTTATTTGTTAATGCAGATATAAACTCTTGTATCAATACCGTAAAACTTTTATCAGATTACAATTAAAATATTTCAGGAGGAATTGATCTACCTTCTGACCTCATCGACCAAAGCAGCAAAAGGCTTCTCCCACCCATACATCTTTATAACACGGATCCCAGAGATGACTTCATTCATCGTGCGTATTCTGTCATCTGTTAAAACCGCTGTATCAGCCCTTAAAACAAACGGACACACATACAAAAATTTAACACATGACAGAAACATTTCAGAAGTAAAGATATCTGTCATCAATATTTGATAAATCTGGTGGATAGGAAGCCTACAAACCTCAGAGTAGAGAACAAGCGTCCAAATAAAGTCTGTATTGGCATCAGGATAAAGAAGACGGCCATTCCTGCAAGGCATGATGGTCCAATGGCATACATCAACAACACTATTACAGTTGCTGCTTGTAGAGGACCAATCCACAAAAAGTGCAAATACAAGGTTACCTGGAAAGAGAAAATTAAGGTAAATGAGTGAGTCACATGCAAAACATCAGACAAATAATCATGAATAATTTCTGATAATTACCTCATCGAATTTGTTGACATCATTGGACAAGAGGTTTACAATTTGTCCTGTGGTAGTTTTGGCAAATGCTTTGCTGTTAAGACAAAGAGCCTTTGTGGAACAAAGGTGTCAAATCAGGTCCAACACACCACAGTTAAATGACAAGAGGATAACATTCACTCATAGATGTCTTGTAATGACTGACCTTCCGATAGATCATATGGCACATGGCCACACGAATCTTCATGCCTGCCCGCTGGACATGGTAGAAATAGAGATGATGAAGAATGGCCAAGCTGACAGTGGACAGTGAGATGCCTGCAGCATAGCTGTAGGCCTCATGGACTGCAGCCGTGTTACTGGGGTCATAACTCTCGAAGTACTCAATTATTTTCCCTAGTAGCACCGGCTGAATGACTTTGATAACCTCCTGATAGAAAATGGGATGTAAAGCAGATATGCAGACGCTCAGTATTACAACAAAAAAGAATTCTTAATGCAGCATTGTTCTCTGTAGACGTTGAGTTTCACTGTGAGATTGAACTGTACCTCTATAAAGATGTATGTTCCAATGAATAAGTATGATTTCCAATAGCACTGAACAAGCGCTTTGGTGAGTTTGGGTGGGCGCAGATCTTTTGCCGCCTGTTGAACTTCTCTGTCCCAGTACCTTTAAAAAGTAAGAAGAAAATCAATTGTTATTTTAATTTAATGATCTTTAATTAAGCAATGTTACCCTAACCCACAATAATGCACTGTGGCACGATACAATGTTTCTCAAAAGTAAAATATCTTGCATGTGTGGACGCAAGATTTGCAGCATAAAGATGTTACATGCGTGTTAATTGAGGTAGTCAACCCAAAGACAAAATAATAACAAGACTCTCTATTTCAAGTTTTTATATTGGATTTAATTCTAACCGGACATGAACTATAAAGAAAGACCCCATGTTACTGCAGCTGCCATAACTAACACCCATCATCAGTCTTGTGTGCAGTGCTTGCATCATACTCCTCTATTTTGAGTGCTGATCACCCCTCAACTAGACGGTACAGGCCAACTCTCTCTCTGACATTTTGACCACGTCACAAGTAGCTGTAAACTGCTCCACAACGCAACAGTGATCGTAATTCATTTAGGGCCAGTGGATCGTATCACCTGTCAGGAACAGAGATGCTCTTAAGGTCACTGGGGCACCCCAGCTCTGCCTTAATATCCTGTCCAAGAAATCATAAACAGGAAGGGGACTAAAGTGTATTAAAGTCCAGTGATCCATGTCAAAAAGCTTGACTTTATACCAAACAAGAAAACCAAGCTCTCAACTCAAAGTGGCAGCCCCTACTAGTGGCACTAGGATTAGTGTGCGGGGAGGAGCACACTCTCATGTGATGTCAGAAGTACTGTCTATAATTAGGTGGGCTCACCTCCATGCACAAAGCCAACCCTGACACCGGACTCCTTCAAAGGGGGTGTTCTGTCCCCTATTTACAAAGTCTCTAGGCTAAGAGGGGCGAGGTAGTGGTGGGGACATCCACGGTCGACTAACACACATATGATTTTCTCTCAGTGGAAAGGGGGGTAATTTCATATGACTGCTGTTTATATGTTGTGTGCAAATGATAGTTTTGAGTAAAATGCCTTTGCCGAAGTTGTAAATGTGGTCTTAGAGAATGTCCAAAACTGCTACTATCCTTCAGGGAAAGGGCCTTGAAGTTGCATGGAATTCAAGCACAAGAATGGCCTCTATTAATTTAAATTTTTCAAAGAGGCTACAATGGAAGCGGATAAGCTTTATAAAAATATATCTGCATATGATTATGATTGAGGAATCTGTGAGCAAGGGACAAGATTTTGGTATCGGAAGTGTTCTGGTTTCTGTCTGTAGTCCATTTGTAGTCCCAGTTGCATTAACCAATCATGTTTGAGCAGGCTTTAGCTGGAGGAAACAGGCAGAATAGTTGGCCATTTTCTTCTGAACACTTGAGATTGTCTACTTTATTTTTTATGTTATTGTCTACTTTATTATTTTATTTTATTGTCTACTTTACTATTTTATTTATATCTTTATCTTTATCTCTTGTTTCCATTCATTCTATATTTCTATTTTTACTTTGCACAGAGCATCCGGAACAAAAACAATTTCCCCCCCAGGGATTAATAAACTATTCTGAATCTGAATCTGAATCTGAAAAGTGTTATCCTTTCACTGCTTACTGATTGATCATCAATTGAAAGACAATGGATGGTGAACATTTTGTGACAGTACCAAACAGTAATGTTAGCTAGGATTGTGTTTAGGAAGCTAATTGGTTATCAAATATGTTGTTTTACCTTGAAATATTGAAATGTGGCCCAATGTCCCTCCAGATTGTCATGATCCATTGTCTTTACAGCTGCTGATCAATTGGAAGTGTTGAAATGCAAACAATTTGTCAGATTTCCTGCATGTATACGACATGCAAGCTGGAACACAACACTACAACATTTGAGCTTCCCACCCTGAGGATGATGCCAGAGGAAATTGGCCTTTGTGTGAATATGGTCTATGCATTCAGCGGTGATTGAACCCTGACTTGGGTTGAATGCTTGTCTGATACTTGACAGGTTGAATTTCTTTAAAATATGTAACAGATCACGGTGGTGTCACAGACTCCTAGAGTCTAAGTCTACTAGAGAATCAGTGTAAATGCACCTTAAAAAAAACACATCATTCAATGTCTTACCATTGCAGCTCCTCCCCGAGTCTATCTGATGCATCCTCAGGAAGCACGTTATACATGTCATCTTCCTCCAACTTCCTCTTGTATCCAATTCTGAACAGGGGATTCAACCAACTAGCGATAAAGCAGAAAGTATGTTCAGTAGTTGGAAATAACTCATCATTATGTCTCCAATAGAGGAAAATTCATTAATTAAAACAAATTATTTATTGTTTAAGTCATTTGTCCATCAATACTGTCAAACATTTGCTGGTTCCAGCTTCTTAAATGTGAGGATTCACTGCTTTTCTTTGTCTCTAAAAGTAAATGAAGAGTCTTTGGCAATTTAAAGACGTCATTTTGGACGATTTTTTACATTTTACAGACTAAACAATGGATCCTGATTATTAAAGCTTGATGAGAAAGCATGAAAATCCCCAACAAGGGAGCATGGCTACCATACATGACATCAATCAAGCTCTAAATGAATCAAGTCATAAATATAGTTCCATTTAAAGGTGCACTATGTAATCTTGAGGAAAAACTTAACCACTAAACCATAATACAAAAGACCTTCAATAACTGATTTGTAATGCCTAAACAAACTATATAAACACACTTTTTTCATTCTTAGAGGACAACACAATGTCATTCTGTTTTACTTTGTTTATAGTGGTGGACCCTGCCACCTTTCTATCTTTAGAGTTCTGGGAACCTTATAGCCCTCTGTGAACAGCTTGTTTATTCTGCTATAGAAAAAAATAATATTGCTTGGTGTCATTACCTCATTGATGTTGTAAATAAAGAAACTGAATTTCCTCTACATCGTGACCATTTCAGTAAAAGTTTCAATACTTGCGCTGAATTGGCCTAATCAATGTAATGGAGCACTGCAACTTACCTCACTATTGAAACAATACAGTGGCCGGTACACTCATCATGCTACCTGAGAATTACTCTGCACGACTCTGCTTGTGGGTTAATACACTGACACCAAAACATCCTGAGCTCTCTCCTCATTATGGTTCATGTCTGCACGGGCGGATGCTCACCACCTGCTATCACATCCCGGGGACAGGCTGTCTGAAGTGGCCACAAACTGTCACACAGGACCGCTCTCCATTCAACTCATGTCAAACACGGCTGTGACTGTGGACCGGTTTCTCTTACCAGAAGAAAATCTTGGAGAGAAGATTAGCTGAAGCCGACGGATTATCCTTCGCCTCCTTCCGCACATGTTCCATGCCCACAAACAGTAAAAGCGACCTGAAGACTTTCTCTGCGGGCTGTTTTGTCAGGGAGTGTATATCGATAAAGACTGAGAGGAAGGAAACAGTGGGAGAACAGCTGCTGTAAAGTCTCAGTCTCACACCTACTGACATTCAGGACAGGATTACTATAGCACGCGCACACTGCCTGGCTGTCAGGTGAACGGGGCGCTGCGTGATCCCGCCCACCTGCCCGGTGATTGGCTGACAGAAGTCTCCATCACCTCTTCATGCCGTGACCTCTGTGCTTTCTTTCCTATAGCAGGTATTTACACATTCTTTAAGGTGTACTGTATGGGGGGAATTTAGTCCGAATGCTTTATTTAGTTGTTATTAAAAACTAATGTTTTATTAACTTTTTGAGTGTTTGTTAAGTTGTTATTAAGTGTTTTTTAATATATAATACGTCAACAAAAATCTATCTATTTAAACGTCTCCTACAGAAATCTGCTTGTTTCAAGAACAAGAATGTTAGAAGGGATCCCCTCCCATGAATAAAGAAAAACAAACTTATTAACTATCATCTTTTAAATCACTTAAAAAAGACTGTTTTGAGTTACACTGTACTTTATTCTTGACACTGCACTTAATTCACGCATTGCTCAGATTAATAGTTTTATATGGTTTCAATCATCCATTGTTATATGTTTTGTTTCTCTTTTATTCCTAATGCTGACCTGTTTATTCACATACTACTGTGTATTTTATTTTTGTGTTCCTGTGTTTATTGCAAACCGCTCAACGCTGGTATTGATAATTGGTATACAAATGAATTGAAAAGAAAAAGACTACTTAAATCCTGTACAAAGTCGACCTCCATTGAAACAGCTGATTTCTTTTTAACATGTATGACTTTTATAATTCAATGACGGACTAAAACAACATGTAAAATTGAGAATTTTGCAGTGTATGGTATGTCAATTCTTAATCTGTCAAGTCACCTCTAACTCCATTCAGGTAACAAATGTTTTTTTTTCTTCCTTAACAGGAACTTCAGTAAAGTTTTGTGGGGGAAAAGAAAACTTGCATCCATTGTTTTGATTATAACTGAGTCTGTCGATGACTTTTTTAAATGTCACCATTGAGTACTGCATTGGTTGTGGTACAACTTTTTATTATTGTGACAAACTTTCTATCATGGAGCAGTGAAAGTCAGCTTACATTTACAGGCTGTATTGTATCCTATCCTAATCCTATTCATTCAGATTAAAGATTATGCCGTTTATGCTTTTTCGATTTTTTCTTCCCTTTCCTTCAATCAGAGCAGACTGTGCATCCAGGAGGTGGGGCTTAAAGAGACAGGAGCTAAAACAGAGAGTTTCAGACAGAAGGGTGACACAGTATGAGGACACTGATGTGATTTTTTAACACTAAAGCATGTAAACTTTTTCTAGTAGTAACCCAAAATGAAATGATGAACCTGACAATGAGCAGAATTGGTCTCCTTATATCTGCTATGACAGGATTTCCTCCTAGGCCTCATCCACTTAGTAAAATGTCCTCTATGTTGATATTCAACACACCAGAATTCAAGACACAGAGGGAGATGTAATACATGTTTTTTTTTTTTTCAAGGAAAGAATTAAATGACACTTTTTTACCCATGACCTATCTGTATGATGTGCCTTATACTGTATCTCAAACAAAGAGATTATTATGAAAAAGACAGACATCAACTGCTCGAGCACTTTGTTGTGTAAATGCAATGCATGACATGACACAAATTTAAGTTTTGATGTTTAATTGTTTTCTAAAATCAACTCCACATGCGGCCCTCAGACTCTGCTCACAAGATATCTTCTGCAATAAACATACTCTGAAGGTAATGATGGCTTTTTATTGGCTAATTGTTTTTAGTGCTCCTCTTTTCTAATGAAAACAATAAGAATCCAAAGAATTAAAAAAGGAAATGTAACATCTTTTTCCCTTTAATGTAGATGAAAGCTCTGAGAAAAGTGAGAAAAGTGAGCATCTAAAACAACACACATGTTCACATATGAGCTGGCAATCATTAGTCATTCAGTTGCTGAATATTCTGTGCAGAAATAGTTGAACCAGTACCTGGACTTTGTCACCTTGCGTCTTGTTTTGAAGATTACTGATTAGTCCTTTGTTGTTTTTGATGTTAATGTGATACTTGCCCTTATTTTTTTTTACCAAAACCTGAAGCCTTTCAGACACTGCTCGCCAACAGTGAATGACTAACTTCCAGCTCATGCTTCCCTCACTAGCTCACTTTTGGGCACCTGGGTCCATCCCCTGCCTCAAGAGATGCTGGACGTCCCGTCTGTAAATCATCTCAATGAAACACATGTCCACAGTGTAATTTGACAGCCCAGAGGGATTGTTATTTTCTCCTATTTTTCTTTAATTTAAAAGATTTTACACATAGCTCCAAATGTCGAGCATGCAGATTCTGGCTTTTGTCAGCGGCCTGGCTGGGCTGGGTGCCACTATCGGTGCCACGGTGTCCAATGAATGGAGGGCCACCAGCCGGGCATCCTCAGTCATCACGGCGACCTGGGTGCTCCAGGGTCTTTGGAACAACTGTGCTGGAAATGCCATCGGAGCTTTGCACTGCAGGCCACATCATACCATCCTAAAGCTGGAAGGTAAAACTAAAATAATCTCTCAGCGACTGCATACAGTATCTCCTTGTGTTTTCACAGTGTTGCATGACGCAGTTGTCTCAGCAGCTTTAATGGTCAGTACATGATGGGAACGACATGAAGCATGTAAATACAACCTGTTTACTAACATGTGGCAAATTGCATGTATGCGGTAGAGGTGCCTTATAAGATATTCCACAGAAACAAATGTATCACCTCAGTATCAAAAGCCTGTATCTGTGGCCGATAACCACAAACCTGCTGCTAAAATTCTTTGAAAATCTCAAACAACATTAAGTGCATATTTTTTACCAATAATTTCAAGTGCAGCAGACTCTTAAACACCCTTTTCTGTAGTACAATTTACCACTTTTACAATGTATTCAATATATAAAATAGCCTTTTATTTACTATTGAAGGTTTCTGGGGAGCAAACTGATACAAAGGAGTCATTTTTAAGTAATACGTAGGTGAAAAAAAATATTTGTCATTAAGACAATGTCTTGTTAATTTGTCAGTGGATTAATCAAATAATCTTTGTTTTAAAATGTTTTGGTACTCAGATTTTCATTTTATGACTATCTTTTACTCTAACCGCTGCTGATATAATCACTTGTGACCTGAAATCAAAATATGACCTCACGCAGACAAAATAAGTAAGGAATAAATCATTTTCTAGATTATGGTTCATAGATTAACTGAGACAAATGTGTAATCATTTGTTGGAAATATCAAACTGTGCCTGAGTCACAGAGGCTTCTAGTGAGGCCGAAATGGGAGGAAGTAAATAAAGATATGTTAATGAGCCAAAAGGAGGGGGGTAATTGACTCCCATCTAAATCTTTTTTTTTTTTTTTTTTGCGAAGCCATCTTCCCTCATATTTTATGTCTTGGAGTTGCATTATTTACTCACTTGGATTTTCCCTATTGTTTATGGTTATTGGATACATACAACTTTTGTCCAGTGTTTGTTTGTATCAATTCGAGGGCTAGTTTTTGTATTCATTACTGCAGGGTTAGGGTTAGAATGCGACTATTGTTGGATTTTGGCTGTCACAAACTCATTTTTTGTTCTTTTCTTTTGAATTTCATCATATTTCAACCTGTCAATGTATTGTAAGAGAATGGGTTCAGAAACATGTTGTCTTATATTACACACTTTTTAAAAGAATAACTTTATTTAAGAAGAATGGAGTGGCTTCGCCATTCCCAGCTCCATCTAATGGTGGCAGCAGTGTGATGACAGAAACCTGCTCTACAGTGTGTGCATCCACCAGATGGGGCCCTCATTCACATGAAAAAACACAATGAAGTCCTTTTCAGAGTGTGATTTCCCTCTTGTCTGATTTTATATAGCCTTTCCCACATTCTGAATTATCAAACACATTTACTGTAACAGAAAGGGTCTGTCCTCTACTTCCTGAGACAAATGGAGTGAGTGGCATGCTGTTAATGAGTTATCTCAATCCTGCTATTTTTAGCTATCTATGAGGAATCCCTAGTGGTCCAATACGTAACAGTACTAGGTGACAGGTGGACGGTGACACATTCACTGCATTGTATTCAGTCTCAAATGTCAGACAATTTCCTACAATCAACAATAAATCTAATAACGAAATTTGAATTCATATGAATAAGAAAAAAAGACATCGACATAGACCACTGACATAGACTTCATTGTCAATGTACACGAGGTAATTGAAATGTGTCTTTTTGTATATACCTCCTTCTTACACATGTGCACAGTGCCTGAGGCCCTAGGAGCATTTTGGTTAAATGCCTTGACAAACCCCTAAAACATAGGCAGAGATGCTGGGCACCGTAGATGCACCTGCTAACCTTCGGTCACAACCTCACAGCTGGAATTCACCTGTCAGGTACCTCACCATGACTATCCTGGCCACTAATACACTTTTAATTTTGGTTGAAGCTCCACTTGGCAAACCGCAACTTTAGTTGAGGAAAAAAACTTAATTGTTACCTTTCACAGAGAAGGATTGGTTAGACAACAGAATTATTTTCTCCATACATGTAGAGGTAATATATTAACCATATTTGCTTGTTTTTTGTCATTATTTGTGTCAACTAAACTGTTTAATCACAATATATTCACCTTATAATTACATGTTACACTGATATGAAGAGCTGACATGGGGTTCTATTTGACATTTTTGTCACGTTCAAATATATTGAAATATATATTTCAAAATATACCTGCAATGTTTTATCAAATCAAATGTTGTATTCTCTATACACTGAGTAATGTGCTTATTTATTTTCTTAATTATTCTCGTTTTTCATACATTGTTTAAAAACATATGATCATACATTATAAAATATTATCTGGTACACAAAGCATACAAAATATATCATATTTATAATTTTTTTGTTAAATACGGTCAATCTATCAATATATACTACCAGTGTATTATCAAAATGTACATTCATTGTTTGTTTTTATGATATTCTTCAAATGAAATGACAATATATTGACATCAGTCCTTCCATATATAATTTTTTATAAATTGTATTTTTTAGTACATATCTATAACTTTTAATAAGAACCTTTTAGGTTAATCCAGGGCTGCCAGAAGTTGGCCAGACATTATGTTCAAAGTTTTCCAGTGATAAACATGTAAATTGCAATTGACTTCAACAATTTTCAACAATATTTTCATTCAGTTTTTTTTATATTTTGTGAGGTAAAAACAATCTTTGACTATATAATAATCTCAAAACCCACAGGGGGCAAGTTACATCTAATCAGGGACATTTGAGATCCTAGTACTGTTTTTTACCTTCACAAGTTTGGGCACCCCTGAGTAAATCCATTAGTAATTTAAGACACCTCAGGATGAACGCTAAGTGTGTGATACAAAAGTGCATGTACCTTTAATTCAGTAAGCTCAACAACGTATTTTTGTCTCATGTTGTCATTACTTTTACTTATTAATCAAATCAGATGAGTCTTGAACTTTGTGCCCATTGCAGCGTGTAAATGCCCTCTATAACACAGAGCCAACAGCAGTTTTAATTTTAAACGTCATTACTGACGTCGCCACACATTTTACATCCGGGTCCTCCGGTTCCCATCATCTTTGACTGAGTCACAGTGACGTGTACTGGGTAAAAGGGTGGAGGTCACTCAAACAGACTACAGGCCTCTTTTTAATGTTTAGGGCCAGACTCCTCCCTACAGAATATAACAGTCCACCACACATTAACTATTGATCACAGCCTATCCATTGAACCAACTGGTGCGGAGCCTGGCTACATTTTCAACAAGCTTTACTAGCCAGGGAACCATTAATCAATTGTAGTTCTCACCAGCTTAATTGGTCGTCACACAGCAGTGTGGAGGAGTCACCTCGGCAGGTCGAGCAGCATGTTTCAGGAGATCGTTGCTTTTATTTTATCTACCTCGGGGTGGGTGCTGGTGTCCTCCACCTTGCCAATGGACTACTGGAAGGTGTCTTCCCTGGATGGAACCGTCATCACCACAGCTACCTACTGGTCCAACCTGTGGAAGACCTGTGTCACCGATTCAACTGGAGTCTCCAACTGCAAAGATTTTCCCTCGATGCTGGCACTGGATGGTCAGCTCTTTTTAACCTCCCTATTGGACGTTTTCTTTTATGCCTTTGACCGAGCCTCTTTCAATGGTTTTGGTCATCATGTCAAGTTTGTTTTAAGTTTTCTGCTCGTCTCTGTACTTTCTACTTCTAGAAAAGTTTTTATGTTTAAATCAACTCTGATTCATCCTCAGTTTCCAAATTCAACCTCAGCTCTTTCTCTCTCTAGAATTATAAAAAATTCAAGTTGAAGTTCATTGCTGTTCAGGACTAAGAGATATCCTAAGGCTGAGCCTTAAGAAACAACTCATTTACCTCCTAATATGTCAATGTTTAGCTTTGGTTTTCAGGGCTTGAAAGCCATATATGAGATTTACTGGTAACCTCAGGCGGTTTCTCCCATGGTTGGCTAGTTTCAGGGGTCAACTTCCAGGGTATTATTTGCCTCAAAATCACATCTGAATGGGAAGTTTCACAGCAAGACGATCACCATTCTACCTTAAAGTGTCTGAAAACAATTAGGCACACGTGTGACAAATTGTATTTCTTGCTTTATGTGTAAGTTGGTCACAAGGTCAGTATCTCATTGACCTTGCAATGTTCGGGTGAAGCCACAGAGCACTACACTCTTTTGCTCATACATTGATTTCTATTTGATTTTGTAGGCTACATCCAGGCATGCCGGGGATTGATGATCGCAGCCGTGTGTTTGGGGTTTTTTGGCTCTATATTTGCCCTTGTTGGAATGAAATGCACTAAAATCGGAGGAACTGACAAAAACAAAGCCAAGATCGCCTGCTTCTCTGGTGTAAATTTCATTCTTAGCGGTAGGTATAGTGAGATTGTTATAATTGTGTGATTATCTGTGAGATTACTTAGATTTTCCTTGTGTCTCTCAGGCCTTTGCTCTCTCTCAGCCTGCTCTCTCTATGCACACCGGATAACATCAGAGTTTTTCGACCCCATGTCTTTGGCACAGAAGTAAGTATGGCGGAACTAAAGAGCTTTTTTTAATGTGACTCAATAAATTCAGAAAAATGACAATTAAGTGTTGGTTGGTTTGTCTGCAGGTATGAACTGGGAGCTGCTCTCTTTATCGGCTGGGGAGGGTCTATCCTCTGTATCCTCGGAGGCAGCATGCTCTGCTTCTCCATCACAGGTTCTTTTACCAAAAGGTTTGTACGAGTAACACATATGTTTAAATATGCAGAAGATAAATGTTGTTAATGACCTTCTGTATGACTCAATTTTGTGGATTCATGTCAACAAAAACACATCTGTGTTTTCTTCACAGCCACAGTCAAGCAAACTATATCTACAAAGGTGCTGCCTCACATTCTCACATCTCCTCCTACCCGAGAGGGCAGGCAAAGTCTGTAAACCAGAGGCCGCCTCCAGACTACAGCAACTCCTCCAGGGTGCAGCACTTTGATAAGAATGCATATGTGTGAGAGATGTGAATATAGAACACCAGCAGAATTTGCTCAAATTGATCTGTCGCTCACTCGGAATCCTATTTAATGTATTGACGTGTTTCTTAGAGGAGTATGAATGTAAAGGTGCAATATGTAAGAATTGCCCACCTGTCGCATTGATACTGTAAACAAACATGGGGTAGAATATCACAAGGTAAACAGCAAAATGTCTCTAACAATTGCTGCCTTTAGCTAGTTCACTCTGTTAGCCGTGCAGCTTCATGGACTGGGAGCGTGATGTGGTATTATGGCACAGGAGAGGCCGGGGCTAGCTGGTTAACATGCTAACTTCAATAGATAACTCTGCAACACAGTACAAAGACTTCTTTGACATAACTTCAAAACTGTTATTTCTTGTAATTTGGTTGATACTTTTAGTTAATGTCTGAATGGTGTCAGCTAAGATTCTTACATACTGAACCCTTAAAGTTGTATGAGACAGTTTACTCTCAAGTATATATTATATTTTTGACAGTTCTACATATAACTGTGCATTAAATGTTAGGATTATGTATGTATTATAATCAGACACCAAGATCAAAAATGTTTGGTCCAAATGGGCCTTTCTCATCTAAGTTGTACACCATTTAAAATATATTTAGATGTCAGTGTGTAATATTTTGTAAGTCATTCCCTTTGTTGGTTGCATATTCAACTGTAAGTACCTTGCACATGTTGTTAATCTGTAATGACAATATTTAAAACTGTGTCGAACACAGATTCTCGTGTCTTCCATGACATAACCATTAACTACGATTTTGTAATAAGCAAACTTGAAGAAGGTCAAACAAGGACCGCATCTCTCCTCATTGTCTGTTTAAATGTGGGAACAAAAAAAATGCAAATAAATAAAATTGTGTTTTTGCTGACTACTTTGTTTTTTGCCTGATTTGTTTGTAGATTAGGTCATACAAGCTCCTCATGGCAGCAGGTCTCAGGAGGGCAGCAGTTTGCAATTTGTGTAGTGTGTCACTTTATCCAAATATCCTGTTAATGTGTGAGACAAAATTAATCACACATTTTATGGTGGTTGGGCCAAGGCTTTTTCTTTACTGTAAATTCATATTAAATGTTGTTAGTGGGTGTGAAGGAGATGAAAAAGAGGTGGTGAAAATGATCTCAGGTGGGTGGCACACTCCACAAAGTTTACAGTAAACATCTCAACACACTTTTACAGAGCCCTTATCAACACTAATGGCACACAGCACGGACACACTGCCGCTGACTAGGTATTTTAGGGTGTTTTTGACCCAACTGAGTGGACGATACCTGCCTTGATTGAGTGTTTTACGATATGAGGAAGCGCCTGATTCAAATTTTTGGCTTTTTGATCACATCACTGGGATGGCTGTTTGTCCTGTGTACCATGGCCATGGACTTCTGGAGGATAAGCCAATTAGGAGGACAAGGAGGCTCCTTCATCATCAAAGTTGCCTGGTACTGGTCCAACCTGTGGAAGGATTGTTTCACCGATTCCACAGCTGTCACGAACTGCAGAGACTTCGGTGTGCTCTGGGCTGTCACCCGTAAGCTATCCACACGTTGAATATCCCTCAGCAATGATGGCCCCTGACACTATTTCTGTCAGTCTTTCACTCAGCAGTTTCACTTCAACTTTATTTCTTGTGGCCGCTGTTGAGAAAAGGTCACATAGACTGGTCTGATGAGTTTTAAAGCCTCTAACAAACTCACTTGAGACAACAGAGCGTAATTTGTCTGAAAGCTTCAAATTTGAGAAAAAAACTGATAAATATTGACTTCGATAAAAAAAAGAATTATAATAATAATAATAATTAAAATCAAGGCAGGTCAGTCATCTATCATGTCTGTTTTGTGGGAATGTTTAGAAAAATTCAATTCACATTTCAAAAGGAAATACTATACATTTCACTCCATAATGTCAGTTTAATGTTGCATTTCAAGGTTTTTCACTTTTAAAAGAATTGAAAAATATGTCCTGTGGTTCAATAGGCAATAACATTGCAATGGAGGATTGTTCTTGGTAACACTGAGTTTAACCTCAGAGCTCAAACTGTACGCACACAATAAAACAAGCTTGGTATAATGTTACATTTTTGTCATAACTTTGTCAGAAGCATACTGATTCAAATTTCTGTTGCCACAGTAGAGCTGTACTTCATATTTTTGTATTGGAACTGGATTGTGAGGCGCAACTTTTATCTCAAAAAGACTTAACAGAGAAGAATCTTCTAGGCATTACAAAGACAGTATTCAGTTAAGTTGGCCTTACTTTTCTGTGCTTACACTGCTGCGTCTACTTCCCGTACCAAATACAATGAGCGTTGCCTCTGAGATTTGATTTCATTCTCACATCAGTGTCTTTTATGTCTGAGACAAATAGAGCAATTCCTAGAAATTGAACTTTCCCCGTTCAATAATCTCTCTCTTTTTTCGTCTCGCCTGAACTCCTTCTTTCTGTTTCTCACAGCTTATGTTCAGGGAGTACGAGGGTTGCTAATGTGCGGCTTAACTCTGGGATTTTTTGCCGTCGTACTTTGCTTTGTTGGGATGGACTGCACTTATATCGGAGGAGCTGATAAAACCAAGGACAAGCTGCTTTTTTCCGGAGCAGTGTTTCATGTTGCTGGATGTGAGTATACAGAACAAACAAGTGTTGGTGTGTAAATGACAGACGTGTTTTGCCTTCATTATTGAATCACTGGTTCCTCTGCACACAGGTGTGTCTGATCTTGCCGCCTACTGCTTATACATAAACAGGATTGCCAAAACAGCCTTTGCTTCCAGTATAGGGCCAGGAGTTTTGCGGTAAATTACAGTTTGAATTGTAGAAATTTCCACCTTTAATTCCACATTACAATATTAAGAGAAAATTGATGTATTCTATGATGACTTCATACATTTTAACTAATTCCAGGTATGACCTTGGACCTCCCATATTCCTAGGATTGGTGGGATGTTTCCTTATCCTTTTAGGGGCTATGTTTTATGCCGTGACAGTCTGCCGAGTAATCTGCCCGGAAAGGTATTTAAATTCATCCATCTTCAGCCTTTTTTCCGTGACTGATGAGTTCATACCACATAATAAACTTTGTATTTGCTTTGGTCTTACAGTCAAGTGGTATATGCCTATGGAGGACGCACATACATGTCCCCTCGCTCCAGAGGAAGAACCCTGTACACCGGATACTACAAACCCTCTAGGCTGTACGGATCTTACACAGGCTCAGGACAATCAAGCAGCTCCAAGATCTCAAAGATCTCTCAGACAACGCCGACAAAAAACTCGGAAAGGGATGCCTTTGTGTAGTGACCAGATGTGCAAACACAAGAAACAGCTCCAAATCTCATTAACAATCAGCACATATCTCTCATAATGTACAGTAGATAGGATGAACCTTCCTCTTCGGTGCATCAATATGTACAACTGTAATTTTTTTATTCTTATATTCTGTATGAAGTTGTGTTTACTCATTATTTGTTAACTTTGTTGTGTTGTAACCAAAGCACATATACAATCAAAATGGAAAAAGACATTTTTTCAGCTTTTTCCTCCCCCAGCGTTTCCAAGTGGTATCATTGTTAGCAACATTTTCAGGAAGACTACTGCATCGCCAATGTTAGATGCCAGAAACAAGCATGCAGTGGAGAGGTTTATTTTCTGTATTTGTGAGAAAGTGTGACAAAATAGAAAAAAAACCAACACATTTTCCTTGGTTTCTGTCACTTTAATCATCCATCAAAGGATTATTTTTCCTTGCAGTGAAAAGTTTCCACTGTAAGTGGTAAGTTTGTTCCACCATTATCTGGGAGTACCAACCAATAGCTACCAGGGGAAACAAATCATCTTCTTGTTTTGGTTGTGCATTGGGGTACTTCTTCACAGAGAAAAACCTACTTGGTGTCAGTCAGACATCTAGAGAGCTTCTAGAAATATGCAGAATAATCTATTTTCCTTAAAAACACTATTATAATAGTGAATTAATCATTTTTACAATGTTTGTTGAGTCCAAAATGATTGCTTTTTTGTTTTTCTTTTGTCCCTTTGTAAGAATTCTGATGTTGGGCAAGGATTGTGAGCTAATAGTATAGCGCACTTGTTATCACATGGTATCTGTGTTTCTCCACCATTAAACAGTCTTGAAAGTTGCCAGTTTGTGGAAAGAAAAAATATATTATCATCATTACATCATCAGTCTGTAACGAAATAGCCGCATTACTATAAAAGCATTCATAACTGTAACCTTTTTTTTTCTTCATAATACTCAGCTACAAGATGTTGTCAATCTTGGTTTCATTCGTATGCCATTTCCTTGTTTATATTAATTAGACTTTAAACACAGGATCTCGTCTGTTCTCCGTGAGTAGTGAACTTACACTATGTCCCGGTTAAGCATTGAGGGAATGAAGATATGACTGCCAGAATACTCCCTCGCTTTCACTAGCAATATCTGCTCCTGCATTTAATATTGCTGTTTTGATCTCAAATGGTCACCACAAACATCACGTCTGATTCCTGTACAAATTAGAGAGATAAAAAATGTGTTAATTGCGCAACCATTGCGAAATTTAAGGACTAAATTGGGGAAGACTGTTTTTCAGGTCTTTTCCCCTCAGAAGTTTAACAACTCACAGCATGCTCTTGAACTAGAACGCCTTACTCCTTTAGATAGTTTCAAATGCCTATTGTTCAATGTTCTGCACTCTGAATGTCATTGTGAATTGTGATCATATTGTGTATGTTTATTCATGTGTTTTATAATCAGGGCATCATTGGAAAAGAGAGCTCACTCTCAATTGACCTTCCCTGAATAAATAAAGGATTCAATCAATCAATCAACCTGCCATCCATTGCTCTAAGTTGCATTCTGTCAGTAAGCCCTGGTTCAACTCAGAACTATCAATGATGCTCAATGCAAGGGACCAAGCCTGGGCTCTAGCAAGGCGTACTGGTAAGGAAGCCCACTGGTCAACAACTCAGAAATAAATGCTGTTTTCATTGATAAAAACAAAGACCAACTATCACATAGAATTTATCTCCAGCTCTTGTACAAACCCATCCAAATTTTGGAAAGCAGTAAATATAAATAAAAACAAATCCCTTCATGCCCATACCTTCTAGTATAACATTATCTAACCATAAGATATTTGTGATGCTTTTAACAAATATTTTGCTGCTGATGGGAATAATTTGAGATGATGTACTCAGTCAGCTGCTTCCTCATGGGACCCCCTCAAACCATACCTCTGTGTTTACACTGCAGAATTTCACTTCTTCTATTGTTAAGGAGGCACGTCAACGTGTAGATATAAGTAAAGGCAAAAGGGGAGGAAAAACTAGACCCACATTTTTTAAAGCCCTTTGCTCCACCTGTTATAATTCTAAAATAAAAAAAATAATATAAAAAAATAAGTATCTTTTTGTTGTGTTTTATCTTAAAACCAGGCCCGTGTGAGTCTCTTCTTGCTTTTCAGTTTCTCCCGCGTTTTTCCCTCGCTGTGTTTTTCCCTTCGTTACTTCACCTGTCCTTTTCCCTCCTCACTCACCTCACCTATTCATAATCCCCTCATCAGTGTCCCTGTGTATACAGTCTTTGTTCCCCCTCATGTTTTTGGTTTAATAAAGCTCACTTTTGTTTACCCTGTTCCTGCCTCCTGTGTGTGATGCTTATTTCTGATAAAATGACTTAATCCACCAAATTCACCTGGGTTATCTCTGAGATCTGGAACATGTTGTCCCACTGCATAAAGGTGGTGATAAAGCTGATGTTAACAGCTATCAACCAATTTCTAAACTGCCTTGTCTTCCTAAAGTCCTGAGATTATTTGTATTTCTTCATAATACTCAGCTACAAGATGTTGTCAATCTTGGTTTCATTCGTTTTTTGAGTCCTCACTAGTCTAGTGTTGGTCAATTACTAACAGTACCGCTGCTAGCCATTTTGGTGCCCTAAGCATAATTCCTTTATGATGCTTGGCTAAAGACTATTAACTGCACGCTACACGGTAATAAATGGCCTGAAGCAAGAGGAATTGTTAGCCTACCTTGTGCACTGACTGCTAACTGTTACTGAGAAAGTATTGTAAATAAACCATAAACTACTGCTCAATACCTAAAGTAAAGTAACAGCTAGCTGGCGTCAGTTACATGTAAAATGCATAGATAATGTTTAACAGTAAAATCTCAATTTAGCTTGCACCTAAATTAGCACATATTTCAGTTTGCTAACATTAGCAATAACGTCAGCTAGTTCGAGGTGTATGCTGGGCTAACCATCACAATAGCAGCACATTTCCCCTATTTAAGGATGATTAAACATGGACTTACCTGCAAGTGATGCACGGGCATCATCTCGCAGCATCTTCTCCTTTCTTTTCTCTGCTCCTGACCCCTGCCATCTTTTCGGGGCCATTTCCAAAAAAGTTGACAGCCTGCTGTAACACTTCATCAGGCGCGATCCAACAGACCACTGATATAGGGGAGGGCACCCATGGGGAGCTTGGGAAAGTTGGGTGTGCGTGTTTGGGGGGGTACCATCCTTACTTTGTTGAGCAATTAAATATATATCTTGCTCTGCCTTTTGTGGTATGCCTAAAAAGTGCCCAATATTTCTATACTGAAATAATATCGGCATTATAATTATCATGACCATGATGATTTTTCATAATGATATTTTTTGGTGCCCCCTCAGCACTTGGTGCCCTACGCACAGCGCGTGATGCGTGTGGTGGGAGCGGCGGCGCTGATTACTAATGATATTATATCTGCTGTTGATATAGGGAAATACTGCGCTGCCCTCTTTGTGGATCCAACAAAAGCTTTTGATACTGTTGACCATGCTTTACTCATACAGAGGTTAAGTGATGAAGGTTTTGGTTTTAATTCCTGTAATTGGTTCAAGGACTACCTGTCTCATAGACAATGATGTGTGACTGTAGGAATTGATTGTTCTGTGTTTTTACCATTGTCTAAAGGGCAGTGTTGGGGAAGCTACTTTGAAAGCAAAGCTTGTGCTACATATACACTAAACATAATATAAACGCAACCCTTTTTTTTTGCTCCCATTTTTCATGAGCTGAGCTCAAAGATCTAAAACTGCACATTTCAGAGTGGCCTTTTATTGTGGCCAGCCTAAGGCACACCTGTGCAATATTCATGCTGTCTAATTAGACAAGGTGGATGGATTATCTCGGCAAAGGAGAAGTGCTCACTAACACAGATTTACATAGATTTGTGAACAATATTTGAGAGAAACAGATCTTTCGTGTATACAGAAATAGTTTTCGATTTTTGAGTTCAGCTCATGAAAAATGGAAGCAAAAACAAAAATGTTGCATTTATATTTTTGTTCAGTGAAGTTCAGCCTGGCAGTAGTTTGAACAGACTACATTTCTTCCCCTGGAGAAATGTAGTTTGTAAAACTACTGCTAAAAAAAAAGTAGCTTTAGCAACTACTTATACTCATTATACTCATTTAACTCAGCTTTAAATAAATCAACATATGGTGTATATGATACAAAATATAATGGCCTACAAAAAATTCTAATGTCAGCAGAAATATGCCTCTCAACTCAAGTTATATTTTTTGAAGAACAGAAGTTGACATTTTTGGTCAACATCACAGGAACTTCAGAGGCACTAACACTAAGGCACTAAAACTAGATGCCAGGGCAGAATCGCTTGTTGACACGACACATGAGCAGTCTCTCAAAGTTTTTATCAGACAGCCGGTTCCGTTTGGTACCAAAAACATCTTTACCAACATTAAAAAGTTGCTCATATGCTGCACTGGCTGGGACACCAGTGTTGAACTTCTCAAACGCTTTGGACATTTTAGGTAGAGATTTGACAGCATTTTGTGGGGACTCATCTGGTGATATCTTTGAAGTCAAAATTTTTGTTGTTTTCGGCTTGAAGAGCTCACAGGTGAACACGTAGGTCATGTCTGTAGATGCATCTATATCCAACATGTACATGCTCAAATATGGCCATGGTCGGGCTGGCGCGTTCGGAGGCGCATCGGGGGTAGTGGGAGGGTTATCCATGACGTGCTTGTGCCATATGAGCACTGCCTTCCTTGGCACAAAGACCCACCCACTCTGTGAAGTATTTGAGTGCTTCCAGGGCAAGCCAATCAGAGGCATAGTTGGCTTAGCATGTCATGACATATTTCATGCCTTTTTTAAAAGAAAAATAAAATAAAATGTACGTTATATAGGTCTTTTATATATATAAAAAAAGTATATCATGTTATGGGCCAAAATTGTAGTTTGTAAGAATGTAGTTTAACTACCGGCAAGTTACAGCAAATTGTAGTTAAGCTATGTAGTTCCACTACATGTCGTTTAAGTCTCCCCAACAATGCAAAAGGGGCTCTTCAAGGTTCAATACTGAGTCCTGTCTTGTTCACAATTTATATTAACAATACCACATCCTCTACAACAAATTGAAACACCCATCTTTATGCTGATGACATAGTCCTATACTGCTGCGCTAAAACTGTACATAAAGCCATCACAATTTTCCAGCAACCTTTTGACAAACTGCAATATTCTCTCTCTCTTTTTTTTTTTTTTTTTTTTACCTGAAATAAGTCCTCAATGCAAACAAAACCCAATTTATGATATTCTTAAGAGTCAGAAGGCATTGGTCTGCATGTTACCACTCCAGCAGGACTCGGTATTGAAAAGGTTTCTGAATACAAATATTTGGATATCTGGATGGATCAGAAACTCACATTATAATTTCATATAAAAGCAGTTGTTAGCAAGCTTAGACCAAAAATCGTTATTTACACAGAAACAGAACTACTTTTCTACATTTCCAGTCTGCTGAATGACATGGATCATTGCCTTTTTATCTGTACAACTCACCCATTCATTTTGGGGGTCAGTTCTTAAGGTCACTTTAACATGCTGCCTTCTGATTACTAGACAACCCGCTCTACCTCCTGAGCTACAGCCGCCCCATAATGATGTATGGCCCTGCCTTATCATTTTCATGCACTTTTTTTCCATTTTTTTTTTTGTATTCTGTCATATTTCTTCATATCTGTTATTAGTTTTATTTCCATTCTGTTTATTCGCTGTGATTATGTTCGTTGCTTCTGTTTGTCATCACATTTTTGCACCTATTTCTGTTTTATTTTTTATTTGTGCTCTCGACATCATTGAAAATAAGGGCTGGCCTTATTAATTTTTCGAGAAAAAGAAAAAGTCATATCGACATTAAACCAGCGTTTCACGACAGTTTAAATTTCTGTATATCTTTAAAATATGTCACAGACATTAAATGGTGAGGGTTGTCTGCGTCAAAAATCTTGCGTCTGTCACGCCCAGCCAGGGTTGACAGGGTGTTACTTTCTGGGAACCTTATTTACAGTATGGGGAGGGTGACATGAGTTGAAAAGCTGTTCCAAGGAACTGTTTTAATTTCAGCATTTCTTTTATTTACCCACATCCAGCTGAAGAAAATACTAGTTTCTTTTATTCGGGGCCAAACTCCTCCCTCCAGAATATAACAGTCAACAACACATGACCTATAAATCATAGTCTAACTATTTAACATACAGTACTTGTACAGAGCCGCTGATACATTTTAGGCGTCACCAGCTTTTATCGCTTGTCACGCGACAGTGTGGAGGAGTCATCCCTGCAGTATGAAAAGCAAGGTAATGTATCAGGAGATCTTGGCCTTTATTTTCACCACTTCTGGGTGGGCACTGGTGACATCCACCCTGCCACTGGAGTACAGGAGGGTGTATTCACCTGCTGGAACGGTCATTATCACCACACCTCTTTACTTCTCCAACCTGTGGAAGAACTGTGTCACTGATTCAACAGGAGTGTCCGACTGCAAAGACTTTCCTTCGATGCTGGCACTGGACGGTCAGCTCCTTTTAATTATTAGCCTTACTTGTGATTAACTGTATTTCTTGCTTCATGTGTAAATTGGTCTTTCTCTATTTAACATTTGCAGGCTACATCCAAGCATGCCGGGGACTGATGATCACAGCTGTCTGTCTGGGTTTATTTGGGTCTACATTTGCACTGGTTGGAATGAAATGCACCAAAATCGGAGGAACTAGAAAAAACAAAGCCAGGATTGCCTGCTTCGCTGGCGGAAATTTCATTCTTAGTGGTTAGTACAGGATAATTGCCTGTGTAGTTGTGTATGTATATGTGTATTCATTTAGATTCTCTTTTTCCTGTTTCTTTCAGGCATCTGCTCAATGTCATCATGTTCTATTTATGCACACCAGATATTAACAGAGTTTTTCGATCCAGAGTTTATGGGACAAAAGTAAGAACTGTGAGACTGTAGAACCAGAGTGTTTTTATATGACTCCATCAGTTAAAAGAAATTACTATTAACTATTGGTCTTTGTCTGTAGGTATGAACTGGGAGCTGCTCTCTTTATTGGCTGGGGAGGGTCTATCCTCTGTATCGTCGGAGGCAGCATGCTCTGCTTCTCTATCACAGGTTCTTTTACCAAAAGTTTTTGTGTTTTTCTTTTTTTGTCGGTGGAACTGATGTCATATGTGCTCCTCAGGGATTGCAGCAATTTGTCTCATGTTTCCTTGAGAGTCAGCTGTTGAACTCTACTGATCCTTTATCCTCATTTTACGAGGTAGGTACTGTACACAGTTTACAGTAAATACAATGGCACATGGACCTCTTCAACACTAATTACACATGGCACAGACACACTGACACAGACTACTCATTCAAAAAAAAGTATGTAATGCCAGATATGCCACAAATCCCACCCCTTCCCAATGCCAAATCGCGTGCTGTGGCGTAACTTAAAGCGAAACTCTCGCCAAAAAGCAACCAAGGCTTTATTTGGGATTGAATATGAGTCAAACCTTCATGTGAAAGCATAATTACGACGAAAGAGGCACTTTTAAGATTTACCGTAGTTTCGGTTTTGGGCACGTTAATTTTGAACGGGAGTGCATGGGGCAAGACATGCTAGCATCAAAATCGCTATTTTTAGAACACTAAGAAGGCTCAACACAACATGAAACTTTGCTCGTAGCATTACTAGGGTCTCTACTCATGAACAAGAGCATTGAGAACATTGTTTGTGTACACAGAGTTTATGAAAAAGAACTACTCACGTTAGCTGCTGCGCGTCGCCGTCATGCCAGACAAAAAGTGTTGATCCCCGAGTGCGACTTGACAGGCAGGAGAGTAATGGTGAACCGCTCCTCAAGCGTGCCTGTCAGGTCGCACCAGGGGATCGACACTTTTTGCCTGCCATGATGGCAACGCGCAGGTGGTGCAGCAGCTAACATGAGTAGTTCAAAAACCTTCTTTTTCATAAACTCTGTGTACACAAACAATGTTCTCAATGCTCTTGTTCATGAGTAGAGACCCTAGTGATGCTACGAGCAAAGTTTCATGTTGTGTTGAGCCTTTTTAGTGTTCTAAAAATAGCGATTTTGATGCTAGCATGTCTTGCCCCATGCACTCCCGTTCAAAATTAACGTGCCCAAAACCGAAACTACGGTAAATCTCAAAAGTGCCTCTTTCGTCGTAATTATGCTTTCACACGAAGGTTTGACTCATATTCAATCCCAAATAAAGCCTCGGTTGCTTTTTGGCAAGAGTTTCGCTTTAAGAAGACCTAAAAGTATATTAATTAGGGCACCAGATATAACTACATAAATCATAATTATATCAAATTTATTACCTCAGGGTTTACGGTCTCACTAAGGTCACACACCACAAAAGGCTTAAGGAATAGGTTTAAATCAAAATCATAATTTGTCCACTCCAAATTTACATTTCACCAATTATAAATGTTTTAACAAAATTTCAGGACAAAATAAATTCCTTCAACCAAATCAAAACACTCCAGTCAATTTCAAAATTCATCCTGGGTCACATGAAAACAGTCAGCACCAACACAAAACAATTCATTCAGTTTAAATGTCCTTCTTTTGTTTTAAACCACTGAAATAGTGTCCATTTGTAAATGTCCAACAATGCAGGGTGAATAGGAATGTGTGTGTGTGTGTGTGTGTGTGTGTCTGTGTCTGTGATCAGTCCAGGTGGGTTACTTGGATAGGAGGGGGGGGAAGGGAGAGTCCAGACTGGGAGAAGTTTTCCCAGGTTGAAGAAAGGGTAAGGGGCTGTGGAATGGGTACAGTGGTGTATGCAGGGATGGTGGCAGTCTCTGGGCAAAGGGAAACAGTGAGATTCACAAGGAGCAATTATCCACAGTTAATATCCGGAGCCATCATTCACATTAATCCAGAGCAAAAAGGTAGTTCAAAAAAGTTGTCCAAACCCACTCTGGTGATTCAGGAAGACGAGGTCCTTCAGCTTTCTTCAGTTCCATGCTCTTTTCTGCCAAAAATCACCCCCATTTCCAGCCACACTTTTGTTCCTCTGCTCCCACTCTCCTCTTCTTCTCCCACACTCTCCTGTTGTTTTTTGGATGGCCTGATTCTCCCAGGTATGTCCCAATCATATGGATTTTACCACACCCTCTTTTTCACAGCCCCTCCTCTCCCTCACAGCAGAGGGGAGTGGAGAGGAAAGGAGCAGTCCAGTCTACTGGCTGCTACAGTGTGTTATCACTGCCAAACCTTGAAAGATATCAGCCAGTTGTGTTAATGGAAGAGGAGGACTTCACACTAATACACAGTATTACCAAGCAAGGTGATGTCATTCAAACACAAGACATTTGTTGAAGACATCACATTGCGGCACACTGTTAAGGAAGTTGGTGTTGTTAAACCACGAAAATGTGCATTAGAATTCTAAGCAGTGGAAAACAGGTGTGTTAAACCTTATTTTGGGGCAAAGGCACCAAACTTTTTTGTTTGGTTTTAGGGTTTTGGTTTTTCAAAGGTTTTTTAAAAATGTTTTAAGCTAGTAAGAAGGCTCTGAAAATGGCTTGCTACTGTTTATACATCAACAAGATTTCCAACTGAGAGCCAATAATCTTACAGTGCACCTCCCATATTGATAGGATGTTGTTTAATCCCTTTTCTTAATTTTAGCTGCAACAGTCTGCCAAGTAATCTGTCCTGAAAAGTACTCAATACATTCATCCAGCGGTATATGCCAATGGAGGAGGCACATGCAGTACAGTCCCTGTGCAAACCTTTCAGGCTGTATTGATCTTATACAGACTCAGGACAACCCAGCAGCTCCAAGATCTAAAAATCTCTAAGGAAAAAACACTGGAGAAAAACTCTAGAGCTTGAACAAAAATTGATATGCAGTAGGGCCACAAAGTCAGAGACTATAAGTTAAAAAACATATTTTTTGCATTTGTTTTGAAATGTAATGCTATTTTTTTCTTTGCAAATGATCATATCAGCTTAACAAGTTGAGTGAAAAGTTCATTCTTTGAAAACTGTAGATTCATTTTGACATATGTTAGTGTTTGGTATGTCCCACTTTTGCTTTGATGACAGTATGCACTGGTGCTGCTATGGAGTCCACAAGCTTTGAGGACTTGTGCTATTCCAGCATGATTTAAATAATGTTTTGAGAGTGTAACCAAAGAGCTTCTTTGGCCCCCCTCGTGCCACCAAACCAGCTCTGATCCATCGAGGCAATGTTGTTCGCCAAACCTGTCAGAATGGTGTGGCTGATCAGTGGGATGTGTATTCTTCTTCAGCCCTCAATGTGTAACAAAAAAAGCATAACATTTTTTGAAAAAAAGTGTTTAACCATTTAAGGGTGGGATCACACTTTCCTTCTTTCACGTGTGCGCCATTTCCCTTGCCCACAGTTTTAAACTCAAACACACCATTTGCAGTAAGAGCCAAAGGGTACACAAAACTGAACCCATGCTGGTAGGCGCCGGGTATCGTACCAACAACAAACACATCACCAAAGTGACCCTCATCTTCACGCAGTCCGTGGCAAAACTTGTGATGCTGTACACAAACCCCACTCGACTTCTTCTGTGTGTGTTTTCGTCTGAGGAGGGACTTTAGGGGCAGACAGCGGTCGTAAAGCATTGTTGCGCCATTGCTCCGTTTTGCCTTTTTCCCCGTCTAGACACTCAATTTCAAGGCAAGCATGAGTTACAGGACTGTGGTGATGTACATGGAGATTGGCTGTTTTGTGGTCTGCGTATCTGGATGGATACTGGTCTGTTCCACCATGCCCACAGAGATCTGGACTTGGTCTGAGGTGGACAGTATAGTCTTGACCACTTCAAACTACTTCTCCAACCTGTGGAAGGATTGTATATCTGATTCAACTGGAGTATCTGACTGCAAGGGAATTCCATCAATGCTTGCACTGAACTGTAAGTAAAATATAATACTCGAAAAAGGCACAAAGAGTCTTCTTAATGGGCATCTCGAAATGTGTGCTTAACAATATTTTGCTGTTCTTGGACAGGGGACATTCACATGTGCCGTGCACTCATCATCATCTCCATTATCCTGTCTTTCTTTGGATCCGTTCTGGTCTTAGTGGGAATGAAGTGCACAAAAATTGGGGGATCAGAGCTTGCTAATGCAAGAGTGACCTTTGCTGGGGGTATGAACTACCTTATCGGAGGTAATAACTAAGATTTCTTTGATATAATTCACATTGCAAATGCACCAAATGATTCATTTTAAAATTAACATTTGCCTGTTATTTCAGGAATGTGTTCCATGGTCTCTTTCTCCTATTATGGAAACAAAATTAGAGCCGAATTTCAAGACCCTCTCTTCAGATCTCAGAAGCAAGTACAATTGAATGACTCTATTTAATGCATCAACACACACAAGTTGATTCTGCAAAGGAAAAACTGTACATTCATGTATCTTTGTCGTATTTATTCTCAGGTTTGAAATAGGTGTTGGTGTCTTCATCGGCTGGGGAGGCTCCACCTTACTTGTTGTCGGAGGCCTTATTTACAGTATCTTTGCAGGAAGGGAAGGGTGCCACTCAAGGTATAAAATGGTTACTGTATAATTGATTTATTTTCCCAGCATTTCTATAATTTACCTCTCAGCCACTTACAGGAAAAAATATATTCTTTTCTTGAACCTGTGCCACACAGCTCAGAAAGATTCCCCGACTACCAGCCTCCTGATGCCTACGCTTTTGTTCCAACAAAAAAGAGCATTGCATTCTCGACCAGTACACGCAGTGAGGCCAGTGAGGGCACGAAATCAAGGGCAACCAGTGGCAGCAGAGTCAGCAGCGTCTCTGGGATCACCTCTTCCACCAAGTCGTCAGCAACAAATGCATATGTGTGACCTCATTTCAAATGTTGAAAACACTCTGTTTTGATACGTTTTGACTCCTCATAGTAGGAAAAGCACAGGTGTAACTAAAGACATTAATGACGGCTGCTCCAGTAAGCCCTGAACAGTGAATCAGCTTACACAACACCAGGAAACTGATACTGAAGCAGCAAGATGGAATTCAGCCGTCATTAATTTGATTATTCACAAATGTGCTTTCCATCTGTTACGAATCTGCTTTCTCATGGGTGTATGCAAGTTGACCTCCAGTGACTTCTCACACTTTGCTTTGCTTTTTAAATATAAATGGTATCATGACCTGAATGATGACAAGATGATACAATAAAGATATCAAGATATCACATATAAGAGCACAAAACATGTGTTGATGAACTTTTTAGATGTTTGTTGTAAATGCCATTACTTTGTCTGAATATATTTTGATACATTATTTTCTTGCTGTATATAACTATATGTAGAAATGTAGATATAACTATCTTTATATGAATACACAAATTACCACTGCTATATGTTTTGAAAATTGCAATTAAACAAAATTTTGATAATGATTCATAAAAGAAAGAATGGATGAGTCACTGCAGATAACAAGATTCTCATATCAATGGTGAGAGATATATTATTGTAACGGCTCACTGCCCACCGACTTCCATGCGTCCTTCACTTTAGCGTTAAGGGATTCAACCACTAGGGGACGCCACTCAGAGTTAAATCTGTCTTGCACGGACCTCCACTTCCCATTCGCCATCCTCAAATCTCATCCCAGCTGTTCTGTAGTCAATGTTTGTCTCTGTGCTCAGGCAAAGTAACATCATACAGATGTTTTAAACTTCTCACCAACTTGCGTAAAGTTAAATTTTTAAAACTCTTTCCTCTTACTTAAACTGAACTTGAAATTAAAGGTCCTTTTGTCATGTCTCGCTTGAACTATTGGCTAAACCTCTACACTGCCCCTCCGGCTACCGGAGATAGCTCATATCATATCTGTGAGCTTTTAGAAAACTACAATTATCTAACGTGGAGCATTAAATGAGCTTTAAGGCTGGCTCTGGCTCTCAACTCTTTCAATAGGGATACCACTCCCACCTCCATCGATGTAGTTGGTGTATCCTACTCACCATGCTTGTCACCAGGACAGGGTTGTGATCCATGTTGTCCTGGCTTGGCTGTGCTTTAAAGACATCCCCAGTTTCAAACACAATAGTAAGCAAAATAGTACATACGAGACTGCTGACATCAAATAGACTGTGTCTGCTCAGCTGCTTCTTGAAAGCTCAGACTGAGCAGTAGTAACCTATCTTATAAACTGCTTAGCTTCCATATAAAATCCATTATCACCAATGGCCTACGTACATATGACCTCCAACCACACATACACACACTGATATATCTAACCAACACTGACGCGCTAGACCAGGGCGGCTAAATGGGCCTGCAGCCCAAAGTCTGGCTATCATACTGTAAAGTTTGATTTATCCTTCCAGAAGTTTCTAGTGAAAAGAAATACATAATAGGAATAGCTATTTATGCTGTCTTAGTTTTGTCAAGTTAAATGCTCTTTAAATAGGGAGGACTCCAAATTATTGCTCATTTTTCAGTCAGTCAACTTAAAGGAACTCGGGATCCAGTAAAGTATATTGAAAGCCCTGAGCAGCAAGTGAAAAAAGAGTTAAGGAACTCATCGTGGCAGAGCAGTTTCTTTACCTGTTCTCAAGTCATAAACAAAAGAGAAAAAAACATTTAAATCACACTCAAATGTTGTATTGCTGTGTTCAAGGGTCAGTCCACACACAAACATAGGCAATCTGACAAATTGACATAATTTGACTGCTTATTGATTAATTAGCAACTGTGAAGACGATGGTAAAATAACAGGTTTAAAAATCTTAAGCTTCCATTAGACAACCGTTAACATTAGCATCCAGCCAAATTCTAGGTAAAGTTACTGCTTAATAAAATACTGTTTTGATGCGATACAATTAGGGAAGGCGTAAATTCATTGAGACATATCAGCACACAACTTGCTGACATTTGTCTAAACCTGTAATGTTAGCGAGGAAGTTGTTGAATTAATTAGCCAATGAGTTTATGTATTTGAAATATGGCCAACATGCCTCCAGTGTTTTTCACTGTCCATCATCTTTTCAGCTGACCACAATTTGCCAGATTAACTGTGTATGTTCGACATGCAAACACAGCAGCGTAATATCAACCCAGCACTCAGGTTCTCCTACCCTGAGCCCAGCGGGAAATTGGAGGAAAATGGCTGCGGTATGAAAGAGGTCGATGGGTGTTTTGCTTTTGGCCCAATTGTCTACCATTAAGTTTCAGTTGTGGCCCTCTGGGGGAAAATATTTGGGCACCCCTGCTCTCCACTAGCGAAGAAAGTATTCCTTTTGATATGTATTATATTTCAGAGCAATTGGTTGCAACATGCATATAAAAATAAAAATAAGTCTCATGAATCCATGCTACTAGCTAGCAGTTAGCTAACACAACATACTTACTCCTCCTCTGCTCATGTGCGTTGGAATATTTCCATTCAAACAGGCCTACTTTCTCCTCAACACACACACAGACAGACAGACACACACACACACGCACGCACGCACGCACGCGCGCGCGCGCGCACACACACACACACACACACACACACACACTAGTGACCGTCTTGTGCTGCCGTGGCTCCTCTCTGTTGAGCCAACGGCGGTGGGCGGGGTTTTCCAAACAATCCAGCCAATCACGGTCCCCCACGACCGGTCGGTTGAGTCCGCTGCTCCGCGGTGACAGGGAAAAGAGAAGCAATGCTGAGCAGCGGTCAACACATGGGGCTGCTGACAACTAGGTGACACGTTAGTTAAATTAACATCGGCTCAAGTTGTGTGGGACATAACGACACGGGACCTGTCTGGTGCAAGTCTAACCATGGTTTCCATCGACCATGTCGCTCACAAGATACTCACTTACATCCCGTATGTTCTTGTTTTGATTGATCTGAGATATGAAGGTAAGAGGCTCACTGCAGCTACTTTACTTCACAAGCTAACGATAGCTACCGACTACTTAACGATTCCATTAACTAAATACATACTTTGACCTTGTTTTAGGACAGCCTGCCTTCAGTCAAAGGTCGTGTCGCTAATGTCATTTGCAGCGATAGCTGGCAAAATCGATAACTTATGGCTAACGTCAAGTTAGCTTACGTTAGCAAATAGTGTGCAACCGGTTTTTAGCTTACAACTAAAGTTACCCTTTGCTTACTGGTAATTAGAAACTAATTATACGAACCAATTAGCATGACTGACAACTTACTTGTTAACGTACGCTAGTTGGCTAACGTCAGGATGTTTGGTGTAAGCTAACCTAACTTAAAACTTACAGTAGCCTGGTATGACAGCTAGCATACGTCCCCTGTGTAACTTCACTGCTTTGACTGACAGGCTGCTGTCTGAGATGCTCGGAAATTGACGTGAATATATACAAAGTGGAGTACTCTACTGTAGTATTCTGTGGTGCTATGCTCAGTTATATCAGTGGCAGTATGTGTGCTGTATGTTTTCCAGGAGTGAAGTGTGGCAGGGATGGGAGTGTGGACAATCACATGGAGATGGGGAAGAAACTACTCGCTGCTGGCCAGCTAGCTGATGCCCTCTCACATTTCCATGCTGCTGTGGGTAAGGGATAGAAACATTCCCATTTTTTTTTTTTTTTTTTTTTTTAAATGTTGCACTTGGAAGAATAATATAAAACTTAGAAAGTCATGTTTTCTCTGTCCCTTGTCAGACGGAGATCCCAAAAACTACTTGGCCTACTACAGGAGAGCTACAGTGTTTCTAGCCATGGGGAAGTCCAAGTCTGCACTGCCAGATCTGAGCAAAGTCATTGAACTCAAACCAGACTTCACATCTGTGAGTTTCTGCTTCCACATCACTTGGTTTGAAATGATTTTTATGGGCACAGTTGGGACACCATTGTATGTCATACTGTAGACTTGCACTGTAGGTTTGACAGAATTGCAGATATAGGAAGTACAAATACTGCATTACTGTCAGTGTAAATGCATTTTAGGGGAATTAATTGATTATTTTTTATTTTGCATCATTGCACGATGCCCCCCAACATCACAAGACTAATATCAGCATATCAGTGCACAACATGCACAGCAGATGTAACAAGATAGAAACAGATGGAGGAGGTGACACAAATGGGGCAAAAAGCATGTTCAGTTAAAAAGGTTCAGTTACCTTTGCAGGGAAATAGAAGTGTCCTTCAGGGGGCTACTTTTTTCCACCATACTTAAAGTACACTTTCTGACTTTTACTTAAGTAACAAAGTTGAATCTGAGTCTTTTTATGTACTGTACTACTACTTCAGTAAAGAATGGGTACTTTTGCAACCCCTGCATAATTGTGTGAGAAGCACATTTACAGAAACAATTATAAGAAGCTACTATATACATGGGATCCGTGCAAGTTTTGTTCTTCAAATAACTCCTGGCACAATTGTGCTGGGAAAATAATCAGTTGAGTCAGCTGCGTTGATAAGTCTGTATCTTCAGTCCTATGCAAAACAAGTCCTCTCTCCCTCTGTGAACAGGCAAGGCTTCAGAGAGGAAATCTTCTTCTGAAGCAGGGAAGACTCGATGAGGCAGAGAGTGACTTAAAGAAAGTGGTGAGTATTTTATCCAGATAAACTCTACAGAAAACAAAACTGAGAGGCACTTTTTTGTTAGATGTGTAGAGTTCACCAGAAGGTGTCAGTGTCGATCTGCAGCCTGGTGTTTTAGTGATACTGATCTCAGGCATGAAAACTGGGCATAATGATAGGGACAAGAGTTTAATATATTAACATGTTGATTGTTCTTGAAGGATATTTTTGTCTTTCTTTGCAGTGTGCACACGTGATTTATTTTCACTGTGCTGTTTAGTTATACTACACAGCTGACAGCTGGAAAGGTTTTGTTATTGCTGGAGAGAAAGGACTTAATCAAACTCTTTGAGGCTGTTCCGACCTGCTATCAGCATGCTCGGAAGTGGACCGCTTCAAGTGCGGGTGTGAACACCCACATGTGAGATCATGGGTTACAAACATGTGGCTTGGGTCAACTGACACCCTCCACATAACAACAATAAGAAGAAATCAAACAACAATAAGAAGAAATCAATTATACAGTCATGAGGGATTAAACGCTGTGTGATTTCCATGTAGTTCACTGTAATGTAGATTATGTGTTTGCACTCTTAACCTGATGAACCAACCAAGTAGTAACCACAGTATACCCAGACTCCCTCCCCAAATTGCATGATTTTAAGAGTTGTTGCATGAGGAGAAACTGAACAAAGTTTGTGAAACGGCTATGGTTAATTCTTAAAAACGTATCGAATCCCTCTGGACAGGAGGTAAAACCAAATGTGAACAGCTTCTTTGAAGTCAAATAGCAAGTAAGTTTAAAAACAGATGCATATACAGTAGGCTCCATACTGCTAGTCCGTAGAGAACAGGGAAACCATGCATCCATAAGCTATGAAACAAGATGTCGATGATTCGTAGTGCACTCTCATATGGGCCTTCAGGGATCATTTTTAGGTGCTCGTTAAGGATTAAGACTGTAGCTCACTAATGCATTTTCCATTAGATTTACAATTTTAGAGTGTCAGAACGCCCCCCCAGAAGACATAACTGCCCTTGTTATATTTACTATTAATTTATAGATTCCATTAAAAGCTGCTGTATTCTCAGGTGTGGACATCATACAAGGAAAATTAAGTGCATCTTTTAAATGGCGTATGGAGGGCCCAAATCAGAAATGAATAAAAAGATCAATAAATATGGCATTAAATGCACCAGAAACAATATTGAAGATAAATGTACGCATATATATATATATATATATATATATATATATATATATATATATATATATATATATATATATATATATATATATATATATATAAATATATATATATAAATATAAAAATATAAAAATATATATATATAAAATAAATTAAGTAATGCCTACATGTATTTTCACTTTAACTTTTGTTTTGTTTGTACTTGGCATTTTTTATTTAGATGTTGAAATACCTTATTTCAGATTTTGGTAGATTCTGTCCTACAACGTGGAGGCCTAAAGCGTCCTAGGTCTGTTTCATTATACGTAGACTGGAGCCCCTGTTTGTCTTGTATTAGGGCTCGAGGCCGCATTCCCAGATGAGGCCAACGGGCAGTTTCATGTGGACAACTCTTTGCTGGTATAATGTCAAGGTGCATGCTGTCCTGCTACTTCAGCAGTCCACAATGTTGGCCCAGCTTAGTGAATCACATTTGTGCATGACTCTCTCTCCTAAGCTGAGCTCGCAGGAAACACTTAAAGGCTACCAAGGTCTATTTGTAAAGGATGTGTCATTAGCTGAGATTGCTCTTGTGAATATGATGACCTCTATGATGAGGATGATTATAATGTAATGGGTTTAGGGAATAGTATGCTCTGCTTCTGCTGTGACAGGTAATGCTTTCAAGAGGCAAACTTGGCACAAGAGCCTCTTCAGAAATGTAAGAGCTCATATTGTGTTGGTGAAGCACCGCACAGTGATTTTCTGGTCTCTCCGGTCTCAGCTCATATTCCATATTCTGTCCTGGTCTCAATATTTTTTCCACTTATACTGCTTTAATAATGACTATAAGTATGCAATGTAATGCTAAGTCTTGCGATGTTCCAGCTGAAGTCCAATCCCAGCGACAAAGAGGAGAAGGAAGCTCAGAGTCAGCTGACAAAGTCAGATGAAATTCAGCGGCTGGTGGCTCAGGCTCGCAGCAGCTTCCACAGCCAGGATTATGTGACAGCTGCTGCCCAGCTTGACGGTATCATTGAGGTAAGATACCTGCCTTGTCAGCATTGCCTAATTTCCCTGCATTATGACATTTGCCATGTTATCATCACTGCACGGTGCACAGAGCATTTGTATTATAATGAGTGCCACAGTTTGTAAGAGCTACTGTCCACCTTTTACAGACATGCGTTTGGGATGTGACCTCTCGTGAGATGCGGGCAGAGTGTTTCATTCAAATGGGAGAGATGGGGAAGGCCATCAGTGACCTTAAAGCTGCATCCAAGCTAAAGAATGACAATACTCAGGCTTTCTACAAACTCAGCATCATCTACTATAATCTTGGAGACCACGAGATGTCCCTCAAGTAAGACCCACCTACACTGATAAACACTGACAAATGCTAGACACAAAAAAACCTTTGTTGGCAAAGGGGGACACCCTGAGCAAAACTTACTCATACAGCACACAATGGGATATCAGGTTATCAACAATACAAAACACTAAAGCTTCAGAAGCCACAAAGTTGAAATCAAGTGTCTAGACTGTTGTATGTTATTTTAAGGTGTTCATGTTATTTTTTTATTAACCCTCTGTAAGTTTGCAATATAGCATATACATCAGGTGGTATAGAAAATCAGCCTGGTCTCACCTTCCCCCCTCCTTCCACCTGATCTGCAGTGAGGTGCGCGAGTGCCTGAAGCTCGATCCTGATCACAAGCAGTGTTACAGCCATTACAAGCTGGTCAAGAAGCTCAACAAACAGATCCAGTCTGCAGAGGAACTCATGCAAGAGCAGAGGTGGGCATTGATTATTTGTGTTTGTGCTCAGGCGATCGTATATTCATGTAAAAAAAAAAAAAAAAAAAAAAATGATCTCACCTCTGAGTACCAGGGATTGCATCAGCTCTGCAATGACTGCCTACTTCCCCCAAGCACTCCAATTTTCCGGTCTTACAAAAAGGCATGCAAATCCTATGTTGATGTGAATGGATGTTGCATCAGCGTTGACATACAGTACATAAGATATCATATTCACAAGACTAAAAAAGGGAGAATAACAAGAGCGGCATGATGTTTGTGGGCGTAATGATCTATGTGGTTCCTCAACACCTCCCTGCCTCCTCCTCCTCTTTTAGGTATGAAGACGCAGTGAGCAAGTATGAGGCAGTGATGAAGACTGAGCCCAACGTGCGCCACTTCACTCTTTTTGCAAAGCAACGGATCTGCCACGCTCTGGCACAGGTAAGACCTCTTACTGCTGCCATGAGATGCATCAACTGGCACCTTTGATTTTATTTAACAATATGTCTAAACGGCGCATTGTCTATGTGTCATGACCAGGGCCAGCAGGCGAGCAGAGCTGTCTCAGTGTGTGGGGAAGTCCTCCAGGCAGACCCGGAGAATGTCAACGTGCTGAAGGACCGAGCTGAGGCCTACATCCAAGAGGAACAGTATGAGGAAGGTATGTAGTCAAGATATTGTTTTTTTTTTGCAATTTGATTGAGACAGACTGTTAAATTTCAACTCTCAGAACCAGCAGGGTCACACTAAATGCTCTTGAGTGGGAGTGTGTAGAAGTTGTATGGGAAACAAAATGTATAGATGTATTAACACCTACATCCTATCCTACCTATCGACATGCAACAGCGGCTATTGTGATGCAACTTAAATCCGCCCAACCCCCAGTGTTTTTTTTGTTTGTTTGTTTTTTTCTTTTCACACCATTTTACTTTTACAACAGTCATGGATTTAAACCCGACCTTTTATGAAGGTCTCAATGTTCAGTGTTTGTCTAAATCAATTGTATGGTCATTTTGAAGGCTTCAGTTTGTGGTGCTGTTGAATTGGATTGCATTAGAGAGGTGTTTTAGCCTTCCGTCATTGATAAGTCCGGTCCTGTAATAACCCTAACTCTGCTGGTGTCATGGCAGGAGTCCAACACAAGGGGCCCTTGTAACACTGCTTTAGAAAAAAGGTGAAAACAAGTTAAAATATCAATGACTCTTCATTTTATTCTTTGGAATTTGTTTCTGTCTACTGAAAAATTTATGTGATTTTAATGTAAGTATGCAAAAAGAAATGCTGTCAGAGAGGAGGATGCTCCAATCTAATTAAACTCTGCCTCATTTAGCACAATCTTTCTGCTCATCACCAAATCCATTTTGACTCTGCACAAGAAAGACTAAATGTAGATAAATACAGCAAGGGTGTCTGCATCTAATCTGATTACAGCATATAACTACTATGTCTGAAGCCTGAAACAGTCATCTGTTAGAGCCCTTATCCTATACAGTGTAATTAAAAGTAGGTGTAGAGCGCGGTGTGTTAGACGTAAGTGTAGCCTGCGTGTAGAGCTGCTCGGCACTGCTGGCTGAAATTATGCAGAATATCTTGCCTAAGCCTGAAGCCAGTGCCAACACACACACACACACACACACACACACACACACACACACACACACACACACACACACACACATAGAGCACTTACTACCTCCATCAAGCCTTTGCTGGCTGAGGGGGGATTATGCAGAAACAACGGTCTCCCCCTATCTGTTGTCAAATCGCACAGAGTCCAGTGATGGCAGGTGGTGAAATAAATCCCCAGGAATAATCTTTCTCCCAGCTATCACTGTACCTGTCACCTGATTTTCTGCTCCCACCATGCAAACAACCAATGGATATATGGTCAAAATTCCAGCCTACATATGATGACTATCCGTCAATTAAGTTAGAAATTGAGTGTAAAGCATCCCACTCATCTCAGCAACTTGGTGAAACCTGATTCCTGTAGAAGAGTCGTCACTCCAGCTGTTGTTCAGTGTGTAACGGTTTGAAACTCTCACACATTTCATACTGACAAGACTCGGTCTCATATTATCCAAAAACACAGAGCAAATATTGGAAAGATGTCACAAAATTTAGAATCCAAACCATATTTATCATAAATACACTGTTATGCATCAAATAATGGTTGTGTAGAAGGTGAGTGAGAAAAACTGCCAACCAAATAAAGAGGACAAGGGCCCTTAAGTTTTGGTTGAATGAATGTTTCATACCACAAACTTAGAAGAATACTTGTAGAGCATTATACAAAGGAATGGAACAGAGTTTTATAACTGTGTTCAAATTTGATAAAACCAAGGTGGAAAATGTAGAAACCTACACATGGGCATTTAAGAGAAAATAGGGAGTGTAGGATTGATACATATTGGCAGGTACTCAATAGTTGGCCAGGCCTAGAAATAATTAATTTTCTATCTTCACCCTCATTCTGAAACTTTGAATTGTCTCCAGTCAGGCTCTGACTAAAACATTGTCAAGTATTGACTAAGAGCCAACTGGTGTGATGAGCACAAAAGTAGAGATTTTATTTGAGCTGTTATTTTTCCAACAGGTTGCTGTTAGATTAAGTGCGAATAGAGGGAACTACAGCTGATCTGTTCTGTGTGACCACAGTTTGACAAAGTGCGTCGTTCAGATCACAGAGTGCAGATGAAGAACATTTTTATCTCCTTTACAGTCAGTTAATTGATTTAAGACTGTCATACAGAATAGACTTCCCACTGTAGATGGGATATCCTAGTCAGTCCTTCTTCCGTCTTAACAGCCATTATTACCATTATTTATAGTACAAAACTTAAGTATTAGTTGGGGCTCATTTTTTTTATTTTCTTGTAATGTGGGCAGGAATCTCCCAGTTAAGTTTGACAGTTGGACATTATGATTACATGGTACACCAAAACATCACAGGGGCCAGTTGCACTAACGGGGCTTACGTCTTGTCTTAAGCTAAGAAAGTTGTAATTTGGCATTCTAAGACTGACCTGACAGTAACGTAAAGTCTTATGCATGGTAAGGGTCAGGCTTAAAGTCAAAATGTAGTCCATGAGGTGCGTTAACACGGCATGTCGAATGATCTAGTCACAGATTAGCCAGATGAGTAATTAGGGTTTCCCCTGACTCAACATATCACAAAATTCAGTGGTTTTATAAGGGAGTCTGGTACGTTGGACTGCTTGGCTTTCAGTGTTTTCTTGTGGTGGCCATGCAGCTGGGTATATTGATATTCTTCAGTGGCCATGAAATTGCTTTGTATTTTTCTTTGGTCATTCATAAAGTTGCAAAAAAGATGAAATGAGAGCTTAGTCATTGACAGGAAAGTGGGATGTTGCAAACAATGTGTCTTCACTTTTCCAGCAGTGATACCAGCCCAACACCGCTCCTACCATTCGCGTGCTTATTGAATCTTGTGGACACACGCAGCATTAATTTCTGACAACGTGCACAACTGATGCTCCAAACAGTTAGATTAATCCCACAGTAAACATCAGCATCACTCCAGGCAGGTCGACCCCAGAGTAGTAACACCGCTGTGATCCTACGGCCGCTGTGGATGCTGGCTTAGCCGTGGCCACGCATGTTGTCATTAACATGGTGTGAACGCATCAGCAGGCAGGAAGGCCAAACCTCATGTGGGCTTTTAAACTGTCAGGACCCATGGGTGTTGAATTCACTTCAGTACACATTACAGGGTAAAGAAGCTTCAAAGCACCGAAACGTGTGCGCTCACACAGCTCGGAGCTGCTGCAGCGTGATCTGAAGATGACCGGGCTTACTTAGTGAAGAAAGGGGTTTATTTAAGATGCATCACCATGGAGACCAGTTCAATAACGCTGGTTTATAGTGATGGACATGTGCGAAACAATAACGGCAGTGATTCTGGCATTTGCACTTACTTCCTTTTTTTAAAAAAATGTAATACATTTCTGTTATTTTCAACCAAGAAATTTTTTTGTACATGTTGTTTTTACCTTGAACATTGATGGTGTTAAACATTACATCACTTATTTCAGCAAACAAAAACATTCACTTAAAAATAATTTAATTCAATACTTCACTTAAAAGTGCAGTTAGTTGCCTTTTAGAAAAATAGGGCTTGTCAGATATAGTCACCTATTGACATTTAATGTCACTAAGGATGAATGTAGTCGCTTTGGGTATCATCTGATGATTCTGCTCACACAATCATCAGGTGAGGGTTTCAGTTTTTTACCAAAACGTTGTTTCTAGATAACTGATAAACTGGAGACATTCCCAACAGCCTCAGCTATCCTGTACTGTTAACATGCTAACACACTAAACTGTTCAACTATGCTAAAAAAAAAAAAACACTAACATATGACTTCCTGGGTCAGATGACGGATATTTATCTGGCCCAGCTTTGATCGGCAGGGATTTAAACCTGACACCCGGGTGGACTCGCAATTTTTTGGGTTGCAATGCTGTGATGTGTGTCGGAAGTTACAGACCTTGGCACAAGAGACACCGAAGTAAAAGATATGAAAGAAATAATTACTCTTAACATTGTCACTGACCCCCCCATGCTGCTTTAAACTCCCTACGCCGTGTTAGTGATACAGAATGTAACAGAAAGCCAAACTCATCTACTAGCAATAGGAAATGCTGAAAAAAGGTGTTTTTTTTTTCAGCGCTGTTGAGAAAAATCCTCAATTTCCACTTTATTCTTAGCCACAATGATAACTACCGTGAAATTTGGGCTTGATTTCCCGTGCGTCCCGTCATTTAACTGGAATTGGCCCTTTCCATGGTAACTGGACACTCATCCTCTTCCTTAGAGTGATTCGTTCATTGAATGATTCATTCATGAAGATCTAGGATATCGACTTTATTGAGTGAATACTACTTACACCATTATAATTTTTGCTTCTAAAGCCTTGAAAGTGCCGCTGGCGCGTCAGTGATTATGATATTTTGTTACTTGCGCAAGTTCTGCCGAGCACTAGAGGTACCTCCCATAATCGTTTCTCCAGTAACCTCCCCAGGAAAAATGAGCGTGGTAATCATTTTACTTGCTGAACATCGATATGTTGGGATTCCCATTGTGAGCATGAGCACAGAGCTACTAGGATGGCTGGAGACAACAGATCACTGTAGATGAAGCAGACGATCAGGCTTTGCGTGAGTCATGTTTTTAATGTGAAGTCATAATTAATTCATAAATACAATGCCAACGTTGTAAATCATTTGTACATGAATCCAAACTGTAGCCACAAAGTTCAGCACACAGTCGTCTTATTTGTTGTTTTCATGATTGATTGTATCAGTGAAGATGTGTGAAAAAGAGTGGGGGACAAGCAAGAAACCGAATTCAGCCGTGTCACAGAAATGTTGGTGTCACGGCGGCTTAAGGGAAAAAAAAAAACTTCAGAGAAATAACATTAGCCCGTGACATTGGAGGCTTCAGTGCCTTGCTCAAAGACACTTCAGCAGGGTACATGTGTCTTGAACAACAACGTCTTGAAGCCTGTGTGTTTTGACCAGCTGAAGGACTGCCTTTAAATACCGCACTTCACTTCCCATTAGCCGCTTTTGGACGAGTAAGCAATAATGATTCCACCCTGCATCTTTTTATTTTCCAGCTATTAAGGACTACGAGACGGCTGCACAGCACAGCGAGAATGACCGCCAGATAAAAGAAGGCCTGGAGAGAGCTCAGCGGCTCCTCAAGCAGTCCCAGAAGAGGGATTATTACAAGATCCTTGGAGTGAAGAGGTGGGAAGTTATCTCTGAATTTTTGGGTGTTTCTATAGATTTATACTGTATGGGTGTATTACAGACGGGGAGTTTTCTAGATTCAACAGGAGTTTGAGTTGTACTTTCTTTTGTTTTTGCTGAGACAAAAGGATCCCTGCCGCACTTTAGCCCACAACATTTATCCCTTTTGATCATTTGTGTTCAAAAGTACAACACTGAATATATTTCCTGGTGATGAAAAATCCTTTAGTTATACAAAATAATGGTTTTACAACATCAGATCCAACTGTGGTAACTCTGACACTGGGCTGGTTATTATTAGTTCCAGCTTATGTTGAAAAGTAGTGGAAGGGAAGCTGTTTTTATCCTTAATGAATGTGCTGATGATTTTCTCTCTGTTGTCACAGAACTGCCCAGAAAAAGGAGATTATCAGAGCCTACAGGAAACTTGCACAGCAGTGGCACCCAGACAACTTCCAGGATCCAGATGAAAAGAAGAAGGCGGAGAAGAAGTTCATCGACATCGCTCAGGCTAAAGAGGTTCTCACTGACCCAGGTAAGAAGCGTGTTGGCTGCAGTGTCGGTGGAAAGTTGTTACTGCTAGTCTCCCACTAAATGTCAGGCCTCTGAGGAGCTGCTGTGAGCCGCTCGCTACTTGTTATTTTGTCCAAGGCGCCCGGGACCTTCATTATTTTACTGAGCATCATTTTTATTTCTGTAGAATGGTTTTATCCAAACCGTGTCACGAAACTATCTAACGACCTAACTATGCTTGTGTCACATATCTACCAAGAGCGTTTTCCTAACTGGACAGTCAGTCTATAAAACTGAATTGAATTGTTAAAATGAAATATCTGTCGTGGGTTCTATTCACTTTGCATTCTGACATGTGTCTTAGTTCCTCCGGTAATTTGCTGAGATTAAAGCAAATTCATCCAACTGGTTTGTTATATTTGTGAACCAGCAATTTTTGCACAATTTCTGCAACAACTCCTGAACAGCCGAACAGAGGACTGCTTGTCAATTACACAATCCTCACATATTCCAGCATAAATGGATGCATTTGTTCACTGAACTTTTTTTTCCATTTTATACTGAAACATTTCACTCAATTCCTCAGTTTTTCATAAAAAGTGTCCTTTTGTATCTGTGCATTGCACCATATCTATCTAAATATTTTAAAAATATTTTCAAAAGCACTTCATAAATGCTCAGACTGGGAGACAAAATCGATTAGCATAATTTTTAAGTAATCATTAGTAATGTGGATGAAATGACAATGAGTAAGAGATGGACAGAAAAATTTACAGAGTGGAGACTTAATACATGCGTAAATTCTCGTTGTTTAACGTCAAGTTTTAAGGAAAAGGGATAAAAAATCTGCCACTTCGATTCCTCTGTTGAGAGGCAAACAAGCAGAGCAATGGTGCGAATCTCTAAAGGGCATGGGCAAAAAAATAATGAATTAAAAGTGATGATTTAACTTTACACCACAGATGTACATTTGTTTATTCTAGATTCTAGAGGATCATTATTATTGGACATAAATATCACCAGAATGCAGGAAATATCCCTGAATCAAACATTTTTGGTGTGTAGGACCCCGAGAACACAGCTTTATCTTCGGAATTCCTCACTATTTTTGATATCGCGAGGTTGGCAAGTACAGATGTGTGATTTTGTTGGGTTGTTCCGTGCTGACATGTCCTGTCTTATCTAGAAATGAGAACCAAGTTTGACCACGGAGAGGACCCCATGGATCCAGAGAGCCAGCATCATCAGAACTTCCACAGAGGCTTCCACGGCTTCCAGGGTTTCAACCCATTCGGCTCCGGACCATTCAACTTTAAATTCAACTTCAACTGAGAAGGCTCATATCCAGCTCGGCTGGAGCGGATATTCTAAAATGTTCCTCCCTATTTAAAAGGGAGGTCAACTGGCATTATGAATGTCAGTGGAGACCGCTTAGTCTCACAAAAAATGTGGAGCAAATTGTGACTTTAATTCAGTGACCTTAATTAAAGATGCATCTCTGTTGTTGGATGATAGAACATTGGATTCCGTTTGGGGAAGGTCTGTTGCTATGCTAACAAGTATCTGCCATGTGTGAAGCAGCTTTTATCAGTCAGGTGTAAGTGGTTGATTCTGACACTTGCACTCTTTCCGTGTATTGTACACTCAATCTACATCCATTCGTACGACTCAATTTGTACATAGGTACAGTGCTATTTTTATATGAATGGAGTTTTTCTGAACTGTAAATAAAATACTATTTATGTACATTAATGGAGCTGAAGGGCAAGAGTGTTACTGCGTGGACAGTTTGGAGAGTGACTTTACTACATTCATAGACTGAAGCTTCTTTGAGAGAAGGCACTTAGAAAAATGACACTTCTTCATTGTTGCATCTAACCTTCTCTAATAGCAACTGTCCTAACCGCCCCCCCCTTCCCCAGAAATGCATTTTTTTCAAGCGGTGAAATGGTTTACAGCGAGGACCAAATTACAGTGTAAGAGAATCCCTTCACTGTAGACCTTTTTAGTGCATGAATCACACACCCACTGACCACACTGAGGCACAACAGAATTCACAAACAGCTTCTCTGATGACGGTTTTGTAGCAAAGATTTATTTTTCCCATCAGACAGTGATATAAACATGTCTATTTGACACAGCACAGTGAGAGATGGGTGTCCTGAAAGCAGACTTTTCTGCACCCATTTTTATTGACTTTTAAGACAGCAAAAACTACTGCTGGCTTCAGTTGAGCAGCAACCACCCATCTTATTCCTGAGACAAAAACACTGGTCCTTTTGTGTAAAAAACTCTGAATACAGGGAAGTTGGATGTACATAAGACGTTAACAAACTGCAATAAGTTAAATCCTATAATCTATCCAGCAACGATGACCTTTACTGTGCAAATGAGGATTCTTTGATCCATAACTTGGTAATAATGAAGTCTAATCCGGTCTGCTGAACTAAAGCAAATTTGAATCTGCTGTAGTGTTGGCTAGCTACAAGGTAATGGCCACGACCACAGCTTCCAATGGGGCTACACAAATAATCGAAATATAATAAATTCACAATGTGGGCACGTGCAGAGTCCATGCTGAAATGTTTTCATTGAGGTAAACGGACAAAACAGGATTATAATGAAGCAGTGCAGTGCTGCAGAGATGACCTGGCCTAAAAAATCTCACCCTCCAGATGTCAGTAAACATGTTTGGTAAAGATCCTAACAGTTGTTACATCAGCAGGATTTTATACATTATGAAAATTGTGATGCAAAAAATGATTTTTGCTGTTGTAGTGACACTCCAACTAATGTCAAAAGTCTGCGAGTTGGTTGATAACCCCATCTCCAGCAGAGTTTTTAGTGTTACTGGTTAAATTTAAAATAAGAACCAAAAAATGATACATAGCTATGTAGCTAGCTATATGTCCTAGGCACGAAGTCAGCATCCCACTCATGATAAAGCAGCAACATTGTTGGTATAATGTCATTGCAGGGTAGAGCTATTTAACATAGCATTTAACATTATAAGATACATCATTGTAATGAAAGTTTTACCTACAAGGTTGTGATTTCTAACATTGCTCTTGGAAGGTTTGAATGCATTAAAAAGAAAACGGTGCTACAATTGGACTTTGGCGTTAGGGGGCGGGGTTTAGTAAGTTGTAAATTGTCAGTGCCAACTAGGACGGTATGAAAGTTGCAGGGGTGAAGAGGGAAGAGGACTGAATCTTATATTTTATCTTATATAAAAAAAATACGTGTTGGACCCTCCCTTTGATTCTTGAAAAAATATGCAGTACCCTCCCCACAAGATCACAAAACAAACAAACGTTAGTGGCAGACATAAGAGGTGAGAATAAGACAGCTTTTTGATGCAGTTCTCTGAACTCATTTTTTATATAATAATAAATCTCAGAAGGGAAGGCTGAGCTAAAAACATGTTATAGAGTAGGACAAAAAAGCTCAGACTAATAATGTAACAACTTTGCAGCACATTTTGAAATGTAAAAATATGGTATTTAAGAGTTTGGTTTGGGCATTTCAGTCAACGCCGAGTCAAATTAATAATACCTAAATGTAAAAGCTTTGTGAACACATTTTTACATTAAAAAAAAAATACACTCCAAGAACAGATTTCTGGAAATGTGCCTCCTCTTTTTGATTCTTTGCATACATCATCAGTGCAATATATGCCAACAATTTATACACCTAATAGAGTGCTTTCACTGACTTCTCATTAACTCTCTTCATATACTTAATTCTCCCGAGACTGCAGTGCTGAGAACACACCACAGGTTCACAGTTGGCAGTTAACACTCGCATCGTGTGTTAAATTTGTAAGACTTATTGACTGCAGAAGCAGATATGGCATCTCTGAAAATATCACATCCTTCTCCGGCTGAGGATGTAACACTCCATGGCTATGTTTAGATGGAATTGTCTGTCTTCAAGCTTCACAGGTGGCCTGCATGCAAAAGGAGCTGCCTCTTTCCTCTTCAGCATGGAGCTGGCAGACTCTAAAGTTCATCACGTTGGTTGTCCACTGTGCAGAGGGAGGGGAGGGGGTAATGTTGGGAAGAAATAATGAGAATGAGCACTAGAGGAGAGACAGACAAATCAGCTTAAAGGTGCACTATGTAGTTTTGGGGCAAACAAGTTTTTTGTAGTTTTTGGGAGTAAACAAACTCTTTGTTTTCATGACTGAATAAACAAACTGACCTCAAAAGACAACATAGTTTCATACTGTTTTACTTTGTTTATATGTGGTGCACCCTGCCACAATTCTAGCTTCAAACAGTGTCCTGGGGACCTTATTTTCCTCTAAGAACAGCTTGTTCAGTCAGTTATGGAAAAAATAAACCTTTCTGATTTTGAATTATTTCCTATTTTTTTTGTAAATATTAAACTTGAGTTTTAATTTCTTTCTCAAAACTACATAGTGCCCCTTTAAAACATTCAAAAATGTAGTAAAAAATTCTATGTATTTGTGTTGCTAACCAGCTAGCCCAGCCCATCTTTTCTCGTTATACCACTCTGAGCTGCCAGTCCTGACCACTAGCTGCAATGACTGAGCTAACTAGCCAACGGCAGCTACAGTTGGCTGCAGTTTGGGTTACTCTATTTGTTTTGAGTATGAATTTGAGAGGTATAGCCAGTTCTTACATATTGCACCTTTAATAGTAGAAAAGCCGTCACAGTGACAAAGTGTCATCCTGAATGGGTTTTTCTTTGTTCACCTTTTTTATGTTGCGAAGAAGAGGGACTCTTTTTGGACTGTTCTTGCGTTGCTGTGTCTTCCTCTTCCTGCGCCCGTCTCAGCAGCTGCTTTATCTCGTTGTCGTATTCGACCCACTCGGGGACGATCCTCGCCGCGGCCGTCAGCTTGGGCTCCTTGGTCTTTGGGTTATTGCACTGCAGTGGGAAAAAGCAGACAAAACACATCACTCACACGGCCAGTGCCACTTTCTTCCCACAAGTCATTTTGCCATTCCCAGCACTGTCTGTGGCAAGCATTCGGACCTAATTTGATTTCCAATTCTGTCAAAAGGACATTAGCCCATGTCTCGTGTCTGAATTACCAAGTGGTGTCCTATACCATAACGAGACAATGCTTCTTATTCTAGTCTGCTGGAGCCCGTCCAGTAATTCTCTTAATTAGTTTAGGAGAGTCCAGTAGTCTCCCAAATGTCAAGTGCCTGGTGGACATTAATGGCTGGGAATGTGCACCTGTTTTTCAGTGCTGCAGCTTGAAACCAACAAAGCTGGAAACTTGGTGGTACGTAAATACTTTTTTCAATTAACAGCATGTTTCAATACACGACAGATGGATTAAAATGAAGAATACAAAACAGCCTTCTGGCCCCTAAATAAAAAGGAACAATCACATTTGATTAATTATTTAGCCATCATCACATTTGTCTGTCAGCTTTTCCCCGACATTGCTCCACTATTTAATAGATCTAATTGCTCTGAGACTTACCAGGTCTATAGTCTTTGCTGTGACTTTGGAGGTGTCGTCACACCACGTCTCACACCACAGCCACTCCTGTGGAAGAGACTTGATGACCACCTGGTGGATCATGTTGTTCGGGAGGTCCTAAAAAAATCAGAGGACAAAATATGAAGTAACATGATAAATCACCAAAGGTATAATGTGATGATGTCATCTCCGAGTTACACACCTGGTCCAGGTTGGACAGACTGTTGGGGTCTTGGCTCAGGGCTTGGTACTGGCCTCGTAATCTGTCCCCGGCTGCAATTCTCCGGAACTTCTTCAAATCTACCACATACAGAGCGCTGGTAGAGTGAGGGAAGACAAAGAAAGCAGGTGTGAGAAAATGACTCGAGCTCAGAGGATGATGTAATAAAAATAAAAACGATGACTCGATAAAGCTAAATACCCCAGGCACATGCAGATAATTGTACCCAACATGGCATGTTAATAAACTGAACAGTGTAAAGTACGTAGTTTCACTTATCACTTATTAGATTCAAGTCTGCCAGAGGATATTCACCACCTTATGTTTTCCCAGGGCTCACTGATGCTGATCATACTCCCTTCTCTGCCCCACAGAGCTAAGCAGCTCACTGGCATCCAATCAAGTCACTGTGGCTCTCTAACTTTTCTTTTTCCGTCCTAATCAGCCAGGTCTCTCTGTTCAGCCACCTGATTAGCTCACATTGACAGACGGAGAGCTCTGTGCCACATGTCCAGCAAGGATTTCATACCTAATGCCTGATTTAAGATGGCTGTATACAAAAAAAAAAAGCACATCCCGAAAAAGCCACAAGAAATGCAAGTATAATGGGTGGAGACTAATCATTCTCTGTCGGTCCACAAAAATGTCCCCCAACCTTCCATGGTCACAGTTTTTTCCCTAGGAGGCTGAAATTTGGCATGAACTTCAACTGTGTGTGTAAGTGTGATGGTGTGTGTTGGGTCCAGTCCCAACATCCCCCCTGAGGCCTTAAGCCCTGAATCCTTGCAGACTTTGTTGACATCACCTGGTAAGTGTTGAGTGAGATGGGCTGCAAGGGGCCAAAATGATATCAATAGTAGGGCTGTCAAAGTTAACGCAACATCCTCCTAACGCCGTTAATTTTTTTAATGCGCGATTAACGCTCGGTATTTAAAAAAAAAAGAAATGCACATTGTGTGATTTACGGCCGTCGATGGCACCTGTAGTCTTGATCCAGAGGGTGGCAGAAGAATAAGTAAGGGAATCAGAAGAAGAAGAAGCAGGGTTGGCGTTCGGGAAAAACACGGTGGACTGAAAAGCGAAAGTGAAAGGAAATGGAGAAAGGACTTATGAACGGCAAATTCACTTTAAAAACACTGCCAGATGGTTCGATCGATAGGACAAAAGTTATCTGCACGTACTGTCGACATGAAATGAGTTACCATTGAAGACAGACATCACCATGTTTTGATCCCATTTAGGGTGAGGGGATATGTTTTGAGCCTTTTATTTTTTTCTGCATGATTTGAAGTGTTGAATAAACATTTTCATAAAGCAAGCATATTTGCCCTTTCTTATGTTGTTAAAAGAATTAAGAACTTGAAAAAAATACATTAAGGTACATTTAGAACAGAAAAAAATGTGCCAAAAAAATTGCGATTAATTGCGAGTTAACTATGAACAAAATGCGATTAATCACAATTAAAAACATGTATCGTTTGACAGCCCTAATAAATAGGAATGGGAGCGCACTTTTGGCCATTTTACTTTAACTTATGGGTTTGGACTTTTTGTTTCACTTACTGTTTTTAAAATATATATGTTTTAAGATATAAATCAATGGTCGTCAGCTAAGTAGCCATGTCGAACATTTCTGTTTTTCAACAAAATTGTTGCATAGAAGGAAATGACAATCAGATATTCAGGAGTGCCATCATCTGGATTATCATTTTCTGGCTTCCCCTGGTAACCCATGGTAACCTTGTGTTAAACATCATATGAACTGTGGCTAATTCCCAGGGCTTGAAGTAACTAATTACATCCACTCAAATAACTGTAATCAAGTTATTTTTTACTTTTTTTTTTCCAAGTCTATATTTTTACTCTTACTAATGTATGAATTACACCATGTTATCAGCTTAGTACTCAAATCCTGATTTTAAAAGTGAGTATAATTTCAATTCATATCTAAACCTTTCATCTGCATTTTTTTAATCTAATCATAAACAAACCAATGAACACCCTGACATAAACAGACAAAAAACACTAAACTAAGCAGCAGGCACAGGTTTGTAGAGGTGACAATGAGCAGAGCAGAGCAGAGCAGGAGTTGGGAGTAATTCAGACTGAAGATTTAAAAAAACACCTTGCAATTGATAACAAATTCAACATCAACGCTTAAGTAAAAAGTAAAAGTATGATTCTCAGAGCATTAGTTAAGTTTTAAGTATTTTTCCAACAGCAGTAGTTTTACTTGTAATTGAGTAATATTTCAGTTATATAACTCTACTTGTACTCCTTCCAGCACGGTGTTTTTGTAAAACTGTGTGAAGGGTTCAACGTTTTCTTGGATTTTTAGCATCTGCGATCCAGACAGATCGAAGGAAAGAAAGGAACAAAAACTGCTAGAGCACTTCCAGCCCACAAATACAAAAATACACTTCCTTTTACTTCTGTCATATTTGGGACTTGGAAGGACTAAAAAAAAAAAACACACTCTTGCAGAATAATGAATAATTCCTCTGGATAATCTTCTGAATTGAAGCCATGATGTATCGGTAAAGTGAAAGATGTATTTTCATGACTGTGAGAGATGTGCTGTGTTTCGCAGTATGGACTCTTTTAGACTTTTATTTATTTGTCACTCCTTTCATTCTGCTTCAGATGCATGAATGTCCCCGACTAAATAAAGTGGGTGAGTGGCCTGCAAGGAAGATGGTGGCTGTGGAAGCACAATGTTCTGAATGCTGATATATGGATATGCATAGATTTATTCTGCCACCTATCTCTGCTAGAAGTGGTTCCCTTCATTTTCCTTAAAAAAAGACAACAGAGTGAAAAGATGAAAGGGAGGTGATTGTACTGTTATTGTACGTTGTATAGGCCGAACATCAGGTAAGGCATTATGAACATATTCTGCTGCTAAATTACACTTCACAGCTTTTAAGAAAGTGTACCTGATGTGGTATTTCCTGTGTCCTAGATGTGAGGCCCAGTAGCCAGTTTTCCAGAAGCGATAGCCTTCCATTTCTCTGCGGCTGTCACAGAACGGTGTGTAGCCGTACGGTGCACCCTCCAGGTCTAAATCCCTCAACTCCTTTAGATCAGCTCGAACTATCTGTTTGAGAGGGGGAGAACATTGGTGAGTAGGGAGAGGACTGACAACACTTCAGCTTCAGATTTCTGTTAGAAATCTCATCAAGTCTTCACACCAGTGCTGGGACTGATACGGACGAGTCTCTCACTTTCAGCCCATGTCAGTTTGATTTGAAGCTCACCTGGTCGGCGTCCACAAAGATGATCTTGTCCACAGCCAGAGGGAACAGAACATCCAAGAAGAGGATCTTGTAGCCCCAGATTATGCGCTGCTTCTCAGTCTGCTGGTGGAGCCAGCGGGGCCATTTGTACTGTACCAACTCGTACTGAAATCCATACGTCTCTGCCATGTGAGAGATGGTCTCCTAACCAAACCAGAAACAAACACAGGAGGTTAAATAAAGCAAATACAAGGGCAGATTTCTGAGTAGAATTGAAGAAATGTGCAAAATTCTGTTAACAATAAGGAACAGCTCACATTAACAACGAGCAGTACTAAATGATATACCATTGTCTGGCTGAATACTGGATTCTGATTGGCTGGAGGGTGTCAATTGATTTTTGAACTCCTCATGTAGTTACAGTGAAACTGTCTGTTCACCACTCCAAATTAATGTGCCACAGCTTGTATTCAAAATGAGTGGCATTGGCATCAGCTGGCTGCAGAAACCTTGATGTGTTACTTGACATGAATTGACTTATTTACAATACAAAAAGTAGTCATCAGTATTTATGTAGTGTACACACAGTAAATTAAAACGTGGGTAACCTATAATGTGTCCGCTGGCAAAACAGGCAATGGATAACTCATAAAAATGTGAGTAAATCATGTTAAATTTAAAAAAAGCTGACTTTAAGTGGGTTCGCTCCCCACCACTGTCTCTCTGAACGCACTGTATCAACCGATCTTACCGCATCACACTGGCTTTTCAACTTACTCCTTCTGGCTGCAGCCAACCGATCATTTGTTCATGAGAATATTAATTAGTTTGGGGACAGTGACATAGCTGGTTAGCTCGGAAGTCTTGTTCATTAACATGCTGTGAAATTATATATCGTGTTTCTCGACCGTATGCAATGTTATTGACCTTGAATCTTAGAATCATGCTTTGCTAAGTCGCATCTAAGGTCAGTCCTATTTACTTGAGTAATGAACAACGTTTCCATTCCATAAGAACCTAATGAAATTGTTATGACTGTTTCAACTATTAGTCAAATGCTCAGGTGTTTACAGGGAAACAAAACCGTTATACTTTGATCACTAAACATGTACAAATATACATTGATGGTCTTCATGGTCTTTTCTTTGGCAAGTCACCATGGTATACGTGGGATTATGCCCTCTGAGGTGTCCATAATTTCATGAATTCCCGAGAATAGACATCTTGTTGGGTATTATCCCTTACTTGTGCCTATCACAGTGCAACACTGCAATTATACAGTCTATGCAGCATAAGGTTTCATTACAGACAATTGTAATAAGCTGTTAAGCCAACTACTAGATGTCAAAAGCAACATTAGTGAGGAAGTATTGCATTTAACATGTAAAGCGACAGATTATGCACTGCTAAATTCTGTCCAGTAGGAAACAGATAATGCTGGTTACTTTGTATGGCTGAGGCCCAGCCACTGATAGGCAGCCATGGTACAAGCATAATAAGGCAGATAAGGCAGAGTAATTCTTATAGAGACATAGTTGGACATCTGTATTCACAGATATTGGCATAGAAAAGCCAGTTAGCCAGATCATAATGCAGGGCTGAAGCTATCAGCGGTATAGTTTAAGATATCTGAACATTCTGTGTAAATAAACCTGTATCAACTGAGGACGTCACTAACATAAAAATGCAAACTGTTTGGCTTCACCTCCCTTCAAGCCATTTTTCTTTTGCTATTTTTTAAACTCAACATGCATCACAGAGGGCAGTGAAAATATGAGATTAAAAACAGAACATACAAAGGAAGAAAGACAGCAGAGCTTTCCATTGCTTCGTATGAATGAATCTCTGAAGAGCTGGGAAAAAAGTTATTCTGAACAAGCATAGAAAAACATGAGGCTTGTATGGAGTCATGACTACCTTGAAAGAGGGAGAAAGGTAATTCTTGAGGAACCAGAACTTGACAGGTGTGTTGGTGTGCCGGAGGACGGACAACATCATTATTCTGAAATAGACAGAAGAGAATAAGTTTGAGGATTTTAAAAGGATTGTAATGTGTCGGACCTGTGATGTATCATAAGCAAGTAAGTATGCTTGTGAAGCGAAAGCGACTCACCTCAGAAAGCGCTCGTACAGATGGCCCGACGCCACAGAGAATATGTTTAGAACGTCCTCTTTCTTCTTTTCTGCATCATCCTTCTTGGAGCCGCCACCTGTGATGCTGTAAATGAGACCATAAGATTTAAGTCTCTTGCGTTTTGATTGATGCCTGTTTTTTATATAGTGATAGTGAATCAAGAACTAAGCCACAAGCTGCCATGCTTTTGTACAGCCACGAGTAACAACAGCGAGCAGAATAAAACATTTTCAAACACACCATGCAATACTGAGGTGTTTTATTTAAATGAACTGATAATGAGGGAAATAGCAATGCTCTGGAAAGACATGGCTTTGATGTGATTTTAACAGCGGTTCAGTTCTCCTGCTGCACTTGTAAAGAGCATTATGACATGAGATGTCAGTTTTTGGTAACAGCAGAGATGACACACATCAAGCTGCAGAGAGCACTACCCATGGTGTAAAATTTTACCACACATTATTTGTTATTTTTTCTAGCCTAATTCATGTGTGCCACCAGGAGCGAATAAAGTATAAATTGCGAAAATGCACTGTGAAAAAGTATAGTTAACTGTGCTTGTGGTTGGTTGGTCGATCAAAACCAATCACATCAGCTTCTCTCATTGCATTTAAAAGCAACCTTTCCTGCACTACAACCAAACTGTCAGCAAAAGGTAAGTCTAGAGAAACTACAACCTCCTGTGGGAATGTAGAGTTGTGAGGAAATGCACAGCAGCTCATTCTGTTTCTTTTTAAAAGATACATATTCTGCTCATTTTCAGGTTCTCGATTTTCATTTTGGTTTACTACTAGAATAGGTTTACATGCTTTAATGCTCAAAAACACATCAGTTTTCTCATTCTGTCCAGTTCTGCTGCTCTGTTTTCCCACTCTGTCTGAAACACTGTTTTAGCTGCTGTCTCTTTCAGAGCCCCTCCTGAATACCCGGTCTGCTCTGATCAGTCAGCTCACGAGAACCAATATAAAACATGCTAGGAAGGGAAGCAAACAAAAAAAATATAGCTCAAGTAAGTACATAAAGTTTGGACACATTTCTTGAGATTTTATTTGGGAACCTTTAACTAAACAAAAAATGATCAACAGATTCTGAGGGAATAACTGTTTTGACTGTGTGACTTCCATGTATTGCATTGAAAAGCAAGTTTAGTATGCATACCAGCTAGCCAAGACTGGTCCTGGTCCAAATCTCCTGTGCTAGCAACGGGAACACCAACACGATTCAGTCCAGACCACTAGCTGCATGGCTAACTGAGCCAACTAGCTAACAGCAGCTGAAGTTGGCAGCAATTGGCAGTTACTCTGAGGGTTTACAGCCCCCTATTTGTTTTATGGATGAATTAAACAGGTGGCCAATTCTTACGTATTGCACCTTTAATCGACTATTAAGATAGTTGGTGATTGATTTAAAAGCTGACAACCTGGCAGTAACTGTTGAAGCTCTATGAAACTAAGAAAAATGTGTCTGTTTATGCTTTTATGAACTGAATAATTTAACCACAGTATTTATGAATAGTTATGATAAGTCTGCTCCAAAACATCATATTGCAATTAAAAAAGGCAATGCTCTGGGCACCCTTTTTTTTGCCAGACCCTGAGACGCAGACATGGACTGGTGTTGTAAGATGAGGAAACAGAGACAGAAGTGGTGAGAATGGGTCATCCTGAAGGAGATAAATGATTAAAGGAGAGAATTTAATTAAAAATTGTCTTTTACGAAACTGGATGAACTGTGTGTGTTTGTGTGTGTCCTGAGGATATTGCCATCTGTAATGCTCTTCATTCGCACTGAATTAACTAGTGTTGAAAAAATTGGCCAATTATTTGATTGGTCAGAAAATGTGTTAAACCTAACAAAAGCCTCGAAAGTTTACTTTGTTTATAAGTAAATTTGAAATTTGCTACTCCTAGTTTCTCAAGCAAACTTTTTTGTTGTTGTTTTTTTTTAAATAAAGGGAGTTATTAATAAGTGGATGTTAAGAGAGTAATTTGGGGTTTACCTTCAAAATCTAATTCTCCTACTGTTGTGTTCAGCGAGCCACCCAAATACTAAACCAGCACTTCACCCTTCTTATTCACTGTTCCTTCAGGGAAAAAAAACAGCCTGAAGCGTCACTTTACACAACTTGCCTACACAAAGAGTAGTGTCTAATCAGTTCATTACTTTTGAGACTAAATCAACTATAAATTCAATTTAAGTTAGTAAATAAGAGCGAGGGTAATGTTACCAACTGAAATGTTTTCGTTTTGAGATATAAGGACATTCTCCACACCTCGGAACACAGCAACATACACTTAGCACTACAGAAGAGCACTGGCTCATGATGCAAGGCACATTTAGTGGACAGAAATCAGAATATGTGCTGGAGGGTAGATGTGTCTGCAGTCAAACTGTGTGTCCTTGTCTACAACAGACTGCTGATGAGTGAAGGACTGTCTCTCCCTCACTCAATCACAACCACAGCCACAGCCCTGAGGCTCCGGGAAGACACCAGTGAGTGAGAGGGAGGTGTGAAGGGAAGGGAGGGAACAGACTGTTTGTCTCCACATGTCCTCTAAAACCAACTCTGACACACACAAACAAGAAATTGACTGCAAAGCAGGTCACATCCAGAATCAGAATCTGAATTTGTTTATTGATCCACAGCAGCCAAGCACAAACTAATTCATGGCTCAGGATGTTGCAACTATTCATTACCACTTTGTATTTTTTTGTTGTTTGTTCCTCTGAAAATGCATTCAGTGCATTTTCCTGCCTGTGCTCCTCAAACCAGAGCACCGCTAGCTCTTGGGGAGTCACCGCACATCTGTAAAGTCTAGGGATACCGACTGCCTGCCATGACTAAGCTAGCCATTATGAAGGGCCTCCAGTGCTACAGTGGGGCCCCCTGTAGATAAGCAGCTTTAGAGGGTCAGATGAGAGCCAGTTTGGATGACTCACTCAAGATAATCTGGACCTCTGGAATGATCAACAAAGCTCTGAGTAAATCCTGAGCAGTGGACGGCCATTACTGGACAAAACTCTACTTGTGTTTTTCCTCTAGCTCTAACATCTGTGAGGAGATCATCCAAAAAAATAAATATAAGAATATAAGAATTTCTGTTATGATAAAGCAGCATTTCTCTTAAACCCTTGATAAAAGTTGCAAATGACGAAGAGTCGGAGCTGGAGAATAAATAGTACAAACACTAAACAGGTGAAATTATGGTTACTATGGTGACAGGCAAAGGGTGCTTCCCTTTCTTTTTTTGTTTCCCTTTTTGTGCACGGATTTCCTTTGCAGAACAGTCAACGTCTGACGTTGTTATCGATTGTCCAATGAGGACCCAGTGACAATAGCTTCTTTTTTTGCCATATGGGGTAGCTTTTTGGACAGAGCTTAAAAAAAAAGAACACCGCTCTGCCCTGTGACATCAAATTGCTGTGAAATCTCTTATCGGTCATTACAAAAATCAGCTGTCATGAAAACCTATCCCAGTCCTGTAATACTAAGGTAAATTTAGTCTTTTTTATGTTGTGAGTGCAAGAAGGTAGGAGGAGTGTTTTAGAAGGGTTAGAATAACACAAATAACACAGCCGCTAACTCTCTCTCAAACCTGGTGTGGCCCTGATGTTTCTAATTTCTAGGAGGAGTGTTAGGGAAATTAAACACAAAGTTATTCAGGCTACAGTATGAAGGTTCAACTATCCTTCATCTTCCTCCCACCCAGATAAAAGGAGAGTACGCCTAAAAGAGAAGAATCACAAAACAAAGGAGAGGATGTATCTATTTTCAGGCCCATTATTGCTCTATGGTGATAAAGCGCTCTGTAAAGATGAGAGAATTTGTAACAATTCTGACGTACAGATCCACCTCAGTAATTCTTCAGAGGTGTTAGATCAATGCCTGGCCTTTAGTCCCGCCCTTTACAACAAATCCCTCAAAGCATCCTGAGGTTAGGTACAAAGTCATGGGTATAAAAACATCTTTCCTTTAAAACCAACACGATTTTTTGAGGACCACTGGTCAAGGTCTAAACATTTTCTTTTTGCTGAAACATTCAGACCCTTTTATGTTGCAAACCATTCACTGTCACTGTACTGTGCAGTTATTTAATCATTCAGAATCCTGTTGAAAAGTATTTTCTTGTCAATGTTTAGCTGTAAAACTGGCAAATATTTCTTCAAAACTTTGTGTGGTGCTTCTCAGGGGGAATTGAATTTGGTGGTTGTCAACAATGTTTTCATTCTGCCTGCTTTTTTTAAATTAATCATCATTTACAAACTTAAGCTGAGACCAGCTGCCTTCACTGGATATTTATAGGACCGAGTGTGATTGCCACAGTTGGACTTAACGCCTGTCCAAGACTGCTTGTATAGAGAATAATTGATGAACACCAACAGTTTGGAAAATATAAGACCTTTCAAACATCAACTCATCAAACTCAACATGATGAGTGGCTTCTCACTCTTAAGATTTACGCGTCCTTGTTTTGAGAGGCAGACACACTGGAAACATGCCCAAGTAAATACTCTCTCCGAATGCAGCAGAATTCAGGTATTCTTTTAAATCATACATCAAACCACTTAAGAAGCAGTTATGTCTCCTGAAACCATCTTATTGGACCTATTTTTTAAACCTATAAGTACTTTCATTTCTCAAATGCAAGCATACCATGGGAAATGGTCTTAAGACTACATTCAATTATAAATCTATTCATCCATCTATCTAAACACTCTCAGCCTCTTATCTGGTCCTGGTCAGGATAGAGGCAGCGGGCTATACTGGTTAGCACTAAATGTTGTTCTCCCAAGTGGCACCCTAGAGCTCCTAGTAGCAGATGCCATGGCCAGGAGGGAATTGTAATCCCTTCAGCTTGTTTTGGGTTGCACCTTAGGGAGTCCTCCCATTTGGACATGCCGAGAATACCTCTACAAGAAGTGTTCAGGAAACATCCAGATCACTCAGATGAACGATCTCCCTGAATTTACTTGTCTCATCATGAAGTGAACATGCTTGCAGTAAGATATAGCTCTTACTGCAATTACACAAGGACTGGATGGCTCATAGCAACAGCCAGCAACACACACTATTCACAGACACCCCGATATATAGGATCATATACCTTCCTTTCCTTGGATGACATAAAGACTAGATGACCAAATGTCCAAGACCCTTCCAATATCATCAAAAGTAATTAAGAAAGAATAACTCTAATTTACATAGTATTTTTTCATGTTTTACATTATTTCTAAGGTTATTTGCAAGCTGTTTCATCTATGAGGGCCCCATCAACGTAGCACACTGTTGTGCTGTCGCATGATGCCGGTCTCGTCAAAAAAAGCTAACTACCAGCAGTATTCGTCAGTGAAAAAGAGAAACTAGAAGACAGAAATGTGGATATATATAATTTGTTTTTACGATAAAGCAACATTTTAATACCACTCACACCAATATAGCCACTTCGGGAATCGGTCTGATAAAAAGTTGCAATCAGCACTGGTGAAAAGGCAGAGTCATAAAATAAGGACAAAATGGCACTGGGTGAAGTCATGGATACTACAGCGACAGGCTCAAGGGAGTTACCCTTTTTTTCATTTATTTACATTTCTCTTCTCATGCACGTATTTAGTCAAACAGCCAATCAGAGTGATTTCTCTCACAGACTGCCACCGCAGTCAATTCATCATGATCAATTGACTGAAAAGCCACCAACAAGGAAGACTAGTGCCAGTGGTGCAGGACAAAGCACAAAAACTACAAATGAATCAACAATTCAACAGCTTCCAGCACCCTGGTTTTGCTATGGAGTCCCCTTAGGCAGGACACAAGTTCAATAACAAGACAACACTTTGGTTCATATCAGGCTGCTGTTCCTCCCAGTCAAGCTCCTACAGGGTTTACTCATATGAGAAATGCTGTCCTCTAGGAGAACTCCAGCAAGAGTTACAGTCTCAAAACACAGTATATACTGTAAGTATGGCTTTGTGAGCGTACGTGCAGGACATTATCTTTGTGTAGATATTTCTACGCACTTAAGTATGTATGGATACAAACATGTTAAAGAGGCTGAAACACACCAACAAAGAGAACATGAAAATGAAAATATCATATTTAGCAGCTTTACAGTTTTACCACATTCTGAAGATATTAAGTCATTCTCATTCATTACAAAACTTGACAGAGTAGCGCAGCATCTGAAAGCAACCAATAAACACTGCATGCTAATGAGATTGAAATAAGTTTCAGGTGTTAAATGGGTTGCAGCAACACTGCCTACCTTTTCTCAAAAGTGCTCCAAACACTTCACACAGCAAGCATTAAGTGAGAAGACAGGATCACACAGTTAGGAAGTGTTGGGGGAAACACACACACAAATGCACACACACACATACCTACAGAAGCACATATTTTTTGCAAGACTAGATCTTACAGCATAATATAGGAGTCTGGGTCGAGGGGAGGAGTAAGATCTCCTGAAACCGCAACGTATAATTGACAAACAGAAGGCACATCAGGAAAGAACCCACCAAATCAATGAGCTCACAGTTGTTACTGTCACTCAGCTGGAGGAGGGCTTAAAAGTTACAAAAAACAACCAAATTTGTTTGGTTGTATGTAGGAATAGATTACACACCTTGCTATGGAGTCCCATATGCCTTTGCTTTCACTATTTTCACTTAGAAGGTCTTCACTGATCTTATCTGCCTTTTTCTGTACCTGTAATAAAAAAGAAGACACAGAACATTGATTTTTTTTTCAGAGATTTCATCAAGTCTAATATCAATTTATTGCACGTGTAATAACGTCCAGTGATATTAGAAATCTTCTACACTCAAGAAACAGCCAAGAGACACACTCACTCTGACTTTGATGATCTTACTGTGGAAACTGTTCAGCACAACTATGACGTCACCAGCATCTGCGGGGGAATCTGTTCCATCATGACTGAAAACGAGGATTAGGAGTGAGAAAGTGATGAATTATGAGAAGCAAAGAACGTAAAAAAAAAACGTTTTCTTAATTTTTCATGAGAGCCTGTCTGATACATCGGTCGATATCACAGTTGCTTGCAATAAAATCAGTTGGTTTTGGATGGCGGTCAGTGTTTTGTCTGCTGCATACCAAAGCTCAACTGACTGAGCAATCATCCATGATACAACTTTAAATTAAGGTTAGTCATAAAGCTTTTTTTAATGACATATCTTAAAATCAGACTGAAGCCACAAGGGTTATCCTCTTTTGCAATCAATCAGTAAATGCGAGACATGTTCTTTTGAGAAAGAGTCACAATAGCTTAACCATTTTTTTTTTTGATCAACTAAATGATTTAATGAGCAAGTGTTGTGGCTCTATAGCTGACAGGCATGTACTCAACTATGCTGGTTGACATGTTTTAACTATGGCAGCAGTAAAAGAAAATACATACAGTAGGCTCCTCTCATGAGGGAGACAACAGCAGCTGATGGACGGACAGACGGTGAGAGCACACACTCAAAAGCGGATACTGGGACAGCTGCCAGGGTCACTCTGACTATATTCATTACCCTCCATCATCGTTAAGAATCACCTCACCATTATTTTATCCATCACTACTTTCCAGCCATGCTGTATATACTGGTAGATATAATGACAAAGTCACTATGGTATTGATTGTGTAACACCGCCGCTCACTAATTGTTTTAGGGCTGATTTGCCCAGTGGAGAATACACTTTAGCAAGCGGGATCTGCAGGGTTTGATGGTGAAACACCAGAGAGCAAACTTCAGGAAGAGATGAGCAATAGGGTATGATTCACAGCAAGCCATTACAACCCCACTGCTTACCAAAGGCAAAAAACCCCTAACCTTATCACTATGATAAATGCCCCCTCCTCTTTGGGCCAAAAGTGCCCCTGCCGCTAAGCTCAAATGCCGCTTGTGTTTCGCCCCCCACTTCACTGCTGTCACTGATGCAACTCAGCCTTTAGGGCTTGTGTTAGAAAGCACCAGAGATCAATCTGTATCCGTGCTCAGAGGAGAGGAGAGCTGGCCATCTCATTCATCGCTGTCAGGGCAAGGCGCGGTGGCAGCACAGGGCGCAAGAGGAAAAACGCAGGCTCGGGGACCGGAGAGCACAGACACTCCCACTGGACGCTGATCGGCCACCTAACCAGAGCAGAGTGCCGCTAACCACAAGAATAATGACACTGCCAAGGTGAAAAATGACATCACCTCTTAGCTTCACCTGGAGGATTGGGGAATAAATCTTGGTTGTCTGATATGATTCCAGAGGAACCAAGGGCTGTATGTGTCCTAAATCTTATGTGAGGATAGCCAGAGAGGACAATATCTGTGATTGTAGGGACATGGTACATTCACATACATGGTTGGGACCTGAGCCATAATCACAACAGTGAGGGGTTATCATTCTTTGTGATGTTAAAAAGAAATGATATGCTGTTCCTTTGAAAATTAAGAACTGGATTTGTTTTAGATCAAAGCAGAAAGCACCACTGTACATTTTAATTAAGTGAAAGGGAAGAATTAAAAGAATACAAGGCAGGGAGAATTGCATTTTGTTTGAAAATGCATCAAATAAACCAAAGCACAATACTGTTTCTATTTGTCCGGGGAAATCAGACAACGCCAACGCACTCTGTCTAGTAGATGCAGCCTCTGACACCTACGCCATCCTAACTGAAACACGTTCTGCTGCTGATATTTGGCAGTCTGAGGTGGATGGCGTGGCAGGTGACCAGCTGAATCATCCCTCCACTCTGTCTTCTCTTTAATAGCACCCCTCTCCTCCTACTTGTCTCTCTCCCCTCTGCGGTGAGCAGAACTCCCTGCACTCATCAAAACCTTGAGCTGGTACAGTGTCAGCAGCTCTCCATGTTACCATAGTGATGGGTTTCATAGCTACCGGTATGAAATGGAGAGGTAGCTGAAAACAACCTTGATGCTGAGCTACTGATGAAACTGCCTAATTAGCATCATTACCTAACTTTTTATATACAGTGTGACTGTAAGGAATGAGATGGAAAAGACTACAATGTCATTAAGAATAGTGTGCAGATACAGATGAATACTCACGTCACAATCTGATAGATTTCCTCTGATCTCCCTTTACGTAATCTCAGGATCCAGGCGCCAGGATTGGCTTTCAGCTGGAAATATCCCTGATGTGGTTGAAACAACATGAGTGTTTACTGAGAGCAATCCAATTCACACACATTTTCTCAACACTGGCACCAAAATGTTTTTGTTACAAACTTTCTGCTGTAGTTAAAGAAACATTATACAAGAATATTTTGTGACTTGACGGCCATGCAGTTTCTTTGTGCAATTCCATCATACACTGTGGTCATAAACACGTAAAGCTGTACACATGCATTTGTTATGATTCCACTACCTCTGATCAAAAACTAGACAGTTGATAACTTTGCTAACATGGCTAAACATCAAGCAAGTGGGGACACAAGGGATAGCAGGCCAGCTAATTCATCATTCAAACAGCAAGAAGGACAGCTCATTGGCTGTTTTGTAGCCATTAATTCTAAGATGACCAAAAGCCAATCTCAGATTTACTCTTGTCTCTCCCTTTCTCGTCTTAGTTTCTTCGAGTCGATGTCCGCTTAGTTCTATTCGACTCTGTTACGATGCCCCCAGAGGAAGCAGAGAGTGGTTAGGTTACCAGCTCACCTAGCTCAGGTACCCATTCTCTGCCACTGCTCGCCAGCATTTCCCATTATGGGTCCATAAACCTCCAGACATGTCACTCAAGTCTTTCATTTCAAGTCTCAACTAATTCAAATTGGGTCAAGTCCCCATTCAAGTTACCTTTCCCCTACCCAGGTTTTTATAGAGAAAAACAACAATGTTTTAGTACCTGTCTAATAATTATATAGAAAATAATTCAATTACATATATTATATTATACATAAAAATTATGACAAATAATTACATTTCCATGTTGTATATACCATAATAATAGATATTCAGTGATTTTTTTTTTATAAGTCTATTTATTTCTTAATTTCTTGTCAATCAAATACCTGTCCCTTCTAAAGTGTGAAATACCAACAAAATCTAAATATACTGAAAAAGAAGTCTCAAATCAAGTCACAAGTCTTTAACATCCAAGTCCAAGTCCAGTCTCAAGTCATTTCTTTTCTTTAGAAGGCAAGATGTCATCAAAACAGTGACTCGAGTTGACTCGAGTGCAAGTCACAATGCCTCAACTCCACATCTCTTAGCTGCTGTACTGCAGTGTAAACACAAACAATCCTCCAGTGCTCACAGTCCGGTCCAAGCAGAGTCAGCTTGCTGTAAGACCAACTGAACTACTGTAACTAATGAACAACAGCTTCATTTAGCAACTTTAGCTATTTTAGCAACAAGTTCAGATATCTGTCCATCTGGAAACTCTGTTAATCTCGGAGAGTCGAGCCAGAGCAGCAGAAGATCATCAAGGGGAAAAACATCCCCATAAAATATGATCCAGTTTCATCCACATAGTTGGTGGTGTGGGTAGTAGGGCCATAAAGTGCACTTCTCCTGGCAGATTGTACCCAACGACCCAAACACATAAACACAGGTGTTCCGGTTGCAGAGCGGAAAGGTAAGTGGTATCATTCTCCCTATTACAAGTAGTGCACCGTCAATTATGATTTTGGGATCAATGTTGCTTTAATTGCTATGATATATATGTAACCCACGCAAGAAAACTTGGTAACTCAGATGCAGAAGGCCACTGACCAGGTTAGCCATGACAATAGTGTCATACATGAGTGGGTCCTGACTCATGCCCAGGGTAAACTGCAGTCCACGTGGAGGCTGGCCGGTTGACAGATCGAAGCAGTGGCCCTCCAGCAAGAGATGCTCCAGCTCATACTCTGCTGTCACCACCCCGCTCACCTGGAGTGAAAACACAAATGACGGAGGGCAAAAAACAACAGGGAAACAATTAATAGAAAGCACCTCGGCCCTAATTAAGGAGTGAGAATGATAAGACCGCTGGTCATTATGACTGAGGAGCTAAGATACCTCCTGAAGGTGGATGTTATCCAAGTCATGAGGGCTGCGGACAGCCTGCACGATCCAGCTCTCTGGTGTGATCATATTAAGGGTGAGAAGAGGAGACTCTGGGAGCTCTGTGAAGCGGGCAACTGGTCCTGGAGACACTGTGTCGTTGGCCAAGAAACTCACATCGGACTCCAAGACGAAGCGGTAAAAGCTGTGAAGACAAACAGAGATGATCACAATTTAAGTGCCTGTCCTTCAACTGTGAATTTACATAACATCTAACAATTGGGCAGAGAACTGAAAGCCCTGAAACAGTGGATATCCTGTTTGCCACCAGACCTAGTCAACAATGCATCCAACAAACCCACTGTTCTTTTCAGCAAGCACTAAACTGATGACATGTTGTGCAATAGTCTTTTTTTCTAGAACAGGAGAGATGTGCTCTGTTGTGACAGCTGGGTATACACAATCTCATAAAAGGGAGGAATCTAATACTATTACTTGCCAGTGTTCCTGCTCGGCCAATAACAAAAATATGTCAAGTAGCCTGTGCACCAGAAGTGCTGCCTCTCTCCATTATTACTCAGTTGTCGCAGATGCTAGCTCTGGGCTAATCTTTATGCTAATTGCTTTTCTTCAGTACACCCTCTGACGCCGAGGAGTTATAATGAGCGTAGATAATGTGGCAGATGATAAACATTACCAATGCAAATTTTTTTTATTTAGAACGCTTCTTATTCTCAAAGGTACATCATCACATTTCTTATTCGCAGGGAGATTTCACAAAATATAATTCTCTCCATGGCAGCTGTGTTCCCGTAGACCAGAACAGAGCAGCTAGGGGGGTTGACTCCAGGCTGGCTGCATGTCGCACAGGTACAGGTACAGGTACAGTAAGTGATGGGGGACAGGCTGTAGTTAAGGAAGAAAGCCAGCACACCTGGGGAACAACAACATCTTCATTTGATTGCGTTTGTGAGATGACCAATTCTCCACAAGACCAAAAGTGAGAGAAAGAATATGAGCAGCCCTGTGGTCTCTGCTGCGGTCTTACCACTATCAGATGTATCCCTGTGAATTAAATGAACCCACTGAAGCAGAAAAGGACTCATGTGAATCAGCAGTACCTCTAAAGGTAGTCTAAAAGATTACCAAGGTTACGGCTCCGCAAAGGATATCAAGCAGGGCAGTTGTAACTTTGCATTTACAAAACTAATCTGCTGTTGTTACTAGTTGTCAGTCTCTTTGTGATTTAGATCTTTGGGATGAGATGAAAGCTACCCTATCAAATTTATTCATTTTCTATTTTTTTTACCTCTGCCAAGTAGGTTATGTTTTAGTTCAAGTTTGTTTGTCAGCATGATTTTGGAAAAAACACTGTTTTTAATGTCGCCTCTACTTTAAAAAAGTTAAATTAAATGTAAGTTGTACAAACTATAAAGTTTGAATAACGTAAAAGTATTAGCCTTCTCAGTAATTTTAATGTTTTTCTCAATATTTTTACATAAACTCACTTTGTCAGATTTTGGAGTGTAGACAGTGGTAAACTACAATGGTGAAAAAACATAAATTGCGGACAAATGATGATGATGTCATGATTCACATTCATGGGTACTAGTAATACTCCGGGGTAGCCTTCACATGAAGGTGCTTAAACTTCACTAAAAAAGGCAGCGTTGTCTTCTTTCCCCTCTCATTTCAGAGTGTAACGAGAGAAGAAAGCTGTTTCCTGGGAGAACTGGAACAAATGTTACATCGTTACAACTGTAACAAAATGTTGTGGTTATAGAAATACACACATATAATACAACTAATTAGGGCTGTAATCAAACAAAGAAATCCTTGGTCGATCGAAGCCGTGAAATTTAGACAATTGTTTTTGTCATGTTATAATAATTGACAGGCACTATCATTACGCTCTGTGCTTGTCCTCAGATGCTGCCGTTGCGGGCGGGTGCGCCTGCAGTTATAAAACGATTATTAGACTAAAACCTTGAAATATGCCAATTCTGATATCTTCATATACTTAAAAATGGACGGAGCAACCTAACGCAGACAAGTCAGCTTACCGTTTTTAGGTGATATGCCATGTTTGTAGTCGAGCTGTGATATACAAACTGTTGTTTGCAATCTTTGCATTCAACTTTTTTTCCATTTTCTATTTTTATAAAATGCTGCCACACTGCTGACGTCTTTGACATGCTAGAATAGGAATGACTGTAAATGAAACGCTTAAAAATAAATAAATATTCAACAAACCACTGGACCTAGGCCTTCTAGTACGTTCTTCAATCTGTTTTTCTGTAGTGGGTTGGGCTAATCCAAAATAGTGAAAACAAGGGGGGGGTGTTCTAAAGACACACTGTTACCTGTGAAACAGAGGTGCTCTGAAAACATCCCCATTAGCACTTGGTACTTTTCTTCCTGATGAAGTCAAATATGCCATATGCAGGACACACAGCATTGGGATGGAGAGGACCCGCTGCGTGTTTGTGCACTGCCATAGCAGCATGTAGTTAACACGCCAATAATTGACCAATCAGAATTTTGGTCAAACTCTTACTAATATCCAAATGTGACCACAAATACTATATTTAAGGTGCAATATATAAGAACTGGCCAGCTGAATAGGGGGAAGCATATCACCAGAGTAACCAATAACTGCTGCTAACTGTATTTTCCTTTAGCTAGTTAGCATGATTAGCCATGCATCTAGTGGTCCCGATAAATGACCGGTAGACTCGGTAGATGTCTCTGCAACACAATTCATAGACATCATAATGTAAAAATTGTTATTTCTTTACATTCTGTTTATTTTAGTAGATTTTGTCAGTGTTTTCAACTAAAATCCTTACATATTGCACCTTTAAGGAAAATGTTCGAACTTCACACTTCATAATAAAAAGCAGTTATAATGGCAATGACCTATGCACTTACAGAACAGTGAACTACAGTTTTTTGTTAAATTTTTTAGTCACTTAAAAACGTATTAATTCCCTAAAGCGGAAGGTTCTGAGGGTTCTTGATCAACGCCAAAGACTCAACAAATATCATCTAGTCAAGATCAGTATTTTTGAAGTTTAAAGCTTTGGAGAGTCTGTCCTCTATCTGCTCAAATACTCACATTTTAAGTGGCTGAAAAAAGGGAGGAACTTAACACTAAACAACCAGTAACACAAAACAATTCTGCCACCAAGGCTAATTACATGAAATGTGTCTGCACTGGACTAGTGGAGCAGCAAGTAGCAGCTTGACTGCAGACATCCAGCATATTTATCTCTCATGTGAAAGTATCACGTAGCCATTTGTGTCAATTACAGGCAATTGTCACTCTGGTGGAACAGGAAGTGTGATGGGTTAGGGAGAGAGAGAGTTGGTGAGTGATTTCTAGGGGAAGAGTTTTTTTTCCATCTCTTCAATTCCTGCTGGTCTGTGACAGAGGTCAACAAAGGTCATGCTGTAAATCGTGCCTCCAAAGTGAGGGTAAACTCCCTGGAAAATTCCTGTCATTCGGTATTGAAAAAAGCATTTGAGCTTTTTCAGCACACTACCATTACAAATGACTCACCCCCATTATGGAACAAATTAAAAAGAAAACAATCCAAATCAGATAATGACTAGCATTCACTCAGTGATGTGAATGTTAATGGACAATTTCAAGTTTTCATTTGATGTGTTGGTTTGTTCTTTATTTTGTAGTTTTTACTGCATGGCTTGAACCGCAGCAGTGCAAGCAGTAAGCAATTTTCCCAGAGATGCAAGGGCGGCCCAAAGCAATAAGGTGGTGTTATTAAGCAGATTGCATCTGTGCAGTATAATCTTACAAAGGCAAGGAGCGCAGCAGAGATGCTAAGTCTGCAGTGGTCAGAGGATACACAAACAAGCCAAACAGGGAAAATGTAATTACTGTTGGAGCCAGAGCTTACCTCTTGAGGGGCATCTCGGACAACTTGGCCCTGCAATTCATAAACACCTGCAGTCTCACATTGATCACTTGACTGAGCACCTGCAGAGTCACAAAAGAAGAGACCAGTTAGGAACCAAGAGCAAGGAAGAGCCCAGCCCAGCAGAGAAGTGCAATACACACAAGAGTTTTTTATTGAACTGAAGAACTGAAGGCTGCCCAAATGATACCATATTTTAAGAGGATCTCAAATGATGAAGCAAATACACCCTTAAAAAACATCTTTCACCATGTAACAGTAATCAAAAGCATAATGAGTGAGCAGTTAACAGCGCACCAAGCTTAAAACTAATTGTGATGCCGACATGCTGGTATCAAAATTTCCACTGCATCTTGCAGTACACTACAGAAAAAAGTATACACTGCAAACAACAGCTACTGAAGGTGGCGTTCTGACTGGCTGTCTGTAAAAGCACGGTGAGTCATATTTTCATATTCACCCAAGTCAAATACTTCACCACAGCAAGCCTCCGGCAAGATGCAGCAGAGAGCTAATGGGATTCAGTGAAACTAAGCCCACTAAGGAGACCGTTTCTAAATAACATTATCAGCTCAAAGAATAAATAAGCATACTTGGTTCAGCTCACAAAGGAGGCATAAGCATAAAATAAGGAGTTTTTTCCACTTTTCTAATCAACTTTACGACTCAATAAATGCTTTGAACGAGCAGAAGTGAATTCCTCCTGCTCTTAAAGTATCTAACATTAGAAAAGGAAGGAGTCGGAGCACAACTTTTCCAATTCTTATCTCAGCATGTATTATTTACTGTTTGCCAAGTGGGTGTTAACTGTAGTGGGATTCTAACACAGTATTTTATCCACTCAAAGTCAGGGTATTCAGTGACTGTATTTTCCTTCTTTCTATTTTGGAAGTTGAAGTATTCTTGGAGGGTATAGTATCCTTCAGCATAAACAATGTGCACAACATAATATAACCACACAACATCTGATCATAGCATCAAGGGAGGATAGACCAAAAAAAGAAAAATGATTGTGAATTTTTGCACCTTGGCAAGCTTTGTGTATCTATACTCCTCCTTTTAGTGATATTAAGGTCTTGCTGTATGATGTCAACAGGAGAAGAATACGCAAAAGAATACAGCTTACGATAAGTAGAGGGGACATCTTCTGCGCCTCCCGAGTGAGGGGGTCGACGATGGCCACAACATCATAGAACACCTCGTTTTCACGTGGGGAGAGATTGAGCACACTGAGGTGGAGAGAGGAACAGCACACCAAAGCGGATTCAGCACTACAAGGTTATACAACCCTTATTCAGCAGAACTGCAAATCAAAAGATTCCCCTCTCTGGACTGCTTGAAATGATGATGTTGCAATTTTAAGATCCATTGTAACAAAGGGAAAAGCTTCATTGCGAGACTGCAGAGAACAATGAGGGTGTAAACAGAGAAAAGAGAAAAAAGTTGCCCACCTGTGGCTGTCTTTGATAAAGTGGACATCCCTCCTGACCTCTCCTTTGGGTGCTGCAGTTAGGAGGGCATCAACTTTCATCACCAAGTCGCTAGCGCTACAGGGAAAGAGGCGTATCAGGGTGAGCCCTTTATTTATTAATGCTACATGCTGGGAGGTATATCAAACAGAGCTCATGTAATGTGATGTCAGGCTGTTAACAAGGTGGCCTTATAAATCAGTTAATGGTACTTGAACACACTGAGAGACTAAAATCTCTGTCACTACAGAACACTTAATAGGAAATGATAGGTTTACAGAAACTCAATACTAAACAAAAAAGTGACACAAAGAGAAAAGTGATAAAAAGGTTTAAAGATATTTCACAATACAACAACTACTGTCTTTATCTTTTAATGTTGGGATGCTGAAATGTTTAGCACAGGCAGTTCTAGAAAGATAGAGTAATTTTTTCTCATATGACAAGGCAGACAAATACAAACATACTGCTTTGGCTTCATCCCCATCTGTTTAACTTTGGCTTTGACTTTCTCTGCAGAACCGCTCAGTGTAATCTTCTCAAGCAAGTGGAAATCCTCCACAGTGAATTCCTCCAGCTCTTCAAACGGGCCGAGTATCTAACACCAGGAAAGAGTGCAGTCAGAACACGACTATTCAAAATTCTTATCTGAGCATATATTATTTACTGTTTGCCAAGTGGGTGTTTAATGTAATGGGATTGTAACACCATGTTTTATCCATTAAAGTCGTCGTATTCAGTGTGTGTGTTTTCCTCCTTTTTCTATTTTGGGTGTAGAGTCCTGCCACTGCAGCAGGGGAATGTAAAATGATATTAATTGTTACTGCTATCTCAGGGGCTGGCCTCTTCGTATATGACTGTCAGCATCACTGCTGCTGAGACATCAGCCAGCAGCTCTGTGCACGCATACACCCAGACATACAGTCACTCACGCACAAACACACACACAGTGCAGTGTGTTCCACCTGTGACCTTTGAGAAACAGTAATGCTGATTTGACAGTACTAAGGAAGCGCTCTGAAAACACAAGAGGGAAATTCATCCAAGTGCAGCAGCTAAAAGGATCCTGCTCCACTGTACCAAACAGTAGCACAGTGGTTGTACGGCTTTTTAAGATTTAAATTCATGCACTGTTCAAGCCCTTTCAAGGTACCTAAAACAAAACATTTCAAACACGAAGCCTTTACCTTGTCTTATCTAAATTGTTACTATAAATGCAACAGCTAGAAATTCCATTTTCCGGAATTCCTTTATATCGACAGCAATCAATATATAGCATTACTTTGTTTATTCTACCACCTGTTTTGATCACAATCAAAAACATAGACATTTATTCAGACGCCAGGAGGAAACAGACAAAAATGATGAGTCATTTCATTCCCAATACTAAAAAATGTTGGTTCAAGCTAAATGAGATGAGTAGATGAAACAACAGATAATGTTGCAAATCAAGCATTTTCAAGGAGTATATTGGGATTTAAGCATATTCCTAACCTTGAAAGCACAACCGTTAAAGCAACATTATGTAGAAATTGGAATTTTGTATAATGTGGTGTCCCCCGCAGTTTCTGAGTGCAACAAGACTGTCATAAGTACAAATCCCAGGTCCATAACCATTAACCGTGGCTGAGGCAGAACCTTTCACCCTGTTACAAGAAACTGTACCATCAACATGATTTAGAAGCTGTTATTTTAAGGTAGAAAAAAGTTTCATAATGTTGCCTTAAAATGTAGCATTTTCAAGACTTTCAGGACTTTATACGAACCCTGACAGCAGCAACATTTCAAGGTTCAGTGTGTAGGATTTAGTGGCAGTTTTGGTTGCAGACTGCAATCAACTAAAAACCCTGTCACAACCTCTTTTACAATGGCCACTAAAAACATGAAAAAATGCAACAAAAAAAAACACCCTCTCTAGAGCCAGTGTTGGGTTTGGCTGTTCTGGGCTACTGTAGAAACATGATGGTGGAACATGGCATGAATGAGGGCGTATGCCCTCTGTAGATATAAAATATTCACTGTGGTCTGTTGGACTTAGTATGCATTGTTCTAATGGATCAGTATTCTGAATATCTGAGAAGATGCTATTTGAATTGTCGGAGATGAAGTCCACTCACCCTGCCGTTACTGATGACTGCCCGCTGTCCAGGACTCAGTTTCAGGACATCTCTACAAAACAGCTGCTGACTGCGGATAAAATCCACTTCCATTGTGTTGAACTTTTTCTCAAAGGCATCTTCGTCCATGCCCTGGAGCAGAATAACAAAAGTCTGATTAGGTAAGATACATTGATTGCATTGTTGGCTCACACATTTCTGAGGAAAGTGTGATGTAATTCAAGATCCAATAGACTCACTCAAGGACCTTTCTGCCTTTACAGTCTGTACAAAACACAATCTGAGTGATGCATTGGCATAAGGAATGATGTATGTGAGGCAAAAGAATTATTCACAATATCATTGATGCCTTACATCAGCACAATCACTGCAGCTTTCCAAACATAAAATATTTTAGCCAGAGGAGCGGGCTATAAGAAAGGCGCATGGAAATTAGATTAATCAATTTGTAATTAATACAACAAACTCTTAATTAAGCTTCAGCCATTTTTGTCCATAACAAATTAGGTGTGGGAGTGTGATGTGTGTGTGGAGTCAGGTTATTAGTTTCTCCGACATCTCTCCTCAGGAGAACAGGTGAAATACCAATAATGTCAGCACAATCCAGTCAGCAAGTCTGTCTGGCAGCCAATAATAAACTCATATCCCTCGACTCTGAGTCTCAACTCACACAGCCACCTCCTACCTATCTTTCTGTTGCTATTTCCAGCCTGTTCTCTCCCCATTCTTTTAGGCTGGTATAATTAAAGGGCAGTTTGTTATGGCTGGTCCCAAATGTAGCCTGTGCTGTACAACTTGTCCTGATGGGAGAGTTGGGAGCCCTCCTGTCAGCTGATTTGTTGATTAGTGCCTGAGAATTTTAAATTGTTATGTGTAATGATGTGTGGGTGGATACATTGCACACTACAGCATGAAGAACACTAGTGGCTGTAGACTGCTTACAGAAGCAGAGTGATGGTCAGGCTCAGCTGAGCACCAGGCTCACACAAGCATGAACGGTGAGCAGGAGCTCGGCCATGCATTCAGGTTCTGGAGACCAGGTATCCACCAGCAATTTTTAGTTAAAGATTCAGCGTGTGGCGGCCGCCTTGAGCTGGCCCCTGTGACAGATCAAGTGGAACTGACAGTGAGTAGACTGCTTGCTTTGGCATCCCCAGGCTGTGCGGCATCATGCGTGCTCTAAATGTATTCTGTTAGCTGATGTACAGAAGAGGAACGAGAAGATGGGCTCATCAATCACCATTTTCCTCCGACTGTGCACTTAAAATCCAGTGGAAGACAAATCTCTGCAAGTGGTTATATCCAACCTTTGTTCTCCTCATTTTTGCCCTCATGCTCATCATTTCTGCCAAAAATGTTCTTATTTTCTGACCCCCCTTTTGCAGTGATACACTTCACTGATACAACTTTCACGACACAATCAAGCAATATTAATCATTTTGGTTGTGTGGTTGTATTTTATTTATGTTTTATTTATTCAAGATATCTCAGTATTTGTTTCATGCATAACTTGAAATGTCTTAATATCCTTGAGAATTAAAAGTCTAGCGCTCTATATAATTATATTGGCTTTGGCATTTATTTATTTTACAATATCCCATCCAACAAAAGTATTTATCATGACAGATGTGATGCTTTATATCATAAGACAATATAAATTCATCAGTTTTGTTGTGCTTTTGCCATATTGTTTATTAACGTAGGAATCCAGTTAATATCTCTGGCAGGTAAAGTTGCAAATCAGTGAGCAGGACATTTTTATGGCAGCATTGGATTTAGAGGATTTTGCTTAAATGTGATGAAGCATCTCAGGTACTGTATTTTTTACATTGGTTTAGTCAAAATCCGACAATTACATCTCGCCATTTTAACCTTAATGCTAAAAAATAATCAATGTAATTTTCACAAAATGCAATATACCAAAATATATATCAATATCAAAACACAACACAGATCATAACAAAGGTTTATAGCCATATTTCCCATTCCATACATTGGACTTGTTCCTTTCTCCTTTTTCGCTTATACACATTCTGGTTGTGTCAGAGAACACAGGAAATGGAATTCACCCCCTCAGGTCTCCAGGCATTCATGTGTTTGACAAAACAGAAAATACATTTCTATTTTCTAATCTGCCTTGACTGCTGGTATCAGAAAACTTCTATGTTAAATGCTTATGCAGTAGCTGGTAGGAGACATCCAATTCCCAGATATTCTGCTTGTAATAATGATCATGTGGTCTTCCTTTCTGTCAGCCAGGAGGCAGACCACACGTGCTGTAAACTTAATATGATATGAGTGTGCCATCTTCACACAAATAAATAAAGTAATATACCACACCACAATGTGCGCATGCTTTCTGGATAAAAGGGCGAAGTTGGTATCAGTGTAGTGAGATTGCTAATGTTGATGTAAGAATGATGACAGACCATATTCAAAAGATTTTAGGGGTTTGATTTTGTGTATCAGTTGGACCACAACTGGCTATTTCAATAACAAAATAATAAAGACTTAGACTTCTACTTTATGTAAATTGCAAATAATACAGAATACAAAGGCATCACATTTACTTGAAATACGTAAATGTTTGGAATATGATTATTTCTAAACTGAGGAAGAAAAAAAAAGAGCTTCATTCCTCTATTCCTACCTTACCTGAATCAGAAAGTCCTTCATCTTGGTCCTACCCTGCTGGAGGAGCTGGCTGCTCTCGTCTATCAGGAGTTTTTGCACAAACTCTGCTGCAGCCTTATTCTTCTGGGTGAGGAGAGAAGCCCAGATAGCCCTGTACAGCACAGTGTTATCTTCGCTGGGCTTTCCAGTGGGGTTATCTATCACCCCCACACGCACTCCAGGGCTGGCCTTCTGCGCACACACACACACACACACACAAACACACAATTCACAGAAATATCACACATTCTCATATTTCCAGAGACCACAGATGTCACTAAGGAAGAGGACTGGGGGGAGAGGGGTTTGATTGCTTAAAAGAAACAGGAAAGTTTTCTCCTATTCTGTTTATTCTACCAGTGAGGAATCTTTTTTTTTTCACGAGAAATACCAAATGATTACCTGCTGTATCGCATGTAATTCACTTGTCATATATCAGCAGTGAATATTACATTTTAGAAGCATCTGTTTTCATGATTTTCTTGAAAGCGCACACACAGAAATGTCACTTTTCAGAGAACATTTACTCAGTTATAGTCTAGCGGTATGGGGTCTGTTGTTATAACAAGTAAAAAAAAGTATTTTGTAAGTTCATCTCTTCTGCTTGTACGTGACCCTATAGATTTACAGCGGATGAGTTTTGTAACTGCAGGGACACCAGCTGCAAGATTTGTGTGTGAGACAGGCCAATGTGAAAAATGTTATTGATTGAGTCAACATTCATTCCTGCCAAAAATTTCAGGCTTGTGATATACTGTCCAGACTACATCAAAAAAATCTGACACCGGTGTTGGGATTCTTGATTCATTTCAGTACACTGAAGATCAGTAATTATGTTTATAATGCATAATAAACAAGGACCAAACATCTTTTATCTGCAGTTGTCAAGGGATTTTTCTTATCACACAAAAACAAAAAAACATAAACAGTGGCTTTTATGCAAAATTTTCTAAACCAATTTTTATTTAAAAAATCTGGCAGGCCAAATTGAATATCAAATTTGGTATCGAATGACAAGACATTATTTTGATACCTGATAGTATAGAGGCAGTTTGGTAGATGCCATAAAAGTATCAACTTCTGATACCCAGCCCTTAAATCATGGGTTAATAGAATGGGGAGTGATGAAAAGAATAGGTGATACTCACCAAATGTTTCAGAGCATTGAGCAAAAGTTTTCTTCCTGAGACCTTCTCAAAATCTCCTGCTATCCACATGGTTACAGCACTCATGCCATCCTCATCTTAGGCAAAAAAGAAGAGAAAAGAAAAAAAGGCAATAACTCAAAAGGACTCTGAATATGAATGACCTACATCACAGCAAGCTAAAATACATCCTGAACACTCTGCTGCAGTTCCTGACATTTGTATGATAAACTGTTACAAAATGAAAATCTCAATGTAAAGCAAATGTATTTTTGAGTAGTTTTCTATCTCAATGTCAACCTCAATGCTGACACAGCACTTAGCAATTTAGCAAGAGTGTCTAATCTTTTAAAAGGGTTAGCTTATGCTTATACACAAACGATCTAATGAAAGTGAGAAGGAAATTGAGGTCCAGTTATTACAGTGAATGGTCAGAGGTGAGAGAGACATATCACAAAGAGCTCGGTATGTTAGCAGAGAATTGTGCCACCTGTCATAGTTATACCCTCCCTGGTCAGTCAGTCAAGCAGTCAATCAGTTAGTCAGAAAAGCAGGCAGTCAGCCAGTCAGTTATTCCCAAAAGGAAGGTTGGCAATCAGCCTCCTCAACCTCAGTGAGACAGCTACACTGCAGGCTTGAGCAGTGAAATGTAGCTCTGACGACCATTAGGACAGTTGGCCCAAAGCCAGTCAACAGACCCAGCAATTATCCTGCCAGAGGCAGAGTGTGTCCGCTTTAACAAAGGTCAATTTCACACTTTCATACATCAGTAAAGCAGCGCAGGAGTCATTTTTATTTAGAAACTGCTCAGTTAAAGGTTTTCAACAAGTAAGTGCAGAATGGTTGTTTCATTCAACTGACAAAATTGCAGATGCTCGATTTATACTGTTGCATATTGTTGTGTTACTAAAAATTAAATGGTGTTTTGTGAAATTGTGAAACTAAGGCATAACATAATTAGTGACTCCTTACCACTATTTGTAAAGTACTTCATTCTTTTAGACATCACGGCTGTTTTGTCTCTGGAATCCAAGTATGAAAACATAGTTGTGTCATCCCAATCATCAGCGACTGCAACGCAAGAAAGAAAAACAAAATAAGAGAAATATATACAGTAAATAGCTCAATAAATGAATAGATTTAAGGTTAGCAGCACAGGTAACCTGGCTTGGCAGTGAAGTCAAGGTACTGTCTGTCAGTGCTTAAAATAAGAGGGTTCATCCTGGGGACCACGTTGGCCTGCTCCATTAGATAGTCAACCACATCCGAGCCCTCAGTCAGCTGACCCTGTAGACAGAGAACGAAAACAGATGAGTCGTCACTGAGAACATCAATCCATATGCAGGGATTCTATAGGTACAAGTTATAATTAAGACTTTTAAAAGGGGCAAAATGTAGTTTTGGATTATTTATACTTTTTAAGGGCCTGCAGACCCAGATAAGAAAATACTGGATCGTGTGTGTAGCTAATATGCAGCGTAACGATATCTGCAAATGTAATAATCCTCTTTATTACATTCAGCCAGGTATGTAGTGTATTTACACACTTTAAACAATAACACTGCAAACTTCAATGCCCTGCTATCCTGCAAATCATGTATATCAATAGGTTCAACTACCATAAAAAAGTCAAGTTTGGTAGGTTGAACATGAAGAGCGAGTCTCTTTCTGTACCATAAAGACAGCTCTCTGGAAGGCAGTGGTGGTGTCCATAATGCGCTGCAGGATGATGGTTTCCAGCTCATCTGGTTCCGTCTCATCTGGGCTCAGAGGAACGCCGTTAAATAAAGCCAAAGGTAGGGCACCCAGGCCACTCTTTTTGTAGAAGAGGGCACCATCCTAGAGCAAACAAAACATGGACTGAATCTTTGGATACTCCTCATCAATCATTTTTTAAGGATAACCAATAAACAGAAAGAAAAACAAAAGAGAGATATTTCATTCCCATACCTGCCTTTTGTAGTCATATTCTGATTCCACACCTAGAATCCTTTCAGCATTGGCTTTGGGGAATTTCTTCTTCAGGTAAGCAGTGACTGTATCAACAGACAGTGTCTCCCCAACTTCTACTTTGGTGTACAACTGCAAGACAGGTAAGTCAGATCAGTTGTGATCATCACTGTCTTCAATCCCTGCAACTTTCATAACTTCCAACTCTATTTGAAGGCAAAATCCCACTGACTTATATTTTCCAAACCATGGGATAACACAAGGCACAATAAAAGGACTGACTGCTGAGATAGAAAGAAGCAAAAGCTGGTGAGAAGTGTACTTCAGTTATACCTTGAGAAGAGCTTGCTGAGAGATTTGTATATGTGCCATACTTACTGAGAGCATTGATATCAGAGCCTGGGATAAATCGTACTCGTCTGCAATGTAATTCAGCAGTCGGTAAAATCCGACCCCTGCGTCTGAGAAGCCATCAATCTCATCTTTGGTGTTGACAACAAACACAAATCCAATTCTATGGAAAATGGGTCAAAAACACGTTTTTAATTTTCCAGGTGGAATGAGAATCACTACTTAAAGACTACGTAAAGAGTATAAATGCCAAGAGTGGACCACATACAAGGCTGTGTGAGGAGTAACAGCACCAACCTCAGGGGGATCTTGTGCTTGTAAAAAAGCTCTGCTAGTTTTACCAGCTCAACACTTTCTTCTTGTAGTGGATCAAGGAACAGCACCTAACAACAAAGCAAAAACAAACACCATTCAGTCTCTTTTCTCTCTTTTGTGAAAGTGTGTCTGGCTATACCGACTGAAATGTAACACCCCAGAAATTAGGCAAACACAATTTAATCTGAGTCTGTTAGAGAAGAGTCTGAAGAAGCAACAGTTCCACAGGGTTCAGTAAAAGTCAAGTCAGAGGAACATCTGAACTACAATGAAGCCTGCTATCAATTTCATCCCCCCCCTTATCATCACCACCCCCTCAGCATTTCCTGACTTCAGAGGACTCACCAGGTTGAAGAAATTGCGTCTGATCTGCCGGATGACTCCGGGAAAAGTGGCTCTGAGGAGCTCCTGCACACCTGTTGGCCAGCTACGGTATGTTGGATCATTCTCTATATCATTTAGCCACTGGAAAGTATAAGACATAAAGAGGGCTTGTGTGAAAAGTTGATATCCATGAGTTAAGTGCAAGCATCAAAGCAGAAACCATGGAATAAGGACAGATTCAGTGCCTCGCTCAAGGATAATTCTGCCAGACACAGTGGTGTTTTCTATATTTTTCATAAATTTTTTCATTGGTTAAGACATGATACCCATAACAAATACTGGATTTTGCTTTAACCAAGGGTGTTCTTTAAATTTACAGCAAAGTTGTTTTTCAGTCAAGTGTGTGACAAGAATTGAGACATAACACATGGCTTACTCCAACACAGAGCGAACCAATGATCCATACTGTTATCAGGATATAGGACTATATCCCAGCTTAGATTTTGTCCTCATTATATTTTGATATGGCATAAGTGTTGTTGTTTCCTGGTTTTAAAAGCTGCATAACATTAAATTGATGTTATTTTCTTAACTTGACCACTTAGACATTTTGATGATTTTTTTTTAAACAAAAATCACATTGTGTTTATATTTTGTGAAAGTACAACTAGTCCCTACAATATATATATATCTTTTTTTCTTTACATTTTTATAGCATTTAACAACAAAAGAAAACGAGTCCCTACAATATAGTTCCAATATTGATCTAAGCAGAGCCTATTTGGTCAGAAATACTGTGATGGTTAATTTTCCTACCAGTGCTTTCAAAATATCAAGGTGTACACATCATTATTATCATGATATTACTTCAGGGTCATATTGACCAGCCCTGGCTTAGTCGCACAAGGTTTCATGGGTCTGGGAAGAAGTTGGATAAATACTAAACACTTTTTGTTTTGTTTTACTTTACCTCCATCACTAGCCCTCTATTACTAGAACTGCACATTCCAAACTTTAATCCACACATATTGGGTATCAAACACTGGCATCATTTCTCAGCATGACTGTATATTCAATAGTAACTACACCCTGTAATTGACATTTATGACTCAGTGTGGTAGTAATCGTATCCTGCTATTTGTCACCGGCACCAAGATATTGCATAGAGTTCCTGTCTACTGCTCCATATCTTAAGGGTGCAGTATGTAAGAATTGGCCACCATGTTGAATTCATACTCAAAATAAATAGGGGCCAACATAGCACAAGCGTAAACGCGAACTGCAGCTAAATGCTGCTGCAGTTAGTTAGCTGTGTGCAGCTGGCAGTCTGGATAGGGAGTTTGAAGAACTGGGGAATGTTGGCGTTTACACTGCTAGCAGAAGCTTTTTGACCGGGATAGGCTGGGGCTCGCTGCTCAGAATGTCAACTTCTGCCACATAATAGACAGGTTAATAAAGCTGTTCTGTGGATAGAAATACTCTGATCTGTACAAAATCCACATACACCTGTTGTAAAGCCCTACTACTCACCATCAGAGAAAGCTATTAGATGGCTAACTGCAAAATGATCCATTATTGCCAGCCAATCTGGCACTAACAGTTGTCTGTCTCTCCGTACAAGCCTCCCCACAGTGCAACAGGCCAACTGTCATTATCTCGCTTACAGACTCCCTCTGCGTGTGTGTGTGTCTTTCTCTCTCAGACACACATAATCTCCAATCTCTGGTAGGGTGGATGCAAGCTGAAAAGACAGACCTCTTGGTTGAATGTGGACAGGCTTAATATTTTCATTTCTTTGGCATTTTTATAGTACCTCGAATATTAAAATGGCCAGAGGGGCCAAAATGAAAACTTGCAAGTTTTTAATTTGATAGCTTTTCTTGGCTAACTTCCTAATTAATAACTGAAGTTTCTGGCAAGCTCGAGACTGCTGCAATAGCCTGATGACTGGTCCATTAGCTCACACCCTGACACACACAAAGAAGAATGAAACACCTACAGAGTTGATTTAGGCCTGAACAATAACGCTTTCTGACAGAACTCACCATTATAGCTGGATGCCTGATATCTAAGGAGTAGCTGTCATCCACAGCACTCACAGGCAACTTCAGCAACTTGCCCTGATGTTCTCCTTTAATGCCTAGGTTATGAAGCCCCTCCAAGACCCTGGCCTCTCCTCTGAGGATGTCCAAAATGCTGTAAAAACAAAATCACAGGTTAATTCTTTAGACATTTTAGCTGAGTGGCAGCTGTTTCGCGTTAGAACAAACTCTGATCTTTACTCACGATTACTGAGCCAATGCATTGATCTAAAGAATCCTGGGGAGAGCACAGACAGACCACTGCTCCCTCCTGCTGGATTCCTACCTGAAAGGGTTGTGAATGTCCAGATCAATGTGCAGCCCGTTGATGAAGAGCTCCCCGTCTCCTGGGTGAACACCAATAGTCTCGCTGAGATGCTGAAAGGACAAGCTCAAGGTGTTAGGTGAATGCCAAAACCCCTTAAATGAGTGATCTTCCAAGTTTTGACAAGAAAAGCAGAGACATGACTGCAGCAAGTAGAAGACAAAGTGTGCACAGCGCTTGGGAGAAAACTAAGTTTGAAATGTCCCCATTGATGTTGTCACAGAATTTATTTCACATACAGATTAGACAGTCATTCTCTAAAAATAAAACTTGTGCAATAGCTGAGGATGTTATCAAAGAAAACCTCCTGCACTATCATGTGGGAATGCTGCTTATGATATCGCACCTTTTGGTTCCCCTCAATTTCTTTTCTCATTTCCTGCTTTACGGCCACTCTTGTCAGTGATCTGTGGGAACAGTAAAACATGTACAGTCACATCAGCTTTTACCACATCCCAAGCTGGCTGTTAAATGCCACTTTTAATCTTCCAAAACCTGTGGGCCTTCAAGACGGTAAGTTTTTCAGTCAATTCCCTGTAAACACCTGACTCTTACTCAGCAGTTTTTGGTGTTATTACAAGATGCCTAGGCCAACATAAGCAAACATCAAAAAGCTGATTAGATTGCTATATTCAATATGTATTTATCATGGATAATGTTCAAACAAATTAGTTCATAAAATCCATATTTCATGGGCACTTAAATAACAGCACTTGTGTCTGGATTCACAGATTGTAACACAAGAGTAGGGCTTCTAAAAATATGGATTTTGGATTGGTACCAAATGTGTTAGCTGGTAAGCCAGAAAGAGAAAATTAAATGAATCTTCTTACCTGGCTTTGCTTGGAAAGTTTTGACTGATGTCTCGCATGAGCTTCAAAGCATCAAACTTTGGCACGGACATGATTCTGGCAGCTGCCTGGAAACTAAGATCTGTGCAGATCAAATAATAAAATCACAAACATTTGCACATTATGTTAAGGCAAATCAAATCCATGCAAGGTTCTATGACATTGACTATGTTAAATAATTAACTGTCAGTCAAAAATAAAAGCAGCACTGGCCACAAATGGTACAGTATCTCTAAAGCTCACACAACAAAAATCAATTTTCCCTTGATTATACATTTCAAAAGGGGTGGGCAGATCTGGCCCAAAAATAATATCACAATCTATTTCATCACATCACGATCTTAAAAGCAATCTTTTGGTTAGAGGTTGTAAATGGCACTGCCAATCGGAGTAATTTCTCTCACCAACGGGCTCCAAACGCAGATTCAACACGCTCAATCGGACCAAAAAGCTGCTGACAAGGGTCAACTTGTGCCAACGCGCAGGACAAACCATAACAATTATGGTAATAGACGTTCACTGATGGCCCCCACATTGGTGTGCCGGGAACACTAAACACAATATTACATTAAAAGATAGTTGTGTTTTTGCCACACGCTCCCCATACGCCATGTTGCTAGCTATAACTGAAGTAGCATTGTTGACAAAACCTCACCCAAGGAAGAGACACTTGGCTACATTTCTCTATTGGTCTGTTCAAACCAATAGGTTTGTGAAGTTTAGAAAAAGAAGTTTGGAAAATACTGTACAGGGATCTTGATGATCTGTCTGAAAATGATTATGGATGCTTTCCAGATTCAGATCTAGATCTTGAATCTTCAATTCACCTATCACTGCATCTCAACTGTATAGATTAACCGAAAAATGTCATTGATACCTTGCATTTCCCACACTTTGAGAGGGGCCATGTCATTGGTACTCTCTAGGAGATGTCTGCGAAGATCAGTGAGTTGCTCCTGGATTTCAGGGTGAGATTTCCTGAAGGTAAAGAAAAAAGGAAGATACAAGTATAATGCACTGATTTCTATTTCTCCTTTAGTTATACACGCACAGGACGCCTGGCAGCAATAGAAGAAAATACTAGCAATTAAAAACGCATTGCATTTAGAATGTTTAAGTTACGCTACTCACTTCAATGTTCCAAACAGGAATCCTTGAACTTCATCGTCATTCTCATCCTCTGCATTTGTAGCTGCCTTTGAATCTACAATTCAAAGGATTTGTGTTTCATTGCTTTGGACACAGCAAGGTTCAGCACAGAATGTTTGAAAAGTCACCAACTGACCTGTTACTTTGGTGTCATCCACAGCTTTGTATTCTGTGCTTTTGATAGCCAACTCAACAGCATACCCAGATAAAAGCATTTTTTGAGGCTTTGGCTGCTGCAAACAGTGACAAAGAGACAAATGGCTTAAATGCAAATCACTGTGGAGTTTCATCTACATGTGCATCACTCTTTAAAATACTGTGATAATAATATGATACATCCCATGGATGATGCTTCCTATCAATTCAGATACACTATATGGCCAGAATGATGTAGACACAGCCTCTTATGTGTAGGTTCCCAGTTTACCTGATACCAGAATAGAAACTTCAATACAGTACTAGTACAAAAGCAACAATACTCAATACCCCTTTCACCCCACAGCATACCAGCACACAACAACACATTTATCATAATGCTCAACTCTGCGCAGCCTTGGGTTAGCTTTGTTACTTTTAATACGACTGAATGAAGATATGTTATGGTTTTAAATGTGTGGTATCAATATCTGATACTTTTGACAACCTTACTACATGGTCAGAAGAAAGGTAAAAATCCATAACGCATTTTACCGTTGGGAACAAAAAGCACATGGACTGCCACATGTGGCAGCAGACTTGCTGACATTCAACCTTGACAGGAATGTCAACCAGACTCAAAGCACTGTCTCAGTCTTTCACAGGCACAATCAGAAGATTTTTACACCCACACTCTTGCTTTTCTTCAAGAAATCACCTTTTACTCAATCAAATGCATCTTTTTCTCAGTTAGATCCCTTTTAAATCTAACCAAATACTTTGATTTAAAAGTGGAGGTCTAAGAGGGAATAAGCTATATTAGGTTTTGGCTGCACAGGCAATACGTCAGGAGAATACATTCTTTTATTGGTTCTGATGTTTTCATGGGATTTGTTGACAATATGAAAACTATAGTGTAACACAACCTCCATTCTTTAAAACCTCTTTTAACACAGACACAAGTGAGATTACAAGATAATGTATTCACTGAGAGGTATGGAAAATCACATTTATTTAATAAAAGCAATTTAATCAGTGGAAAATCAATTTTAAATGGCTGCAAACGCATCACTACTCACCGCTAAAAAATGCCGCAGCACATAAATAAGTGTGCCGTCTTGCGCCTTCTCCGACAGCACCTTATGAAAAGTGGTGAACTTCTTGGTCCCAATCTCAGCATATAGGATCACAACAGGCACATCTGTTTTATTGACCCCTGGATATGTGTGATCATTCTTGTACAAATACGGTTTTGGCCTGCAAACATTTGGAAAAGCTGTTAAAGACATTTCCGAAATAAAATGATTTGTTTTCATTTTTACTCACAGAAATAATGCAGTCAAGCATCAAAGAATTCAATTTTAAGAACAAAGTAACTGTGCTAATTTTTCATCTTGTTTACTTTTACAGATTGAGTTTATCCTCAAGAGGAAGTCCATTCCGTTCTGTGTTACCTGCCTGCAGCTGCCTTTAGCAGCTTCTTGATCTCCTTGGTACTGCAGCTATGTTGACCATGAATGGAGACAAAGGCAGGGCAAGCCTCAGGCGGAGGCTCATCACTAGCTATCTGTTAAGAGCAGGAGGGAGAAAATGTTCTTTAACACACCGGCGACAACATGATGGGCCAAAGTTAATCATAGTTAAATCAGTTTTGGGATTGATTTATTCTCAACACTCTCCAGCATTCACCACAGCAATTTACAGTGTGCGGCACAACACTTCATTTCACCAGCAAAAGGCCATTACTCACTCAGATGTTTAACACATTTTAAAATTAGAGAAATTCATCAACCAGTGCATCACTGTCACCCAGATGAAATTTTCTCCTCATCATCACTGAAACCATGACAATCGGAAAAGGCTGAGGAACTGTGTACACAGAGTGCACTGAAAATGAAAGAGTCACCCATTATTACAATCAAATTTAATCTACAGTCAACTAAGTACTGTGCATTTAAAACTCATGTAATTAAACACCATTTTCAAGAGAAACGGTTTTATCGATCTCTCAAAAAACACCTTTCATGTATTTCCTCTTCTTACAGAATGCAAATAACAGTAATATACAATTGAATATCCAAAAGCTAAAACTGTTATTGCATTCTATATTAAAGACCAAAGAATCCAACAAATTCAGGTAAATTAGTTACATCTGTTGAGACAAAAAATATGAAATTTACTTTGCAATCACACTCTCCGTCCACTCTCAGTGTTCATTGTGTCACTTTGGGAACAATATGTTTGGCCTCTGCAGTAATGTTCTCTCACAAAGCAATGCTTCCCTGTTCCCTCTGTCCACCTTTCCCTTACCAAAGCTTCATGAATTTTTACACCTCCTCCTCTGGCATGAGCAAGATGTTGTTACTCTATTTTTACTCCATGTTTCATATGCAGGAAATGTGGTACCAACCAGTCTTTGTAGTGTAACTGGTTTAAGAAATTATATTCGATGAGTTGCACCTGCAAAACTACACCCATACTACAGAGTGGGTTAAATAAACTTATATTAAGATCGTAAATCTAAATTCTTTTTGGAAATGGATTTCATTATTTAGTGCTGACTATAAAAGGCTGTTAGACTTAATTCAAGGAAATCTCACAGATCAGATCAGATTCAGCATGCTTTCGGCCAGCACTTGTTTCAAATGTCTTATATAATGCTAATTAAGGATTCATTCTTTAATTTAGGATGCCCACTAGAATATTTTTGCATGCTCTGATGTGCTCCATTCAGCCTCTGTCGGAGGGCTCTTTTTTAGTGCCGTGTCTTTAAGGCTTGCCAACTTGAAAGCCCAGTTAAGACAGGTCATCTCTCACAAGCCTGAGCAGGTTCCACCCACCGTGTTTCCACCTTAGAGTTGATGGTGTTTTGCAATCAATTCTGATCACCGACACAAACTTTGTCACTGGATCAATAACAAATAATTAATCTTTCGCATTTTAATTCTATGAGAAACCACAGAGAAATACAGGTACTGTTGTGAGAAAATTAGTTATTGATGTGGAGTATTTCACAAGGTAGTTTGAGAATAATGATGGTCATTTAAAGATTGTGCCTGTGCAATTGAGAAAAACGGTTTGAAAAGCAGTCAGGCATGCAGGACACCCTGGATGAAGATTAGGGTAAACAGACAATGTAACCGCCTCCAACAAGAAGGAGACCTGGCTCTCCTGTTATATACCCAGGCTGCTTTTAGAAGATTTTAGAACAGTTAAAATCACAGTATTTGGATCACAACATACCTGTTGAGATGCATGGACAGCTGGTGAGTATGACCGTAGGGCCAGAGCAAATTTGAGGAGATTAAGTTGAAGATCTGTGAGAAACTGGCCGGCCTTCTTAAGGATCAAGTTGTAGTACGAGCGCACAGACTCTGTGAGACACATGAACATTATGATAATGATGCGATTTAGAAGAGAAGCTCATCTGTTGTGAGGCAAGATTATCTTAAGTCTATTTTGATAGAACCAATTACAAACAACATACCTCCTTGCTTGTATACAGTGAGCTCTTTCACAGTGTCAACAAACTGCCAGAATTTCTCATTCCCATCTTCTCCGATAAACTCGCTACACAAAAGAAAAATGAAAGCATAGTGAGCATTAGTCAGAAACACAGCATGTATCTAAGTAACCATTTTCTGACTACGCACCATGTTATCATTTTCTTATTTTCTGGTAAAATGTATGCCTCATGTCTTAGTTCCATGTCTTAGCATTAAACAGACTTTACAGGCAAGCAGTAGGTTATAATTGCAAAAAGAATATTCTAACACACACAAGAAAAAATTTCAAATTACATCATAAAAAGACATTTATACATTGTTAGTTTTTTAAAACTGTTAAGAACAAAGGAACTGTACGCTGCTTTTCAAGACCATTATGTATACTTAAGTTACGGCTGACTTATGAGCCCTTATTTCCAAAATTGTTGTGTTTTTTGTAATCATTTTTATGATGAATATCAATTTAAGAGCTCATTCTTTCCAATGGATATACAATTTAGTTGACATTACAATCTTCAGATGTTCTTTGCCACTACAATATGAAGCAACTTCAACTGTGAAGAGAACAGTACTACATGTTCAAACAATTCTGTATTAAGCGCCAGAATCGTAGCTACAGTCCAATTGAGGACTTTGAGTTCATGTGTTTTTAATGGGAACATGAATGCTTGAACAACATTCATCGAGTTCACATGTGACAATTAAAAATCTACACATGCTGGCTGTTCTATAGGCTGACTACAGGATTGTATAGACTCAATATATCGGACTGGACTATTTTTAAACCAAATAAGGAAAAGGTTGCAAGCAAACTCCTGCACACTGTCTAAGTTGTAAAGTGACATTTGTTTTCAACTTTTCAGTACTGGTCTAGTTGCATTTATTTGCTGTGCTACAGTGCTAGACTACTACCCACAGGTTGGAAGTTAGACACTGTGCAGGTGGTTTTTTTTTTTTTTTGTTTTTTTACTTTTGGTCTACCAATGCCTCTCCTACGCAACTGGCTCATGATTTTTTTTTTTTTTTTTTTTTATGTTTTAAATTTAAAAAACAATGAAAAAAGGGATCCAGTGTCCCGGAATCTTAGTCCTGGTAGTGTGCAGACGGCATTCAAACACCCAACATGTTGTGAAATGTGCAGAAAATAACAAATCAATAGCCTAAATAAACAAAATCTATGTGTGAGTAGGTGTTTGGGTTGCTTAGGTGACCCATGCCCTCAACATCAAAATCCTAGCTACAACCCTGATAGTTGCAAACTCGTCAGAGTGCCAGATACACATGTCCGGGGATGAGTACCTTGTCTCCAGGAGGAACGGCGTCATGCTCCACTTTGCTTTCAAACTGGCAGTGACGCCTTTGGGTGCTGATCTGACATTGTGTATGTTCAGCAGCAGCAGCAGTGACAGCACAATAATGTTCCTCATCTTCCCCGGCGCGACGTAACATGAACCTACAGCAGCGGGGAGCAAAAAACACGAGCAGTCAGCACTGTTCCTCTAGCTTTAAAGATCTGCCAGTCAGTGCCACGTAGTTGCTCTCAATTAACTAAAACCACAACACACAGACGTCTGATAAAAACTCTCAAAAACTCAGAGTAACGTTAAACAGTTGAAGAAGATGCTGGATACATGAGCAAAACACGTTAGCAATGCATACTTGTATAACAATGTACGGTCGAAAGGGGTCAGACTGAAAGTTAACTTAACGTTAGCTGTGGCACAAAAGTAAACAGTCTTGTCGTGAAAGAAAGCGCAACGCTAGCGTCCGCAAATATCGCTAAGTACAACAAATGGAGCGTACAGTAGTAGTGCAGTGTACATTACAAAAATATGAGCAGGGGTCACTCTGTTGCCAATAATATATCTCTCTCACCCCGTTAGTGATGCTGCTGACCGCTTCCATACAAAGCAAAGGGTTTCAGGTAGGTATTTTAGGCAGCAGCGGCTAACGACCCGTTTAGCTAGCAAGTTGCCGGGTTAGCTGTGTATTGTGGTGGCTCGAGCTGACCGTTACTCGCGTCTGAAACTACGTTTAAATAAAATGTCAACCCTGGCGTCTGGTTGTTTTTAGGCACGATTTGTAATTACATTTACGTGGACACAGTTAGTGACACTCGGTGTAACGTTTTAGGAAAAAAATAAAACCCAAAGGTAAAGTCGAAATTTATTCGGGCGCAGCGGCAGACAGCTAAAGAGGCAGAAGCTGGAGCTCAAACGTTTTTCCACGAAACACCGGAGCATGTTGGAGCTGCGTTGTGTAGTCGAGGAGGGATGTGTGTGTCAAAGTGAAAGTGTGCAGCCAGACATCTCAATAAAATATTTATTAAGATCAGATCAGATGAGCTTAATATAAGCCTTTATTGATCCCAAGAGGAAAATTAATCTGTTGTAGTAGCAACAAAGGGGCAGAAATGGGTACACTACAGATAAACAGAGAGACTAAAAATTAATAATATAATAAGAGGTGCATGGCACTAAAATGGTAATAAAATAAAAACAAACATTCAAAACAAAATTACAATGCATGTGACAGTGGTGTGATGTTATTAACAACAATTTGACTTTATCTTAATGATAAGATGTAGCCTAAATGACTTGCCCAGCGGAGTAAGCATTATAACTTGACAAATAATGATAATAATCAAATAGTATATTACCCAGATTATTGTTATAGATTAGCATTTTTTAATACCAATATCTAACAGCGAGTCATCAGGATATTAAAGCAACATTATGTAGAAATTGGCGTTTTGTGCTATTTGGCGCCCCACGCAGTTTCCAAGTGCAGCATCACTGTCGTAAACACAAATCCCAGGTCTGTCACAGTTTGTCAGAAGTAATGAAGGTGCTAACTTCAAACAAAAAACGTTACGTCATTACAATTTTATGTGTTCAAAACTTGAATCGTGAAGCGATCATGTATGTAACTGAAGTCACTTCAGTTACATAGTGCGGAAACAAGTGGCTGAGACAGAGACACCATTCACCCTTGTTAAAAGACACTGAACCATCAACATGATTTTAAAGCTGTTATTTTAAGGTAAAAAAAAAAAAAAAAAGTTACATAACGTTGCATTAAATGGTACTACCATAAAGTTGGTGTATTTTTTGAGAATAAAACGGAAAAAAAACACTGGTCTAAAGGGATTTGAAGGAGGCTGAGACATCCTGAATTATAATCCATATGGGTCCAAAAACGCTTTCCAAATTAGGCGACCTCATAGCTTCTTTCATTGGATGCCCCCTATCTGGTAAAAGATCACTTTTTTAAACCTTATGCAGCTTGTGAATTCCCAAGTCCCAGATAACCTGGTAATTTCTGCAAACTTTAGAAAGTTCCATCCAGAGCCACAGCAAACATCCTTCAACTGTTTTCACAGGCTGAGAAGTGTTTCCCATGACCAGAAAACAGATCCTCCTGTGTCGTTCCCCTTTAAACCAAATTCTGATGCCACGTTACAGGTTTATTTGTCTCCATTTCGTATCAATTGAAACTTTGGAGGGATATTTTGGTGGCACTGCTGGTACTGCTTCTTTAAAGCCTTAATTAAAGGAACCCTATGAGAAAAATAAATAACAGATGATAGTCACTGGTTGATTAATATATTAACTGGTTTATAAAATTGTATTTAGAGTCTTATTTCTTCATAGAAAGTGCTTATTTTGAACGTTTAAGCCTTTAACTTAATTGAATTGAAATAATATTCTAAATGCTTTCATAAGATGTGAGAGTATTATTTCTGCAGAGAAAAGAGCGGATTCACTTTTAATTGGTCCTCCTAACAGTAGCCTCTGTCTCTGGAGCACATATTAGACTTTAAATTGGCCTTTTTAAAGAGGCTATACCCTTACACTGCCAAGTGCCTTTGTGCAGGGGGGGATACAAGAATATCTCTCTCTAACCATCAAGGGTCACACTGTTCCAAAACAAACAAAAAAAAAGTTACAGCGGATTTGAGTATTTATGTGTGGTTAAATCTCCATGTTGTCTCAGTTATCGGCTCTCGGCTTTGCACTGTGTTAAACAAGATTATGGGATGGACGGGATGGGATGTAGAGCTATCCAAGCCAAACCGCGACGAGAGCACAGCGCATATGTGTCGACTGTGGGATGCAGCAGCATCCTCTCTCTCAAAAGCATTGCTTCAGCACAGTCAGTCAGACCGCCTCAACCCGCCGAGGATGCTGCTGCTGCTGCTGCTGTAGGATGCTGCCCGAGGATCCAGCCCGACACACCGAGGCGTGCACAAACAAGTCCGTCACCGATGTGAAGCGCACTGCAGATTAGACCGGGAGTAGAAAGAAAAAAGAAAGAAAGAAAATCACAAAACTCTCATCATCTGCCTCGTTTCAACTTGCCACCGGAGCATGGGGAGTCGTCGGCGCGGATGCGGCTCCTCGGCGGCTCTAGAAGTTGGACAGGCAGAGATCTGAATGCCATGACTCTTGACTTTGGACCGGATCTCCAGCGCAGTGCGTTAGAAACCTAAAGGTGGACCTTTTGTCCTTCTGTGCAGATTGTGCGTCCTCGCTGGGTGTTACCTGATCAACATGTGGCACTTAATAACCGGCGCCTCTATGGATGAATATTGATCCCCGAAGAACCCACCGGGTGCTCCTTATTATTCACAGTAATGGAATGAAGACATTATCTGTAATATGATGGATGATAGATCCAGCAAGCTCATCTTGGTTCCTATCCTAGCGGTGCTTTTTGTTATGATAGGTTACCAGTACATATGTCCCGCCGGCAGCAAATCGTGCCACTTTAAGGCTGGGGACACGCTGAAGGGGGTGAGCCTACTTTCCAGCCCGTACCAGGACAGTGACGACTTCTACCGAGACCAGGACCTGGAGGATGACAGCCCGCAGAAAGTGCCGTCCAAATTCAACTTCACCGAGAGAGACCTGGACAGACACGTGGAGTTCAACATGAAGGGGGACGACGTGATCGTGTTCCTGCACATCCAGAAGACAGGAGGGACCACTTTCGGGAGACACTTGGTGAGGAATATTCGCTTGGAGCAGCCGTGCGACTGCAAGCCGGGCCAGAAGAAATGCACATGTCACCGGCCGGGGAAAGAGGAGTCCTGGCTCTTCTCCCGGTTCTCCACCGGCTGGAGCTGCGGACTGCACGCAGACTGGACCGAGCTAACGAACTGTGTGCCGGTCATAATGGATAAGAAGGAGGCCCAGAGGAATAAAAGGTAGGCTACATGCCTGATTCCCTGATGATGATGATGATGATGTGTCTCTGTGTGTGTCCATGCGTGTGTGTCTTTGGTCTCCAAACCACAAGTGTGCAAACAAGCGTGCCAGACAGATGCTTTGTGGGCCCCCAAACCCATTGGAGCTCCATGAGAAATGTACTAAACGTGAGTTTTAATTCTGTCCTGGTGTCAGTGTGCACAACCTGCTGTGTTGTAGTGAGCAGTGATGGACTGGATTGGGTATTCACGGTCAACCCACAGGAGTGATACACAAAAACAGAGCTACAGTTTCTCTGGACATTTAGTGCGAGCTTCCCCAAAAGAAGCAGATTGTTAAAAGGCGAGTGAATTGCCAGTCAGATCACTCACATCCGTGGGAGCTGAGTGCGTTTGAGTTTTTTTGGGATGATGTCACGGTTGTAAACTAGAGATCGAACAACGTGTTTTATCTCGAACCCAATAACTATTATTAGTTATCAACGACACCAATAACCAATTTACATTTGCAGTTGAAATATATAGGCCTATATATAAAAAAAAAAATGCCAAAATGTAGAATAACCAGTGATGGAATGTTACTAACTGAAATGTACTCAAGTACTCTACTTAAAGGGGCAACTCCACCAGTTTTATATTGTGTTCATTGTGTTTACAGGTCTTGGGGAGTAGGACTGCGTATGTGAAAAAAGTTGTAAACAGCCTTTTGTGGCTCCAGAGGAAGCTGCATGTTATCTGATAAACTGCCCCCAGTGATGTCACTCACTGGCTAATTTGCATTGTGGGTAATGGAGGCACCTGGTTTTGATAAGGAAGAAAAACGTTAAAAAAAAAAAAAAAAAGGTGATATCTCTGGTTCTGCTGTATCCATTTTGATCGTCTGATAATAAACTGTCTGTAGTGACTTCAATGGTGCAATGCTAGACCAGTGGAGTGCTTTGGAGTGCTCAAAACCTGCTGCATACATTACACACAATGCAACTTACCCACTGAGTGACATCACCGGAAGCAATTAATCAGTCTACAAGCAGTTTCCTCTGGAGCCAGTAAATGCTCTGTAGGCTGCTACATTCTTTCACATATACAGTTGTACTGCCCAAGGCTTGTTAACACACTTTGATATTTAAAAGTTGTGAAGTTACCCTTTAAGTACATTTTTGAGGTACTTTACTTAAGTACTTCTATTACTGCTACTTTATACTTCAACTACATCATGCGTACTTGATAATATTAGTTTCTCATTACTTTGCGGATTCAAATTTTTGTTGATTAGCTATAACTTGCGACGTGAAACTAATCAGATAGTGTTGTTGTGGGTTAAGAGGTAACTACAGGCAGAGAAAGAACACCGCATAAGAACTGAAGTATTGTGTTCTTAAATGATTTTATTTAATCTTCAACTGGACACAATAATCAGAAAAAAAGCTGAATATCAGTCAATCCGTAGTATAAACCGCCATTACATTAAAGAAAGCCTCTCACTTTGCTGGACCTTGAGACATATAAATCATCTGGGTTTGTCCTTTGTGTTCACATCAGCCCCTCACAATCAATTTGTTCCTGCCCAGCTGTGCCGGGGCTGTTATTCCCCGGATCTGTGCCATTAACCAACAGTACTGAACAATTTACAGAACTCCCCCTTCACAGCTGAAATTATGTTGTTTGTGAGCCTGCAGTTCTAGCACCCCTGTAGTGATTTAATTGTCACTGGATCAAAGCTCCATTTGCACCAAAACTTGGGAAAGTTAAAGGGCACGTGACTGATTTTCTTTGTCTAAGTGTCATGTAGTTTTGTGGGAGATGATTTAACCAGAAGAGAAAGATCTGCATTGACTGATTTTTATGCCTGCACAAACTAAATCACAAACCCTCTTTGTTTTCATGACTGAATAAACTGAATAAACAAACTGACCTTAAAGGACAACACAATTTCATACTGTTCCACTTTATATGTGGCGGACCCTGCCACCTTTCTAGGTTCAAACAGTGTTCTGGGGACCTTATTTACCTCTGAAAATGGCTTGTTTAATCAGTTAATGGAAAAAAAAAATCTCTTGAGTTTGTATTATTACCTCATTATTGTAAATATTGAAATTAAGAGTTTTTATTCCTCTCCAAAACTACATAGTGCCCCTTAAATTGTTCAAAGTTGGGGTGCATCCTACCATAACCTGACAAAGCAATGCAGAAACAGTTGAAAAGCACTATCTCTACAATATTCTCTGTGGGAATTGCATTGCATTAGTTAGTACTAAAGCGATAGAGATGCACTCTGCGTACACACATCCCATAGAAAAAAGCGCTGATTTTTCCACACAAACTGCAGAGAAGATCCTTCTCTATTTTGAAAAACACAATCTTACACTAAACCACATGAGCACATGATTTATTTCTGCTTTGCCAAGTGTTTCCTTTGACTCAGGAAAGTGCTCACTGGACGCGACAGCCCTTCATTTCACAGCTGCAGCATCTACTCTGCACTTACAGTCCTCTCATCCCTTGTTCTTCAGCGGGCTCCTGCAACATCTATTCTGAGATAATTTTGCCTTGACCGAGACTGTTGGCAGACGCACTATGTTAGACCTCCTCACTAACCAGCCACTCCATGCTGCACATTTACTAAGTGAGATGACTAATAGTATTATGCTAATTTGGTCTTCAGTTTGTGTATGAGCAATGCCTTAATTAAAATATCTTAAATGGTACAAAAAAAGCTTCCTTGCACAGCAAAAATACGTAATTTGTAAAAAAAAAAAAAAAAAAAAAAAGATGCAATAATCCACTCGATACAAAAATCTTTACTCCACTTAAGGGCTCAATGGGGAATCCCACCAATCGTATATCACTGCCAAATTCAGATGGCGTACCCTTGTTTTGCGGTTGAGAGCCTCTCAGATTGAGTGGCTGTCTCTCCGCAGTCCCAGGCATTCACCTTGTCTGCTCTAGAGATGGCAGTAAGGAGGGGCCGAGGTGGGCGGCGGTGGCACTGCCTGCCTGGCATCGTGTGGCCTTTTCAGCCGCGCAGGGCGCAGTGCGCGGTGAGCCAGCCGTGCGGCCCGGGAAAGGTCAGGCGTGTCAGACTGGATCAGTGTGCGTGTCCTGCAGCGTACTTCCCCTGGAGTGTGCTGTCAGTCAGGGGAGAAGTGGAGCAGGCAGGCCCGCGCTCTTTAGAGGCTTTTTTGGAGGAACATAACTCTAAGTGTAGGCCTCTTAAGTTGCTTTGTGGAGAGCGTCATGTCTGCTGAATGAATATGCCTTGTTGAGCAGGCTGTTTTCCTCTCAGGTGAATTCAGAGGCCCGCAGCGAGGGGAGCTGCTAGACTTACTTCTGATCGTTACATGTTGATTAGCCAATGGTTTAGAATGGTGATATATTCGATGTGACACTGGGTCACAAAACAAAGAGCTGCTTTTCAAATTGTACTTGCGTAAAGGAGGGGCCTGGGTAAATCACATCTACAGGAGTGTTTTGCATTAAAAAGGTTGGTAGGTCAGGGAAATATTTGATGTAGCTCGCCAGTGAAATGGAAATGAGCTTATTCAGTTTCTCGCTGTGATATCTAACCATCAGCTTCCATCCTGCTGCTGTCAGAACATCTGTCACCGAGATTAAAAAACAACACAGATTTATTGTTCTGTCTACAGGTCTGAGGTGAGGAAATTTTATCATCACAAACACATTCTGAAGTCCCTACAGTGGAACATTACACACCTTGAACAAAGCAACTCAGGGATGTCCCATGTGTAAATGTATACAGTATCATTTTAGTTAAAAGGTGCAACGTATAAAAACTAGCTGTTCTTTCGAGTTCATACTCCAAACCGATAGGGGGCAGTCTATCATCAGAGTAGCCGCTTACTGCTTCTAATCGTAGCTGTCATTAGCTGGTTAGCTCAGTTAGCCGTGCAGCTAGTGGTTTGGACTGGAGGCAGAGGGGGAGTGTGGGCGTTTGCACCACTAGCACAGGAGCTATGGACCGCGATGGTCTACCCGGGCTGGCTTGTTAGCATGTTATCTTCTTTAGCAATACATGTGTACAGTAGATGTCTTAACATCAAAACTGTTATTAAATCACATTATGTTAATAATAATAATAATAATTTAAGTACATTTCTTAGTTTTTTTAACATTTCTTTTACACATTGCTCCTTTAATATTCACTGACTATTTTGCATTTGAGCAAATACCAGCAACACATATTTTTAAACGTCCTGTGTTATTAGAGTGCATATGTAGGGTTAGACACTAATGTCAAATATTTTCATATTAAATGACCATTTAGATGTTCTGCCGACTTGACATTAAAAGCAGACAAGCCACATGAAGCCACACCACAAGAAGCACAAGGTCACTCAACCAGAACACAGAAACAGTCATGCATGCACATTACCATTCATACAACACAACGACAGCCTGCTACTACCGCTGAGGTGACACAGACTTTTTACACAGTATCCTCTCAAGGCCCAGAGTGTGCACTTTTTTGGCTTAAGATCCAGAGTGAACGAAGACTTACAAGAAAACCGCTGATTCCACATTAGATTCTCATTTATTCCACATTCTCCTTCATGGCTTCAATCACTCAAGACTTGCCTGAAAATGCGTTCTAATACCAAACGGAGCCTGTCTGTCGCAGGTGTTTGACATGTGAGGTGGACACTGCATGTTTTCTGGTGCAAAAATTAAAAAAATGCTGCTGTTGACATTGTAAGCACTTCTCACAGTATAATAAATATATATATATTTTTTTTTTCGGTCAAGTTTTAAGTAATAAGATGTTATAATCTGTCATTTTTGTCACATCAGGTAAAAATTTGAAACAAGTACGTTATTAGAAAATTAGAAAAACACAGTCCTGACCTGACTAGATGTGACCAAGACAAAACATTTAAATTATATGGTCTTTATTTGACAATTAAAAAACAAAGGTGTATCCTAAGTAAGCTGATGCTGTGAAAAAAGCCAAATTTACCATAAAACAGGACAGAACTAGAAAACAAGGGTAAACACACAGTTGATAAACAGGGTTAGAAGGTTAAATGTACTGAATGACAATAAAACTGTGCTGTAAAATAAAATCAAACAACATCGTAGTCTCTCGTAGCCTGGATGTTCTCCGGAGTCCCGTGGAGTTTGTAGGTAGGCTCCTAGTACATAACCATGTGCTACCTTGTTAGTATTAGACTTTCTTAGAGGTAAATTTGCAATACATTACAAAAAAAAAACTCATCAGGGAAGCTACTGTACCAGTAGCCTGCCTAGATCCGCACTACGAGAGACTACAATGTTTATTTTACAGTACAGTTGTATGCAACTATGTTCAGTAAGCCAAAATAAATGCATCGTCTTCTGAGCTCTGTGGTTTGTCCCACCATTGTTAATATGGCCCTACATCTATGTTGTCTAATTAAACCACCGTTGGTCCAAGACAATATTAGCAGTAAGGGGTAGCGTCTAATCAATATACTTTGGATCTGATATGGCATTGCATTTGATTTCTAATTACATCATTTTGTAAAATAGTGTGTAATAGCATATTAGGGTGTCCTATTTGGTTTCTAATCAGAGTATAAATCGGTATAATATCGCTAAGTATTGTATATTTTAGCTCTAATGAGGCATTATATGCAGTTTCTAATTAAAGCATGAATTAGGTGTGTGGTTTTTAATCAGGCTGTAACTGTGTAATCTTATTTTCGAGTTTTTGCCTGATTTGACACATAAGTACGTTTTATTAATTTACTCTAAAATAAAGTTCAACCCATATCTCATGCTGAATGAAGAGTTTGTTTATAGCTTATAATATTTCTACATGATGTATATTCAAAACCTTTGAATTTGTGTCCGGACTGGATTGAGCTTTGCTTCCTTGTCCCTTCTCTGATTCCTTACAAATGTCTCAAAGCAATGTGTCACTTCAGTATAACATCTATTATGCAGCTTTCCATGGGTTCAAGAACGGTCCAGAGCCGTGCCATTACGCATGAATCAGTATTCGCTACAGGAATTCATATTTATTTAAAGTTATGAAACCCTGTTAACAAGCAAAAAATCCATCTAAATAGGCAGCTTGTATTTCACTCCAGAGAATGTGTGCGTGTGCAAGGGTGCATACCTCTAGGTTTCTCCTCTCTGTAGTAATTGCAAACAAGCAAATCATCTGCGCCTTCAGCTGTGTTCCGAAACACATCTTGCCATTATGTGGTGTTAGAAATTCAATTTGGGTTTGAAAATTTGAACAAAATTGACTCCAGCACACGGAGGTGAGGACACCGACTCTGAGTTAACAGCAAATTTGCTTACATGCTTATTTGTGTCCCTACAAGCCCTGGTCTTATTTTTCTTGTTTCACGCTTCTTCATCCATTTGCTCCTGTACATACTGAACAGGTACATGCATTTATTTTATTTAGATTAATGCCTTAATCATTCACATGGAGATGTTGAACAACATCCAGACCAGCACACTGAATACGCTCATATTCACTTTTTTTATACAGAATGTGCAGCTTCCCCTTCAAACTGTGGCCTCATAATCTTATGCATATGCTGATGTCGCAGTTTTTTTAATCAATTATGAAATCTTCATTAGCAGCTTCCTTGTTACTCATGCATAATGAATGCGTAGTTCGGCAGTACAAAGAGACCAAAGCCAAAACATGAAGTACAGCACGGACGCTCTTCGATACTCTCCTTTGATGAAACACAGACAGAGAGCGAGACAGAGAGAGATGTGCCCGTATAGCAATCACAGAGGATGTCCTCTGCTGTGATTCTGGATAAGGATGTACAGATCAAAGTGTCCTCGAAGGTTTTTTCATGCCACGTGGACTGAAAAGATGTCTTCAAATCTGTGTTCAAAGGAAGAATATTGGCCACATTAGATTTTTGATGATGATTTCCTTCACTTTTCTTTCTTAATCGTATAATTTGCCAAGTGATATTTATTTGAACAGTTCCGATATTGCCTCCTTGCTGTTGCGCGTTTGATTGAAAGGCTACTTTACAGTGACCACACATCCATTTGCTGCCAGTCTTCTGAATGAGAAGTCCTGCTTGCAATATGGCCTGATGTGGGTTTTTCTATTCCAGTCTGTTGAAGGCCACCAGAGTTATCATCAATGGTTACTTTTGCTTAATTGGAATAGTACCCATTAAACGAGGGGTAGCAATACTTCATGAGAATTATCTGCTTGGCTGAGAGCATTCTTTATTCATCAAGTGACTTAATTACAGAACTGTATGAGCAGCATGCAGAGCTACTGTATGTGTATTTCACCTACTATCAAACCTTCTATTATGTTATTTCCACAAGTCATGAAAATAAAATATTCACATTACCTTTATTTCTACATCAATCCTACAGGAGCAGTAATGGACTGTTATTACATACCTGGCACATCAGTGATGTGCCCTAATCTTTGGCTGATTAACACCCGACATCATATTTTATTCATAATAAGCGATGCAGCGAGGGCTGCAATTACCGCATGGCCGTTACCACTTTGAGATCTGATCACTGAACCGTGCATGTCTCACTCTATCTACTATCTGCGCATGAGGTCTACCAATGTCGGGCATCTCCCTGAAACAGCGTGTGGGAGGGAGTCGTTACCGCTCTGACCCAAATGAACTTGAAGTTGTAGAGAGCATCTGTGTTTTACACTGATGCAGGTTCTGCTTTTTGTTATTAGACGGTATCTGTTAGGAGTTTTGTCAGTTAGTGCAACTTGAATACTTCAATATAGTTGTGGGTTAAATTCCTTCTTCACCTCCGAAATGGCCGCCGAGAAAACAGCCCACCCGGAGTGTCTCCACTGGACCTTTCGATCATATTGCACGATCTTCATCAGATGGAGTTTGTACTGTTTTTGTGGAATTGTAGACATTTCCAGTGTCATGATGTGAGAGGCATCGCTCGTTGTGATGAACCCACAGAACTCTTTGCAGAGCTTTATTGTGAGTTTCATCTCATTTGTAGATCAGTCATTATATAAATTCCTTTTTTTTTTTGGTAAAATCTAATTCATTTTAGCATTTTTGCAGTCATGTTAAGTGTGTCATTGACATAAAGGCGTATTCCGGTATTTTTAAGCCTATATTTATTATTTCTCAGTGAAAATGTTTCAAACTTACCAAAATCCCACAATGACGTGACGTGCAATTTTGATGTCCAAAGCACATTTATGGAGTAAAAACACAAAAAATCTTAATAAAAAACACATTAATTCAATCTGTTAATCTCTGCTTATCTAATGATAGGAACATGTATTGAGGGTTTTACAAAGTTTAAGAGTTATTAGACACAATGGTCACAAAATGTCATACCGGATAACTGTCCGGACCTCATGGTGAAATGCAAAAAAGCTACAAAATAGTTGAAAAGAAAATAAATTAAAAAATCTCTGCCCCAGGCATTATTATATGAGTGTTGCCTTTGATACATGAAAATGTTACAAAAAATTAGACATCCAGTGGATTGTTATGCTTTTGAGCAGCTCGTCCCAAAACTGGTATGTCAGCCAATGTCATCCGGGATAACAAGCAAGCTGGAGCAAATTTATGGGGCATTATGGGGCACACATTATCAGACATGAAGTTAGGCCATCAGGAAGACGCGAAAGGACCCTTAAACAATGGTGAAAGGTCAATAAGTGGTTTATATAATGTGCTTTATTTACTCTTTTCAGTCACTGGTACACTATGTTGTAAAATCCTGTGTCATATGGGATAACGCTAAAAAACATATATAATGTTGATTTTATGCAAATGTGTTTGGTTTATATGAAATTATACACTTTCATGTTGAGGGTCAAGTTTGCAGATTTCTATAGGTAGCCAAAACAACTGCCTGATTGAGTTTCAAACGGAGTTTTGTCATACTGGATAACAATTTTGTCATATAGGATAACAGTTATTTTCTGTTACCCCACAGTGTCATCTGTTATACAGAATGACACATATTTGACAGTAGTACTGTTTTATGCTTTTATTTGTATAATTTCCATTCTTATTGTGATATTAACACATTATTATGCACATTTAAATTTATTGCTGGCATATTATATTTTAATAATGGTATTTTTAAGCATTTTTTAGTATTTGAGCACTTTAAATTGCTTGAAGTTTTTAAAATATGTTATGTGTCCCTTAGTCGACTGTCCCGCTGTTACTCTGATGTAAGCATGGATTATTGATGAATATCAATAATATTTAGGTTGTGTAAAGATGACATTTCAAGTGGAAACATTAGGTGTCATACCGAGTAACGATTTCAGTCAGGTGGGATAACGCTGATTATAATGCCTTAAAATGCATAATTTCATTTTATGGAGTTGAGAAAACAATAATAGTATGATGCCAAGTACTGTTAAGGATTTTCAGACATTTTGCAGATTGAATCACTTTGCAGCATTAAAATGTAGGTAAGAACTTGAGCAAGTAGGGTCATGTCTATAGAAAACACATTATAATGAAAAAAAGGAAATGTCTAAGTTTCATTTTCTGAGCTTTAAATATTGGCAACTGTCTTACTTTACATATTTATGAAGCATTATTGACTTTAAAAGTTGTAATATAATAATATTTTGAAAATTCATTAACGTTATCCGGTATGACATTTTTGACTGGTGTCATCAAATAACTCTAAATTAAAACACATAAAATACATTTTTTTAAAATGAAATTTTTAAAATGGGTACATAACATCCTCATAAAAGGTAAAAACTACATTGATCTCAGTTTTAACCTATTTAAATTTTTGGTCAACTTAAAACCTTATTCGTCACTGAGCCGGCAACATTGACTGTCAAAGTTATGTCCATTAAACATGCTTGTTTTTGCCCCTGACAGGCGGAGGTTGTTATTCCAAGCGTCTGACAAAATTACGGAAACTATTCCTACAAATTTGAGTTGTTACAGTTATCCCCTCATCTGTATTATTGTCAAAATCAGTTAAACAGTCAACCAGCACTTTGAAGTTTTCTCCTCTCACTCTGATTCATGTTTCCACCGACATCTTCCTCCAACAAAGCACCTCATGCAAGATTTCAGAGCCAAAGGCTTGTCCTTGAGCGATACTCCTGTTTCTCATTACAAAAAGGATGTCGTTGTAACCAAAAGGTGTAGTGTAATGTTGTCAGACACTTACCAACATATATACATAATATACATTTCCATAACCTCAGACAAGCACTTTAAGTGGCTGTTGGAATTGACCCAGAGGATTATATTGTAGCCACTGCAGCCATGTAGCGATGCCAGCTGACGGGATTTACTGGGCAAACTTTTGGTAAGTATGAATCATTTACCCACCAAAACAAATACATGGCCCAGTTTTAAAAATACCGGAAATAACTTTAACAGTTTCAACTGTCTGTTTTCAGTTGATATATACCTGTTCTATTAAATTGTCAAATTACTTATTTGATCAAGATCTTTGTGCTAGTGTCACACTTTTATTACTTCTCAAATATTGCAGTTAGCAACTAATATTATACTAAAATTACCAATTCAAATAGTTCATTGTTTAATAGCGGCAATAAGCCACCGGTACTTGTCACGGGAATGCAAGTGGTGGGGGACTTTGTACATGTCGTCCTCGGGGTGGCACTGCAGGGAAGGTCAGAGGCAGATATAACCAGGATATTATCCAGGAGGGTCCAAGCCCCAAGGACAAGTGCCAGGCTTTGAGCCCCATTTATCATAGTGAACAAACCGTGCCATTACATCACTGAGGCCCTAAAAGACTTTTACCCCATTAGCTTGCATTGTGTCATTGGTTGTTTTTCTGATGAGGATGGGCTGGATGTTGTTTCAGCTACCCCCAGCCTCCAGAGTGGCCAAGGAAATCAGTTATCACAGGTTTAAGTAACTGCAGTATTATACATATTGATATGTAGTGTTTGTATCAGTGTATCCGGAATGTTGGCAAGCACACATAAAACTGGAGGGAATCGCACAAATCTGAAACTTGAATTGAATACGATAATGGCAGTGAAATTGAACTTCGACTTTCCTTTTGTGTCTTCTGAAGCCTTTTAGTGAGTGAAAAAGTGAACACTCAGGAGCTAAATGACACATAGTAACACATGGAGTATGGTAATGGATGCCCCCCGGACGCACATGAACCTGAAGGAGGAAAATTGAGCAGGTTTACAGTTCTGGTCGTATTTTTAGGTGTAGGAGGCAAAGTGCTCATCACAATGATGGGATGTTTATTACGTGTGCAGCTGCGGGTGCCCTTGCAGGCCTTGGACTTCCAGGGCGCAGAGATTGCTTTTCATGTGTCATTAATTCAAGTCGTCATTGCTGGCAGGCCCGAGCAGCAATCCAGTTGGTTTGATAATTAAGCCTTACCTCTACAGCACATGTCAAGCACTTGTTCGCCGTCATGACAAAGAAAATGAAACGGTCAAGGAAGTCATTAAATGTGATTCAAATTGGGCTATGCAGAGGGAAAGTGCAGTGCTGTTTTTTTTTTTTCAACAGAAACTTTTAAGTGTTTCCGTGCACAAAGTTTTACCTTGTTAACAATGGAGCATTCTCAAGTAAAGCTCATGAAGCAGCCAGTTTTCTCCAAGCCGACTGCCCATTTTCTGTTTTAATTATTTCTTTTACTCATTTACGTTCTTAATATCCAATTAAAATATCTTTGTTTCACTCAGACCTTTTTTACATTTACTATAGGGCTATCATTTTTCAATACTGTTAAACCTGTCTGTGTTAGTTCACAGAGGGCAGGAGTGAGAGGTTAGGTTTAAATGAACCATGTCAGGTTTGGATTATTGATACTAATAAAGCTGATAAAGTCTGATGGAGTGAAAAATGGAGTTCCTTAAATGATTGCTGTAAAGTATCTGCGAATACGCCATCTGAATTTGAATCAGACCCACTTTCAAACAGCGTTGGCTGTTTAAATTTGTTCTCCTCTCATTTTTTACTTTTAAAGATGAACTTAGATTGATGTATTATTTAGGTAACCTCTGCCAGGGAGGTTATGTTTTTACCCCTTGTCTGTTTGGTGTTTGGTTTGTCAGCTGGATAACACATATTAAAGAACAGATTGCCAGGAAACTTGGATGAAGGATGGGTCTCATTAACTTCTACAATCTACAAGCGAGTACAAGTTGACGTAGATCTCAGATCTGATGAGCTCAAATTATGGCAACACAGTTATTGTTTTTTTCTAATTTGGAGTCATTCAGGGCTATTGAGTTTGACATTGGATGAGGATTGATTGAATTTAAAGGGATTTTTGGGCCCATGGCAGAGGTATGCACTCCACTGAATACCATTCTAATCTATATCAATATAAAAACACAAGTTAAAGTTGCTCTGCCTGATATTTTCACAGTATACTAAAAATGTAGCTGGGTTTACATGGAGCTTAATATTCTGATTACAATGGGTCTAAAAGAATAAACAGAATAAAAATGCTGCATATAAACACCTCAGTCAACCTAAACATGTCCAAATTTAATTTCAATCATTTGCAGAGTTTTTTTAAATTCTTGAGATAACCTAATGGTTTTTCCTTTTTTGCACAAGTCCACTGTCTTGACGCAAATGCATGGTGACATAGGTTTCTCAAATTAGTAAAGATGGAGGCTTTGAAGGTGAACTGGTCTTCTGCGGAGAGTTTGTTTTTGATACAAAGTCATAGAGAACTAACATAAAAGCTGATCAAACACGAGGCAAAATATCGAACAAGGAAGAGGAAGGCGTGATCCAACTTCGTACAGATGATAGGAAACAGGACGAGAGAGAGGGTGACAAGCAGCAAAGGGCCCCAGGCCAGGACTCGAGCCTGGGGCATCGCAGCGAGGACAAAGCCTCTGTACATGGGATGCCCGCTCTACCAACTGAGCTAAACGGCACCCCTGCTGACAAGTTTCTAAGGTGAGAATATGTCGTTGTTGTTACAGCTTGTCCCGCTACCCTCAAGTGACCAAAACACGAGTTAGCTTAAGTCATCACGGCTTTAAATAATACCTAGAAGCAAACAGGAAAAAGATATTTAGGATGAAGGACTTGCATACTTTAGCAGCAGCTTCAGAAATAGACAGATTATGCGACAAACTATGAGTTAAACTAATCTTTGCCATCAATCACCTGGGGTGTTCTGGGTAATTCTTGTTTTATCACACAATGCTTAACTAAGTAAAGATGTGTTGTACTTTGTGTGAGTGTGTCCCCAGTTTCAGAAGTTCAGGACGATTATATTATTTATTTATTTTGCCATGGGATGTCTCCTCTATTGGAAAGGGGATTAGTGTCCCAGTTCTGCGCGGAAATCTGCTGCTTGATACATGATGCACTAAACAGGGAGTCCTGAGTTGTCTTCACACATTATTGTTAGTGCACGCTGACTGAATAACTCCCCAACAGGCCTTTGCGGTATTAAAATTTAGGGGGGAAAAAAATGAAAAGCTTGCATGTGTTTGAGTTGTTATGGATATTTGTCATTGTTCATTTGGCTCGGATCTGTGCGAGATGTAGTATGGATGGAGCTTACCATCTTTCTCTAAAAGCCACTCTAGGTAATGAAAGCCGAGCAGCTCGCCAGAGCAGGCTTGCGGCTTCTCTCATGCTGCTGTCAAATACTTGCTGGTCCGGCAAATATGAATCTCCAATCGTCTGATTCAGCTCTTATATCCTGATTAAAATGTGGCATTTGGTTGAGTGGCTGGCAAAGACCCTCGTCCTACGGTTGCAGTTTTCAGGATCCTGTGGTAAGAATTTTGCACAATTTTATTTATGCTTTGCTTTGCTTTTATGGCACAATTTCACAGCGTCCTCACTGAAAGTAACTGCACTGCAATATTCTGCTGTTAAAGTGCTTTGGCAGGAGTCGGACATGTTGCTTTCTTAATTTGATCAATGCCATCACAATGATGAATACCTTGTTTAATTCTGAAGAGTGTGCCATCGTGAACTCTCAGATCCCAGACCCGCTGTCATGGAGCTGAACTCCCACGTCCCAGTCAGCTTTTGATCAGCGCAAGATCACCCCCTAGACTGAAGTAAAAAAAGAAGCGAGGCAAAGCACCTCATACTGATCTAGTTAAATGTAGTCGTCAGTCTGATGAGAATGAGTCAGCTGGTGCCGTGATTCAGAGATTCTGCGTTTAATGTCCCCGAGAGGCCTGTTTGGTGGCTGAGCCTTTCAAATGCTCCTATCATCAGAGGGGCAATTAACTTTGGCTCTGTCTTCCCCCTAATTGAGAAAAGAACATTCTACTTCTGTACTATAAACAGTCCATAAAAAAGTAATTGTGCAAAACTTGAAGATTTCTACCATAAATTCTTTAGTGTTTGCTGATCAAGAGCTGCCTGATCAGCAAGTCCCTGAATACTGCTTTGAAGACACTGGCTTTATACCGCTGCTACAGCCTTTTATGCTATGCTGCTAAAATATTTGGCTTTAGAGTTGCTCTCTTAAAGTTTAACTTTAAAGGTCCATTGTTGTAGAAACTGAAACTTCTTGTCTTTCTTATTTCAAAGCAGGTCTGGGTGTTATATAAATACTGTGAAAGTAGCAAAGTAACTCAATCCACAGAGAAATGCACACAGCCCCTACTCAGTGTGTTTAAATGAACCAATAGGACATCCATAAGGTTGTGATGTCACAACTGTACAGTCACAACCCTCAGCCATGTTCCCAGTAGTGCCATGGTTGCACAACCACTGGCAAAGCTGATGCAAAAACACAGGGGGCGGTGCCTGCTCAGGCCTGTGACAGCTGACCAATCAGAGCAGACGGGGCGAGACAGGTACTTCAACTGAGCGTTCAGATGGAGGGTGAATAGAGGTGTTGCAGCAATGGGCAGTGTGAGAAAAACAATTACGGTGCAATATGTACGAAATTTAGTTGAAAACAATGGAAAGATTTGCCAAAATTATCAACAGAATGGGAAGAAATGATAATTTTGACATGATGTGTGTTGTGTTGCAGAGATATGCTGTATAGCATGAATTTAGAATTTAGCATGCTAACCATCTAGCCCCAGCCAGCCATTGGTGTAAATACTAACACTCCTCTGGAGCTCTGAGCTCCTAGTCCCAACCACTGGATGCACTGCTTAAAGCTAAATAACTGCAGCTACAGTTACCTGGAGTTAGCTTTTACTCCTGATGTGCTTTTTATGTTTCCTGCATAAATTCAACAAATGGCCAATTCGTACATATTGCACCTTAAAAGCATCTTCTAGTAGACACCTTTAATAAAAGAATGAACCTGAAAATAAGCATAATAGGGGACCTTTAATTGGCACCAACTTGTAAATTGCACATATAACCCCAAAACTGTGTGCTTTATTTTGAATTTAAAGTGCACATTATATTTTGGAAACAAAGCATCAGTTTCAGTTTTTCGAAACACTGCAAAGAAACATAGGAAATAGAGAAAATAACAGTATTCAAAAATCATGTCAACAAGGCAGACCTGTTTAGCCTCTGTGTTAATTGAGCAGAAATGAGGGAATTTCCCTCCCTGCCTGTGTGTGTGTGTGTGTGTGTGTATGTTTGATGTCAAACAGTAACATGCAAAATGCCAGCAGCCATGCCCGGCCGTGTTATTTCTCAATTGATACCTGTAAGGTCTGACGAGAGAACTGTGCCAGGAATAACCGCCTCTGGAGTTGATTTATTATAACAACTGGAGAAAGGTCATCTGTCCTTATCTGGGGCGAGCCGGTGACAGGTAAGTTATACTGCGGGGCGGCGAGCTGAGGCTGCCTGCCTCAAACCGCTCCCCAATTTGGATTCAGTGGTTGACTGAGCACCTGGCACACTTAAGGTGTAAGCACAGGTAGAGTCACCTTCACACGGACTAATCTCCACTCGCGCCACCCCAGAGTCTTCTGTTGTTTTGATGTTGTTGCTGGCTGGCGATGTAGTGAAATATATATATGTATATATATATATAAAAAGCAAGGACTGCACTACAGAGAGGATGTGTGTTGAGATGTGCTTCTACCATGTATGGTATGTAAGTATTTATGAATGTAATAAAAATGGTAATCCAAAAAATATGTTCAATCAATAAAATTCCTCACTGCTGGTGTCCTCTGCTTCTTCCCTGTGCTGCAGCATCACTCCAACTCGCTGTGAGAGAGATTTGAATAATCTCGCTGAACAGATTGCGGTCCAGATTGCCTCTTAAATTCCTGCATTTATAAATAGGTTTCGTTTTACTTTGCAAAATCATTATAGATATTTGATCCGCAGTGCATATAATTAAGCACTGACACTTGTTTTCATTAATGTTTGGTGTATAATTTAATATAAAACGATTTTTATGAAACAGTATTCCATATTAATCACACAACAAAACAATGAATCTGATTTTTTATCGCTAATAATCATGTCTGACTTTGAAATCATGCATATTGTCAAGAGTATAAAGTCAGAAAACATCAGATACGTTGTTGTGCGTGTGTGTTTTGTTGTGTGTTATGCTGAGGGAACAATAGTTTATTTCCCGCTGGAGCAGGATTTCCCTCTTTAGATCAATTCCGTCTCGCACCCACCTACTATATTGCAGGATAAATTGGCTCCCAGGCCACAGTATAATAAGTATGGATTGAAAATCTGTCCTAACAACGGTACGGCACCAGAGAGTGGAGTAACATCTTGTGGCATCACAGAGTGCTGGTGTGGAACAAATAGCATTATATCCCAGCACGTGTCGTGATTCAGCACATCAACCTCATCATAGGAATCCGATGTCCCCTCCGTGTGAGTCGGTCCTCTCGAGGTGCCAGATGAATGGGCTACAAAACAGAGCTTTAAATCCCGCTCACAAATCCAGGGATCACTTAACTTCTCATCAGTCCTCTATTCTGCAACGGATAGTGGACCTCGCTTCATTCATCATTCTGAGTGAGCCTTCCCCTCTCGTGTTTAGCGCCCCGAATTTGTTTACTCTCCCTTTCGAGGGCTGTGAGAGGAAATTGTCCCAACACTGGAGGCATTTTGCTTTAATTGTCATGCCAGGCATGTCCGTGAATCAAAATAAATTACTGACAGAACAATATAAAGTGTCTTTGAGTGCTTCCTTTTGTTCAGAACTGTACGTATGAATTTTCAGCAAATGGCTTTTCCCTCTCCATGTCGTCAAGAAGCAGATTATGTCTTTGTTAAATATTTCAAGACGGAGTATGAAGCCGTGCATATTAATTCCGTATGACATAAATTAGCATCGATTCAAGTTTTTTTTCTTCCTCACAGAAGTCAATGTGGACGTGTTTGGAGCTTTTAGCAACAATGTGCAGAGAAGTTGCAGCGTCCTTCTGGGCCCGGGAATGCAGTGCTGGGTGCCAACATGACTAATGGGCCCAACCTGGATCCTCTATCGATTTCCACAGAAATACTCAGCGATTGATTTGACTGCTTATGCCACCGCCGTAATCTCCCCCTCAATGATACGGTTGCACGCCTATTTGTAAAAGTGCTGCTGCAGCACTTCTTTTTTTTAATGTCAGCCACAATATCAAATCTGATCATGTAGGCCGCTCAGTGTGGAGCCGGGTGTCGGGTTACTCTGCTGAATCCAAACTACCATGTCACCTCTGGGTTATAAGAACAGGCGGACGTATTCATTCTGCAACAAAGGTTTATAGGCTTGGGGACTTTATTGTTTTCATGAAACTTCATGAAATAACAAATGCCAAAATATGCATATAATGATTCACCTTTATGATGATCATTTTTCAGTGTCTCACTGTATCCATTTGACCACAGCATCACAATAGGTTGAAGAAAATGTTTATGTAGAGGAAACCGAAATTGTCCCTGTTGTCAAAATCCAACTTGGATGTCTTTCGTGATTTCTGACAACTTTTTTCTTACATTTTAAAGCTGGGGTTGGTAAGATTTGAGAAAACCGCAAGAACAAGCTACATTTTGGAAACTGAACAACATCCCACCTCCACCCTGCAGAGCCACTCCTGCAAAACACTGCCTGACTACTGTAAACTAAAACAGGCCCATGTCAGGACATTTTGGCTGCACTTTCTCTTCCATTCTTGTGCAGCTAGCTTGCTAAGAGCTTTAGCAATATGTCTGTAGTAACTTAGGCAGACAGACATGTAGCCTGATCCATCATTTCATGTGGGCAAAATGAGACGATTGGCTGAGCTTATTAGAGACCTGCAAAAGCCACAGATACTGGATTCTTTTCCTTTTATTTGTCAGAGCATTTGATTTATTGATCGCCGTCCCTATTTTAAGAGGTTGCCGCACAGAAAGTGGGGTTCGACACTTGACTGTGCAAGGTTTGCATGTTCTCCCCATGTTTGCGTTGGTCCAAAGACATGCAAAAATGTTAACAAGCTACCCAAAAGTGTTCCCAGATGTGAGCGTGAATGGTTATTGTCAGCCCTGTGATGAACTGGCGACATATCCAGAGTGTGCTCCGCCCTGCCCACCGTGGTTTCAGATAATGGATGGATGGAGCTTTAATAGTAATGTTTAGGGATGGTCAGAACTAGCTTGTCTGTTGATGCTTCTTGCGTTTTTCTCACTGCATTGGGTCACGATAGCCCTCGATGCTATAGCGTTATAGTTCTTTATATCTCTGGAACTCTACTGAACTTTTCCCCACCAGCTAGCTAAGTTGAGATTTTTGGCTGCGAGACATTTCAGACATGGTAGCCAGGTTCTAAATGTAGTTCCGTTGTGCTATAGTAGGACTAAACTGAGGAGTATCATCACACAATTTACGTTTAACTTTGTTGCCCTCCTGGAGAAAGCATTCCTACACAGGCATTGTTTTGGGTGCTTCATTTTTATCTGACTTCCTTTTTGTCTTTTTTTGTCAGACTGCCAGTTTATGAACCTGTTGGCAGAGGGAGTGTGTGTGTGTGTGTGTGTGTGTGTGTGTTTGTAAGCAAATTAGCCTACAGACCAACATGCTGAACCGGTCGAAATATTCTCTGCGGTTAACCGTCGACATCCCCAGTGAGGTTACTTTTTCGGCACTCACAATATAAAATGCATTGTACATTTTTTTTCCCGTTATATTGAACATATTTTTTGAATTGCGTACCTGCTCAACAGGGGCGCGCTCAATCCGTTTGTATTTGTATTTGTGTTTTTTTCGAAGTGAGTCCTTCAGCCATCTCTGCTCTCAGCTGAGAAAGGAGAGAGCTGAGCTCCAAGCAGCTGTTCCAGCACAAGACTGTGGCCTTTCCATGTAGATGATGGATTCAGGTGCGGTGTGGAGGGAGAGGAGGGATCAGGCTTCGGGCTACGTCCGTTAATCACACTGTATTACCACACAGGAGGCATTTATCACCAAACACCAAAGGCTTCAGTCCACGGGGGAACACTGAAACCAATCTCCTCGCTTACATGCAATCCATCCAGCTCCACGAAAAGCAGCATTGTTGAGCGCCACCACATCCATTTTCTCTGTAAGAGGGGGATGTTCCAAAGAAAAAGTAAGAGGCAAAGAACAGAGAGGGAAGGAGGGGGTTTGGAGAGACTTTGGGATAAGTCCTTCCAAAGCCCTTGAGATATTTTTTCCTACCTCATCCGATGTCACAGCCCTGTGTGTGCATAGGTTTTTGACCGATGCTGCGTGGACATACATTTCGAGGAAGCACTCAACAACAGGTCAGACTGAGCTGTAAATACGTTCGCTGTTGGTGTGAATGTAAAGTTACCAACTGTCAGCTGCATTTATCTTCTATCATAATGTGCCCCTGTCCTTACTGTCCTTGTCAACCAGTGAACTTACCAGTGTTGGTGGCCAAAAGTGATGGTGACGGAGTGGGAGTGAAAGAACAATACAGGGTTCGTCCGGCACTTTTGTTACTGCGAGACAAGATCATCTGCCCATTCAGTTACAGAAGAAGCTGCTATGGTTCTCTACTTTGGGCTATAAAATAAAATACACATAAATAATGTAACTGGTTAAGTGCAGTAGAGTTCACTTTAAATTGGTGACACAGACACGCCATGGGAATTTCATAATAAAAGTGTGTCTGAAAGGTGCTATTTATAAGTATTGGCCACCCGTCAAATTCATACTCGAAAACACAGAGTGGCATGTCGCCGGAGTTAACTAACTGCAGCTGTTGTTTGTTAATTTAGCCGTGCACCTAGGGGTTCAGAACGGGAGCTCGAAACACCAGGGTGTTGTCGGCTTTTATACCACCAGCACAGGAGCTCTGGAACAGGATGAGCCGGGGAGAACTGGTTAGCACGCTAACTTAAGGCAGTATCTCTGTAACAAAATAAATAGTAATTCATAAGGTCAAAACTCTTATTTCTTCACGTTTTGTTGATACTTTTAGTTAATTTGTGAGTGTTTTCTATGAAAATTCTGACATACAGACCGGGTCACTTCATGAGTCTAGATGTTGGTCCCGGAGCAACATTACTCATGATGTTTCGGGAACAACACCAACAGGAGTTGGAAACGTATTACATCACATTGGCATGACTGGTGATGATGGTGATGGTTGCGACAATGATCCCGGGAAGACCTTAATTATGATTTTTTTTTTTTTCGTTTCTGTAAATGTGCCATAGAAACAGGATAGGTTAAAATATGAATTAATGTGTGGAAATCACTAAATAATTCAATGAATCATATTCCATGGGGCATGCTAATGAGGGCTGGATGCTGCTGGAGTGCTTGGTCTCTAAAGAGGAAACCTTGTGTGAGACTGAACGAAGGTTACACATCGTAACACTGGTTCTCTAAGCGCTGGTCGAGCCCTCTAATCTACTATTCTGCGAGCTGCTGACTTTACTGACACTGAGTTAGAGCACAATGGCTATTTATTGGTCCTTCTTTGTCCTGCATTGCTGAACCAGTGCATGGAGTTAGAGAGCTCTGCGCACGCACTCACATTGTTATTATCCAGGTGCTCAGGCCTGTACTATACCATACTTTCACATTCATCCTGCTTCTTCTTGCTCATGATCATGGGTTACTGTGAGCGAGTCAACTCAAAAAAGCAATTTTACCCACTCAGACTTTTTTGACATTCCCCCTGCAGCACGGCACAACATCCTCCCTGATTACCGTCCTGCAGGATCCTCATATACAGGCTGCACTCACTTCTCTAACAACTTGCATTAGCCATGATAATGGTTTTCCCAGTGGTGGGTTGTGTTTAAAGGCTGTGAAATAATGTGCCTCTGTATAGCGGGCCTCTCCTTTTGTCCTGAGTGAAAGCTTAAGCACTATAAAAGGTTATTACACACTAAAAGCTGTAATTATTGAAGAAATATTAAGCTTTCAGTTCGAACACATGTTGTATAGTCAGAATGTTTGGAAAATGGTCAGCAGCATATGAGACCTGTATATTAGCCTGAAACACTGTTCGAGCCAGTGCAGATGTGTTTGTGTTGATTAGTGGTTGATCAGTGTGTGGGAGCTGTGGCTGCCGGTTCCATGAGAAGGTTGTTTGATTTTGTCCAACATCTGTTAACTAACATCATCAGTGGAATGTAGCAAAGTAGCGTACTTTCAATTTATGCTAATTTATACTCCTACTACGCTACATTTCAGAGGGGGATATTGTGTTTTTTACTCCACTACATATATTTCACTGCTACAGTTGCTATTTACTTTAATTTTACATATGAAACATATGAGCAAGTTTTTTTTTATTTATTGTATTTATTTATTTAATTTTTTTATTGAAGATGCATCGTTATATATTAAGAGCCCCCAAACTCATACTACTGTATTTTGCTAATCAGGTCTGTTGATGTTGTAGTTGTACAAAGCTGTGCTGGGATTTATGTGAAGTCATCATGTACTACTGTAAGTAATGAGAGATAAGGTTCTCCAAAAATGTTTTTAATTCAGTCCTTGTTTGCTTGCCCTCACGCAGATGTAAAGTTTGAGGAAGTTTTTTGTCGTCTACAGAACATTTCTAGAGCATCATGCGAAAAACAGTGTTGCAGCATTCTCCTAAACAACTGAGGTAGATGGGGACTCATTTTAAAACGTTAAAAAACAATAGCAAACAAACAAACATAAAATGTCTCAGTTTGTCTGAGTCTCTGGAAGCCCTGAGATCCAAAAGTGATTTGAAAAAGACAATATTTACACCCTTGATTTACGGTCAAGCTTGTGCACCCACTTCAGATGGGGTGTGTGCAGATATGCTTTTAGCTTAGCAGTTACAGTGAGGATTTCAGCTTTAAATAAGATGTAAAGAAACATCAGTTTGGGATCTTGAGCCTGTACGGAGCCAACGCTGTTTTGCTGTGAAGCTCCAGAAATCTTAAAACTGACTACAAAACTTCACCAGACTTTCCATCAGCATCGGGGTGAGCAGATAATGAGGGAATTTTCATTTTGGGGGGAATTTTTCCTTTAAGCATAATAAAGCTGTACATTGCCCTCCAACAAAGCTAACAGGAGAGACCCTGAAATCCTAATGATAATAAACAAACTGTTGCCTACAAACATCTTAACTTAAAAATCTTTTGGGAAGAAGCTCCATAATTAATTGATGTATTTATTTATTTTTAGTCATTGTGACTTTTACCTGTTTTGTGTGTCATGACTGGAACAAACACACAGCTGCATTTTAGACAGCAGGTTTGTGGGGGTGGGTCATTTCGCACAAAGATGTATCCGCCTGACATTTACATTGAAATGGAAAGTGTGACCCGGCGAGGTTATAGCCCGACTCATGCTGTAATTGTTTAAACACAGAGGCACAGAGGCACGCTCCCTCGGGGACCCTGGCCCCGGCGCTTGATAAATTGGAGCAAACAGACGCCTGTTTGTACACGGCTTTGATGAGCAGCTGTGTTTTGTCACGTTAAGACGACAAACAACGTCTAAGCGAGGGGTATCCGCCGCTGTTTTTAATTAACGCGCCCGCACTTGCAATCACAGCAATAAATTTGTCTGCTGCGTTCGTCGTCTGGTGAAAGTAGATCAAAGTCAAAGCGGTGCCAGCAGTGTGTGTTTCGAGGTGAGCTTTTTTTTTGCTTTCTCTCTCTCTCTTTCTCTCTCTCTGTTTTTTTTGTTATTTTATGTCAGAGCTACAGGGAAATATACAGTGCAGCTTTTTAATGTCACTCGATATTAGGAGGCCTCAGCTCAGCGGAACAGTGGCAGACTGAATTTCCCCTTGTGTTGACAAGAGTGGCAGGTCGTCCAGAAATGTATATTCATGGGTGCAAATGGAAATGGAACAACCAAAGAGAGGTTTCCCGCAGTGCCGGGGCCAGTTATTGATGTGCAGTGGAGGGGAGAGAGTGACATTTAACAGTGTCGGGATGAGCGGCCCCTCTGACCGGCTCGAATACGCCACGGCTGACGCCCCGGCACATACACAGTCGGACTGCAGCATAGCTTGTCTTAACGGGGGAACTGATGGGGAGGGGGTGAGAGGAATGGGTCTCAGAGCTGAGGGAGTCATTTCAGCTAGCCTCCACCTTGCCGCAGTCAGGGGAGACAAACAGGAAAATCAATACTCCCACTCAGGACAGTTCACTACAAGGGCCTCCCTTAGGGCCGCTATCTGTCAGAGTCAGTCCCTCAAGTGGGATGGGATGGGAACCGCTGACAAGGTAGGTGTCAGAGCGCACTGATCACGGCGTTAGAGAGCGACTGAAGACTTGTTCGGCACCACGGACAGCTCCAGACAGACAGGGACAAAGAAGAAGGGTTCGGTCAAAATGTCGGCTGCAGGTTTTTTCTTTCCTGCCCTTTTCCTCTTCACACCTTTAAAACCCGCTCACATTAGATTTCTGTGAGTGTGAAATAAAATGTGCAGCGGTCACTGTTATCCTTTCTGTGTGACTGGCATTAACAACAAATCCTCTCATTTGATAATAAACAGTCACATGAATGACTTGTGCAAATTAGAGCCCACATATCACATTAGGGTGGCTGTAGCTCAGGAGCTAGAGCGTGTCATCTAGTAATCGGAAGGTCGCCGGTTCAAAGTGCCCTTGAGCAAGATACTGAACCCCAAATTGCTCCTGATGAGCAGTTGGCACCTTGCATGGCAGCCTCCGCCATCAGTGTATAAATGTTTGTGTGTGAATGGGGGAATCTGACAAATGTTGTTAAGCGCTTTAGTTGTAACTAAATGTAACAAGGGGGGTCTTAGCTGCTCCTACTCTGTAACTACAGAGAAGAATATGAGAACAGTTTTTTTTTTTTTTTTTACTTGCCTCAAAACATGGAGAAACAAACTAAAGTGACTGCACAGTTTGCCGTCCAAAGATTATATTAAACATATTTCAGAGCTGTGATTCGTAGAGGCTGTGCGCACAGCTGAATTTAGGTAAGCTTGGAATAGGTACCCGGTACATAACCCGTAGTAATAGACTAGGTACCCAGTAGTTTAAAAATAACTAAAGTATACATTCTTTGCTGACATATATGTATTGGTATTCCCTGTACTGGTACTAAAATTACAAAAACATTACCCATACAGCCCCAAAGTAGCCTATTTACGCTGCAAGTTGCCGGCTGTATAGTGTTGTAAAGACTTATTTATTTGATAATGAACTCTTTAGGTTCCATATGCAGGGTGTTCATTTGTTGTGTACCTGTTGTGTTGTGCACCTTTGCTGTGTGTAATACACTCTGTTCCCTTTGTTACCTGTCATCTCTCTGCTGTCAGCCGTCTACTGGAGACATAAAGTCCACCCTAAAAAAATAAGGAAAACAAAATCGACAATAAAAAAAAAAAAAACGTTGACTGATTGTTACAAAGGAACCGAAATAAAAGGCCGAGCATCAGAAATCTGAGCACAGAACTTGCTGGGTGCTTTTTTTTCTTTTTTTGATACCACCATCCATTCCAGTAATAGCCCAGTGAACGTGGAGCGGGTGCGAGACAGGCCGACTGTCACGTTTATCCTCGCTGTTTGCTGTTGTGTGTGCATGCGTGTGAAGAATGAAGGGTGCAATCAGCGAGTGCTGCCAATGGTAATGAAGCCACCACTATAAATGGGCCAGTCATTCATGATTAACTGGCGTGTCATGCCTGAAGTAATTGCCTTAATTAGCTATTGAACAGGTTTCAGGGTTAATGGGACAACAGGTTGGCAGTGAACCTAATTTACTGTTGGAAGTTAATGATTTTACTCTCATCTTCCCCTCATTCCTCGAAATGATTTGATTAACAGTATGGGAGAAACAGATCCCCTTGTTTGTTAATACAAAATCAATTTCATGCCTCGCCGAGCTATCTCTGACAGTGTTTTTGTTGGGCGAGCAAGGTCTTCAGTCAGCCACTGGAGACAGGACAAACACGGGAGGCCTGTGGAAGAGCGCAGACGGTAAATCTGCCTCTCTCAGTGCAGTGAATGTTTGAAAGCTGGCAGCTCTCCCACACTGCCCACAAATTTACCTCCACTAAGCTTTTCTGTCATGAATAGCGGCCAATCCGGTGTGTTTTCCCCGAGACTGTGTCAGAGGAATAAGCCTATGCGAGTAATTGGGAAGCAGGTACCGTAAAGTCTCCCCCGTGAGGTGAGATCAATGTGTTTGGAAGTGTGTTTCGTGTGAAATGCCAGCAGGAGAGAGTGTAAAGATATCGTCCTCGAAACCCTCATATGCCAAGGTTACTTAATTGGGAAAACCTCAGTCCTTTATTGAGCGGAGGTCAAAGTATAACAGCCTTTTCGCTGTTAACCTCCATTTTTCTTCCTGAAAACAGTTTAGACAAACAATTTGGCTCGGCTTCTCAGTGGCACATTGTGCCTGCAGCATGGCTCGGGTGTTTTGGGCAGAGCGTGCCAGCCGATTTCCGACAAGTTATAGCTTTTGATTTATCTTCTTTCTCTGTCAGATTTTCTTTAGCTTAAAAATAGGTTGGTAGACTTAGCATGCATCCAAGCCAGCCGTGGTCGAGCGGTGATGCACAGTCTGCAAATCAGCTTACTTCTGTCTCACTGTTGTCCCATCGCACATTAAAAATGCCGTATGCAGTTGATGCAAACACAGCTGTTTGTGTCAGCTGGGTTTTTGGGCTAAACAAGCGTGCATTTCATTGCGTTGTCCAGTCATCTCTCACTGCTTTTTAGACAATTCACTGACCCAAAGGTTAATAATCTACAAAATATACAATGTCAATCGTTTTTTGGAATGTTTTTTTCTATATAATGGCTGAGAATAGTTTAAAATTAACTTAAAAACAACAAGGAGAGAACAAAATGTCTGACATGATGCATCCTCACATTCACATAACTCCTCATGATGTAACATTAGCTAACAGTTATACGTTAACATGCTGGTTTTGTGTGTTTTTTGCTAACATTAGCTAACCTAAGATGCGACTGTATACAATGTGAGGTATCCGTAAAGACTGTGGAATCAATGTAATGTGACTTTAAATCGTATTGTTACCTTTTACCAAATGTAGGTGTTCATGGTCTAACCCATTTTAACCGTCTTTTAACCCAGCAACATATACGTTTATGAGGAAACAGGACTGTTGGCTGAGGTACATCCGGTTACCTTGCTTGCTCAACTGTTATTGGAGCACAAGGCGAAATGGGCAGGACTTAGGAAAGGGTTAGGTCGCAACCACAGTTCTCCTATGCAAAACTTTAACATATATTTCCATTACCATGCATAATGACACAAAAAGGTACAAAATCTGGCTGATCTATCCACAATACTACAAAAGGCAAAAAGATACAGAAAGCATGCCATTCCACTATATAACATAAGTCTATACATATATGAGTGCAACGTATGTGAATTTCCTCATAAGACGCAATGCAAACTGGTAGAAAAAGTAGAAAAAAATCTTTATCAGAAGATTATATTAATGTATATTACAGTACATTACAAAAGTCTGAATGCATGCAATTTCAGGTTTCGTGAGTACAAAGCACATGAATATCCTCTTGATGAAATACATTCTTATTCATAGAAAAAGTAGAAAAAATTACGAAAAAGAAGAGGAAAAGGCTTCTATACCAAATGTTCTTTCATTGTTCCGTCCAAAGTGATGTCTTCAGGCATAGGTGTATCTGAGGACATGTACCCACCTTGTTAAAAACGTTCGCTTGCTCCAAGACATGTTCGACAGACATGGTTTTGAAGTTGTAGATGTGATGCATCTGGATGACTGCTACTTCGTCGACATTGTTTTGTTTTTTAAGTAGTAATCTTTTCGACTATGTTGACATGTTAACGACCATTAAAAAATGGTTTCTGATGGTGCTGAGGTGTCTTTTTCTGTTAAAAACCCAAAGATGTTGAGTTTAGGATGACACAGAGAACAACCATCAAATCCTCAGTTGACTGGTTGGAGCTGCAGACTGATGATGACAAGTTTTTTACTTGAAAAGATTACATAAAACTTGAAAGATTACATAAAACGTTATTAACGCAGATTCATATTTTGTTGATCAACTGACAGATTAATAGACTGATCGTTTCACATCTTAGCCAGGACAAGGCGATTTCACAAGTTTACTTTCGTATGCGCACTCATAAAATTGTTTTGCAGTGTTGAGTATTTCTAATTAGATTCCATGAACTAATTCAGAGTCTTGCTATGGTGAATAAAGCACATTGACATTTGCTGATACAGCCCTGGTACCTACAGATTAAAGGCATATAGCAGAGCAGTAAAAATGCAGGGAGGTTTCTGCTGAGCTGCAAAAAAAATGAAAAAAACAACTTTGCACTGTCCCATGGGAGTCATAAAGGTGCAGCCACAGTCGAGTAAATGAAGTGTGAATGTATTCCGTAGCTTTGCTTTGGGTTGGTGGGTTGAGTTGGAGGTTAAATCAGCCTTAGAAAAAAGATTGTCTCAGTAGGAGAGATAAACAAGGGAGTAATGTGGATTCTGACTTCTGGTGCCTCAAAGGAAGTCAACCACTAAGTCATTTCTGTTTTGTATTTGTGCGGTGTCACGAGAACAGCGACAAAGATTATTTCATTCCCCTCTTTCACGGTATTACATCTATCAGCCCGGCTGTTTGTTCGGCACTCCTGAACTGTTACGACTCTCCACGCATCAGACTTCAGCACTTTTCGCTTCACGAGAGCCGAATGAGAGGTTGCCGGGGTGACGCGCGGTATCAGTGTGATGGAGAGGAGGGGTTTCCTCACGGGGAACAGATATAACCCTGTTGCACCTGGAGACGGCAAGTCCGGCTTAACTTGTGACAAAGTTTCATCATCTGTAGAGCAACAACAGGATCAGAAGCAAGTGAGCAACAAAGACATTGTACTGGCGTGTCAGTCTCCTTCTATCACCCTCCCTCTTTGTTTTCCCTCTGTCTTTCCCTGTCTTTTTCTTCTCTCCGCAGCCCCGTGATCAGCTTGTCAGCACTTCCGACGCCTTTGTTCATTGAGTAAGTCGTTCAGCTCAGGTTGTCAATGAAACTTTGTGTCTGTGAGCCAGCTAAGCGCTCAAAGTCCCACTCATCTGTCAAACACAGCCGTTACACTCTGCCTTCTGATAAAAGCGAGGCTACGGGGGGATTCTCTGCAGCACCAGCTGTCTTTTCATCTATTCAGGAGTGATTCATTGTGGAATAATTTCTGTGCATCGAGCAGGTAGAGCGGTACAAATATTTGGGCATACGTGTTCACCTGAACCTGAATTGAACCTCTGTGTCGTTAAAATGATACGCGCTCACGAACCAAAGTCTACCTTGTTAACGGTTGAGTTATTCGACAGAAAACGCAGCAGGGGTTTGGTTATTTAACCCATATTGATGGAACCGGCAAAGTGTGAAGCACCTCTAGGTGCACTTAGGTAGCAGTCATTAAGCAGGAGAGATATTATGTTGCAGGTGTGGGTGTATGCATACATGCATGCAACACTGAAATTTGCATCTTTTACTGATGAGTTTAAGTGCTCTCAGACGTGGCAAACAACTCGTGAAATGTCAGTTAGGCTTAGAGTTTACCGAAACTGTATTTATTATTTGGTGTCTGGAGTGAAATCTTCCGACAGTTACTGGATGGATCTATACTTGTTTCAGACGTCCCTCTCCGGATAGATTGTCCACTCGTTTCCATCAGCTTTTACTGTTTAGAGCTAATTAGCATTTATTAGCTATTTCAAATGCCCCTTGTTCCAGAAGTAAAAGTCCAGTTAATTTTTTCCATAAGCCCAATTGGCACGACCTCTAGACCTCGAGCAGTTTGTAATAATTGTGGAGGACGTCGGTCGACCAATATCATCCCATGCAAATCTGCCATGTTTGCAAACTGTAAAGCTAAAATTCCTAATTCCCACCATATTTCGCTAGACAACATGTCAGTGATTCAAGGTTACATGTATTTTTTTAAAATCAGTTTACTGTTTTCTGTTTTCTCCCCATAATATGTTGAGATCCTGTGAGATCAGCTATATTGATGTTTAAAAGGTCATCATCAAGCCACAAAGCATCTGTTACTTGACCTGAATAAGCTGTAAATATGTATTTAACTCAGGCAAAAAGTATGCAAAACATCTGTATTCTATATTAATAATGCAGCTGCTGAAAAATAGTTGATATCACACATCATCGACATATGACAACATATCCTGGATTTTCTGTAAACACCAGTTGGAGCAGTGGGACCAGTTCCTTGAGAATAAGGTAAAAGACAATGTTATGTCACTAACAGTTGGACCACATCTATAGAATAATTAGTCCAAAATATTAACAACTGCTTCACAAAATACCTGTTTTTTTTTTTAGAAAGTTAAAATGAATAAGATGTAACAACATGATAAAAGAAAATGTAATTGTATCTTAGCTATGTGACACTTATTGCAAACAAACATTGTGGTGAGATCTTTTCCAGAACCGCTAGTGTAGCATGCTAATATGTTAGTGTGTTATACTTAGAGTGTTATTGTTTCATAGCCTTGGTGGATTATGAACATAAAATCTATCCACCCATCCATCTACATACGGATTGCAACTGTTTGCCTTTTGTTGCATAGTGTGAAGGCATGATTTGTGTCGAATTCATGGCCCATGCTGTTCTCTCTTTGCCTCTTCAGTAGTTTAGGTTACATGTCGGAGATGCTCTTTGAAGCTCATCCTGTAATCGGAGCTGATCAGCTGGCAACAAAAGCCAAAGGAGCAGTGGGGCTGTCAGCCAGTGGCCTGGTTACTGTCTCCTCCTAGACTGTATTATAGCAGCATGACATGAAGGAGATAAATCCTGGATGTTATCAGGTTAACGTCCGGAGCCACGCTCGTGCTCCTTTGCTCTCTAGGTGATCAGGGAAGTTGAACAGCTCTGCTCCTCAGAGATGCCGCGCGGGCCGATAGCTATAAATGCTATAGAGCGCTGAGCAAAGAGCGGCTATCAAATGCTGCAACGCAAGACTGAGCCCTGGCTACATTTGTCTGATACTGGCGGTCAGAAAACTCGCTATCTCTCCAGTCGTTCTCGGTGGATGCCAACTGTCCACGGCGGAGCAGGAGCCAGGAGGGGGATCTGACACCGGCATCACTCCAAACAGTGAGAGCTCAGAGAGAGAAAGAGAGAGAGAGAGATTCAGCCGACCCTGTCAGAGCCCCTGACATACTCCACCACATCCACTACACTAACAAGCATCTGAAGCATAGCCCTCACAACAAAACAGGATCCGTTTGTGGGCTGTTGCTGGAGGTGTCAGACATCTGCCGGGTGTCACACTCACGGCACACTCTCTGCCATTTTCAGCTTTATCGTTTTATTGTGCGACGACGACGAATCTGTGATTTACAGGCACATAAAAAAACTAATTCAGGGATTTGGACCGAGAGAGACGAGAGACTGAGGCATGACGCGCTGGCTGCCGACTGAGCCGGTGGACCAATAGAACGTCGCTGAGTCCATCTGTGGGTCCATCTGGTGCGACGGCGAGCGAAAGCAGAGCCGAGAGCTGCTTTTCTAATTGAGGACGCAGTTCCCGAAATCAAGATTTAAGCACTTGACATGACCTAACAGGGGATAACACAGAGATGCACACAATAGAACAGAATAGCAGCTGGAAGTGACAGAAATCATTTTCAGGACAGTTTGGGGGGGGGAAATATCTCTGGCAGATATTTGGTTTTCTCAGTCTGTCTTTGAAGAGAAATGAACAGAAATTCCTTCTCTGCCGTTGTGTGTATGCTTTGAGTTTGTTTGTGGTTGGACATCTATTTCTCTGTGTGCATGCACATGTGTCCAGCCAAAGGTTAAAGGAGCACTGGGTAGTTTTGAGAAGAAATTTGGAGCAGAAGAAAAAAGATCTTCTTCGACAGTTTTTTTTTTTCTTTTTTTTTAAATGTATGCATAAACGAAATAAATAAACAACCTCTCTTCATTTTCATGACTGAATGAACAGAATAAACAAGTTGACTTTGAAGGACAACACAATTTCATACTGTTTTACTTTGTTTATGTGGCGGACCCTGCCACCTTTCTAGCTTCAAACAGTTTTTTGGGGATCTTATTTTCCTCTGAGAACAGCTTGTTTATTCAGAAATGGGAAAAAATAAATAATACTGAGTTTGGATTTTTACCTCATTAATCATGTAGATATTAAAATTCTGAGCTTCAATTTCTCATAGTGCCTTCATAGTGCCACTTTAAATACCTGGCTTAGTAGCGTCGGTGTAAAAGCCGACTGCCTTTCAACTCAACTGCAACTATGTCAGTATTGATCGAGGAGAAGCCTCTGTTTGTGAGGTATGACCTTTCCTATAGTGTTGCATGATGGGATCGATCATAGCTATACACATTATATCCATGAAGTGCGCTGTTTATTTTTCTCCTTTGGTATTGATCTCGTATCGTTTCAAGGCGAAGCAGTGATATAAACCAGCATGAGGATTTTTATCGGCGGGACATTACATGGATCGATGAAGAGCAACTTAAAATATTATATTTCATCTTTAACCAGATGTTTCACTCTCCCGTTTTTTACCCTCTTTATTTCTTATGAAATGGCGACAAAGTGCTGCACAGTAGCACATTTTTTTGTTTGGCTCAGTTGATAACAACAAAAAGTGCCAATTAGAGCAGGTCCCTGTGAGTCGTGGAGAAAGGTCATTTTGACAGTCTCATATTTTCACCCAAAGCACCTCACACAGCGTGGAGCACAAGCTGGAGACCAAATCACCTCACAGCGAGGGCAAAGCATAATGAAACTGTAGTTCGGTCCAAGGGCATGAAATGAGGGTACTCACTATCAGACAAACCTGAGCTGATAACAACACGAGCTGTTAAGCAGCAGATTATACTTGTTAGATATGCGCATTAACGTGCACAAAATTAAATATGAAATTGAAGGTGCAGGCTCAACGAGTCGATATAAGAAGCAGGTAACCAAAGAGCTGTGGTGGTTGCAAATTTTTTGTCTAGATAAAATGTTTTGCTACACATCTGCTTTTATGTATGTCAGCGGTTCTGCAACCTGCCAATCAGTAACATGAAGTTGCTGTACATAAATCTCAAAGGAATGTGTCAGAAAAATATGTTTTGAAATTCTTGATGAGTCAGTATCAATGGCAATTGTTTGCATTATGTTTTTATGGAAGAAAATTAATATTTGCCAATGATTTTAAAAACGTTTTTATAACTTTCTAATTGTGTGATCACCGGTTGCCTCAATTGGACTTTCTTACATACGTCATTATATATGTGTAATGTGCATGACTGTGAATATATTGCTGTATGCAGTACAATAAGAGTTGAATGTGTCTGTTTTGGTTGCCGCGTTGTTGGAGTGGAGAGGTATACTGTCAGCAGGTGGAAATCGACACAGGTGGTTTTTAGGGAGAACTCTGCCAATGTGTGCATTTTTCTGGTCTGGAGTCACTGAGCTACGACGTTACAAATCCTTGATTGGCCAGTTTGAATGACCGTCCTGGAACAACAACAGTAACAACAGTGATGATGTTCCAGGAACATCAGATAATATCAGATTGTATGTATGTTGATCTACTTTCTATAATTACACAAACATACACATATAATTCTAATATATCAGTTGTTAGAATTATAACTTCACGTTGCTTTAAACAGACTGGGTTATACACTGTTGGTAGGTTTCCAGCAAAAGAGTCAATTGGGACAACATGACAAGACATTTAAAAAAAATAAAATGTTTACCATTACTTTTGTACCAATGGTTGTATCAGCCTCAAGAGTCATGCCAGCAGCCCTGTGAGGATGTACTTTGGGACAATGGCACAATGGGGCTTTGAGCTAAACGCTATAGTCATCATGCTATGACAATGACAACGTACTGGCATCGTGTTTAGCATGTTCACCATCTTCGTTTAGCATGTTAGCGTGCTGTTAGCGTAAGAACAAGATACGCTGAATGGTGGCGCTTAGAGGAAGGTCCAGTTAGCCAGTCAGATCCATACTGTAGAGACATACTGACAATACATATCTACCAACATTCATTGCAATTCATCCAATAATTACTCTAATAATTCATCATGGATAAAAGTGGTGGCATGAGATGACTGACGGTGCCTGGAGCTGCCCTGCTTGTTAAAGAATGTTGTTGATGAAATGAAAAAAGGACATTTTATCTTTCTCTGATATTATCACCTCAGTAACTTTCATTGTGTTTTACCTGCACTGGAAACATCACGCCCTCTTTAATAGTCGCATGACAAGTTTACCTGCTGGATAAAGAATGCACGTGATTGTCTACCACTCTGCAGAAAAACATTGGACCATTTCATAGGTGTTCGCAGGAGTTCCACTAACTTGTGCATAATTAACTACCCACTGCCCCATAGAAATTATTTTCCTATTCGTCAGTGTTTTTCATTTCCCTTATTCTGTCAAATTTAATTTTCTCCCCATTGTGTTTCTCATTAGGCTATGATTCATTCAACTATTCATTCGAAAAAGATCTCATTTGCATTGATGTGAACAGAGAAAAACAGAGGTTACACAAATGCTGCAGTTCAAAGTGATTTCAAACCAAATCAACACCTGCATAAAAATAGCCCGAGAGAACCCGGCAGTCTCGGTATGTGTAATTCATACACCTTGTTGAGCACTGAAATATTAAAAAACACACACCCAAAACAAAACACAGTTACAGTGATCTTCCCATGTATGTATTACATTTATTTTAAAGCTGAGATGGTTTTGATTTGAGACAGTTTTACTTAATTACTTATCAGGTCCCATAGAATGACATCAACACTTTTGATTCAGCCTGTATCTCTGTTGTGAGCTTCTATTCTGGCTGTTTTAGTCATGAAACACAGTCACACTTTAAAGAGGTAAGGTCCACATTTGCACATAGCTCTGCCCATTTAGCATAAAAGGTCATAATTATACCAGTAATGGTGCTTTCTGTAGATGTAATCCAAGGATAATGTGCCCCCCCATAGCACGTTCATGACAGCTTATTGACTGCTTCAAGTGAAGTGAGGGCCTATTGATATCCAGCGAACATATCGCAGCGCTCAGACATCCCACCATTATGCTGTTTGTTGATCGTGGCATCAGATCCTGCCTTCACAATCCTTCAGAGAGCACATGCAGCAGACATTCATATTGGAAGCGAAAGAGGGGAGCAGAATGAACATCTCTAATTAATTAAGTGGGAATAATGGCTCAGTGGTGCCCAGACACAACATTATGTATGTTTCATAAGTGGCGACAGAAAAAAAACAAAAAAAACAGCTCTTCTGACTGTTTTTTTTTTGCATTTATATTGAATCAAAGTTTATGCGGCAAAATTGACTGTATATTCTTAAAAATATATTAATGAAATGCATTTTGATCTTTGTTTAGATGTGGGTTTTTTTTCGTTCAAAATACGCCAAGAGTTAATTTCTTTAAACTTGGCACGAATAGTCAAGTTGATGTGAAGGTGAACTGACTGGAAGTTAGTTGTCAAAGGCTACTGTGACCTCACAAAACACATTTATGGCCATTAATCAAGAACTGATACGATAATTGTGACAAAATTCTACACAGACGTCCAATAGGATAATAAATAATGAGTCCAAAACCTAAGCTAATCACTCGCACAAGGCATCTAAGGATAGAAGATGTTGAATGCTGTACAGGTTGTGAGGCAAATCAGGATTTGTGATATTGGGCCATATAAACTGAGTTGACTTGACCCACACATGAGGTGAAGCCATAAATCTTGTCAGCTGAAACAGAAGAATGTTTTGTCTTTTGCTTTAGAAATTCTTTAAAAAACAACTTTTAATACAAACTAACATATTGCAAAGAAATGCTCAAGTAAAATAAAAATTTGGAATAAAGAAAAACCCCCATGCCCTGCTCTGATGATAATCACACCTTTGGCCACACTTACTCGTAAAGTATGTTGCCTTAAAATAACAACGACAATGTTCTACTGATGCGACTGTGTTCTGGTATCTCAGTGGTGCTTTGACGACAGTGTGAATTGCAGCTGCCACATCATATAAGGACAGGGATGAGCAGCTAAAGCCCAGCTGCTCTTCATGGCCGTGTGTGTGCGCGAGGCTTTGGGAAAAGTTCCGTACTGGATGGATTGAAATTGTTGAGTCAGAAAATACAAACACAAATAGGGACAAATCTCCGGGTTGTGATTATCCTGCCCATTAATCTGCTTTTTGTTTGTATTGTATTTTTGTGCTTTGCAGCGTGTCTCGGCCTGTTCCCATGCAGAGCGCATTGACTTCTGCAGAGGGACCGATGGACCACATCCAGTTTGTTGAACACAGGCGGGGGTTATTTTCCTGCAAAAGTTCAGTTCCCTTCTCAGCTAGCTGTGACAGGATTCCTGCGGGTCAAAAGAAACTAAAACGCTTCTTTTTTTTCTCCCAGTATCTCAAACAGGGAACCAAAACAACAGGACATTTCGTATTGGTTCAGTCGATATGCACTAAGACTGCCAGAACTTATTAAACAACATCAACATCAGTGAATATTCCCCTATAATACATAATGATCTCTTTGTACTACATTTGCTGAATGTGTTTTATTTTGCACAGATCCCTGGCACAGACTTCTCCCCGGAGCCAATCAGCAACGGTCCCCTCCGCAGTGGTGGGGGTTCATGCTAGTTGCATATAAGCGATGGGCATTTGATATCGCCTTTGCAGAACGGAGTCACATAATCCAGTTTGTTGCCAAAAAAAGAATAAAAAATGTTAATTCAACTGCGGCCGAATAATCCCCTGAAATAACAAGCTTAAGAGCTAAAACCCTCCATAATTTTATCTGGAATCTTCCATACACTGACACCACAATGACATCAAAGCAGGACAGGAAATGCATGGCTGACAAATCAATAGACAGAAGAGTAGCATTAAGGCTTAATTCGTGGCAAAGTGGAGCTTTAGGAAAGCTGTGGGGTTCAGCCTGGCCTGAGTAGGATACAGAGACAGTGAATCAGAGATATCTAGCCCGCTGTGCCGCTCATCCCATTGTTGTCTGAGCTCTGAGCTGCAAGTCAGGGCGAAGTAGTTCCACACTTTAACTTCTCCTGTTTTCTTTCTTCTGTATGTTTTTCCAGACTGTAATGTTACTAAAGTGTTTGGATTGGTTTTCATGAACGTTTTGTACCAAGGCCACTCAAGGCCTTAAAGGTCCAATACGTAGATTTTACGTAGAGGAGAAATGTATACTTTGAATTTAGATGTTTACAATATTATTGAGGTAATAATACAAACTGAGTATTATTCTTTTGCTTAACTAAATAAACGCGCTGTCCTCAGAGGAAAATAAGGTCCCCAGAACACTGTTTGAAGCTAGAGAGGTGGCAGGGTCCGCCAAATATACACAAAGTAAAACAAAACACAATATATATCTTCATATTCTGAAATAGTCTGATATGTTCAGAAAATGATATCTGTTTACTGTAATGCTGCCTTTAAAACCAGGAGAAGACAACACTTGTGCTCTATCACAATGTAACCATATGCAAAATCTAAAACAATATATATTCCAATGTCTTATATATGATATTGATATGTTGCCCAGTCCTGCTGCAAAATTAATGACTGACTAATTAGCACAAGTATGATGGCTGATGGGAATCTCAGCTTTCTAACTTGCTGAACTAAGATGGTAACAATGCTTAACATGATGAAAACACAGTTAAGGACAACCAGTACTGGTTCTTTTGGTACAATGAGCACTGCAGCCTCACAGCACTGCAAACATGGCTATAAAGTATTTGTCCTGTTATAAGGTAAAAGTCGTGCTATAGTTTGTACCAAATATAAGCTTTAACTAGGTGGATGGTGTGTATGGAAACTGCAGGGCTGACAGTGGAGATCAGGGTGGACATCCTGAGACCCATATGTGATGTGGTAAGCTTTAGGAAGCAGGAAGATGGTGGTATTGGTTAATGACAATGCTCAAGTCCACTGTAGACTTCCTCTGTATCAAACCAAGCCTACAGTCTTTCTTCAGACTCATTAGTTTTGGAAAAAACATTCTCTGACAGTGTCAGTGAGTGGTGGATGAGAAGAACAACACTCTCATGTCTATATAGTAAATGTGAAGCTACAGCCAACAGCCGTAGCTTAGCATAAATGTTGGAAACAGACAAACAGAAGAGATTAAACAAACAAGATATAACACGTTATGTTAGTGAGCTTTAGAGGTATCGGTTGGTAACTTCTATTTATTATCTTTTTTTTTCACATTTGGACAGAGCCTGGCTAGCTGTTTCCCCCTCTTTCCAGTCTTTATGCTAAGCTAAGCTAACTGCTAGCATTAACCCTATATTTACCAAACAGGCCATGTGTGGTATCAATCTTTTCATCTCACACTCGGCAAGACAAAAGTTAACACAGCAATACAGTAAATACTAACACAATTTTTAAATAATTTAAACATAAACTTCGTCATGTTTTAGTATTTAGTTCCATTGATCTTGTTGGGAAAAAAAATGCAGTTTTGTGGTGTAAAAATGATTCTGATTTCCGGGAGAGGGTTGGCAGTAAAAAATGCAAATAAAAATAGATCAAAATACAATCTATATGTAGATTATACACTATAGAATTACTTGTTTCCACTGGCGGTGGATACCCAGGTTTCTCTGACGATTGTAGTATTTTTACCTGTAAATATGTCAGTGTTGGTGTTGACATCGCAGCATTTCGCAGAGGTGTCAAACAGAGCAGCATGGTCTCAGTGTGGTAATTAACGATGGAGGTGTGTAACCCTGCCTAACTCAAGGACACAGCACTCACGGCTCGACAGGCTCTCCTCTCCACCTTTTGCAAGTGCCTCCATTGCCCCCTTGAATATTACTTTGTTGTGAAACAGAGCTCCAGTCCTTGATATTATCTAAATGCTACACCAGTCTGTATTGGATATGTCCCCCATGTAGGCACTGCAGCATAGAGGAAATGAGTGATACCTTACAGTAGGTCATTTCATCCTTCGGCGCAATTCTCCTTGGTTTGCTCTAAATACATATTCAAGGCACATGCTGAAATGGCTTTTGAGGCTGAATGCTGAGGGAGATAGTATAAGATTAATGTGAAGAAATCCATGCATTCTCATGAATCCAGTGACAACTGCTCTCCTCAAGAAAGATGTGGTGGAGTAGTACAGTGTGCAGCACATACATCAAAACAGGATCCATGTGAATTTGTCTCATTTTGCATCTGGTCCTTGGAGGACTGCTCTAATAGGACTGAGCATTTGGCTCTTTGAGCTCTGTGTAGTCTGCGCAGAAGATGAGACATGAGGAGATGGATTAGCTGGATGTTCAGCTACACAAGAAAGCTGTGTGATCCTAGCACTGAGCCACTGGCTGGCAGGGACCTCACACCCTCCCTGAGATTGCAGTAGTAGACAGTACGAGTAGTAATTGGCTGCCCAGATGCGCGATGGCAGGAAGGGCTGAAGTGAGAAGAGAGAAACATGGGAAGTCAGAGCCATTATTCCAATCTCATTAGTCCTCAAACCTCCAGTCCTGTGGAGTCAACCGGTACAAATAGTCAAAAAGGAGATGTCATTATCTTCATATTGAAAGAACAGAAGATAAAAAAAAGAATGATAAATGTAGATTTATTTGGAATGTATCAGTATCATGTTTTTCTCAGACAAAAAAAATAGTCACTTTCTTTTTCCGGAGGCTGAGTTGAATGTATCTGTCTGGATTAATTTATACACCAGACACAGCTGATATAAACATCAAAACTGCATTTCAGTTTTCAGAACAGCCAGTGAACATTAACTCTTCATACAATGAACAAAAAAATCACATTATCGTGTCTACAAAGAAATTGCTGCTACAAAAAGTCCTCACTGTGGTTGTTTGTGTCAAACATTCTCAAAAGTGAGCATTTTGTTTCCAAATATCTGGAAACTGTATTTGAGGCAGCCTATTCACTGTACTAGACACGTAGCATGGGCAGCCACTTCCCCTGATATAATTCAGCTATACTAAAAGTTTAAAACTATATTGAATCCATTATTTTTTACATATAAAGTCATAAAATTTCACAAAATTTTAAATAAGTTATAAACCGATGAGTAAAATTTTTTGACTGTTAGCTGTGTTGTTCTGGGTTGTGTGAAATGTTACATTTCTTTATGTTGCAACTTCTTCGTTGCTATTCTGTGTCTTATGACACACTGTGCTTAAGATCTGGATAGGTTTAGTTGCAAAAACAGTCTGATCAGGGTTAGGAAAACATCACGTTTTGGTTCAAAATACCTCTTTAGCTTGCTGGAGATGTCCCAACTTCTTATCAGTTTTTTTTTTTTTTTTTTTTTTTTTTTGGCCATAAACACAAATGGCCATTGTCCCGAGTATATAGAGTATCTTAGCATAAGGATTTTATTACAATATCTACAATAGAATTGGAAAAAATAATGCTCAGTCAAATTCATCTTTAACATTGTCTGTTGAGTGTTTTGTCTCATTTTGAATATCATTCATAGTACAAGGTGTACGGAGATGGAGAGAGCGTCTGATACAAAAAGAACAAATACACTACAGGAATTTTCTGTTCTATGGCAGGTGGCAGCCAATGTTAAGAATAACTGTCACCTACTGTGACAACGGGAGAAAACGGAAAGAAATGGAAATGATGTAAGAGGGGATGTGTATTGACACGATGTTATCACATTATTAACACAATATAAATCTATGCTCACATCCTAGTATTACAAAACTGGCTGAAGATCGGCAAAGATCCTGTCGTGTCATTTAACCTCGCATTGTAACAAAGTTGGGTAATTTTTGCCTCCATAGATTTTCAGCCACATGTTTACACTCGCAGGACGTTAAAAAAGATCTGTTGGGCATTTTTAGTTCGTCTCCTTTCCTTCAGTGTTTTATATCGCGTGTTGCATGTAAAATATTGTCAGCACCAACAGAAGCACCGCTCTCCCACAGAAAACGCTGCTCCTGGAACGCCCCATCAGTAGTCCTGCCTTTAATTCTGTGACTTTGTGACATTACACTACATCGTCATGTCACACATTTGCATAATTTCTGCCTAGCGCTAGTTTGGCACGTAAGAATTGATTTAGTGAAGCTTTTTTTGTTGTTGTCAGCACTGCTGGCTCAGGCGTGTGTGAGCTGACCAATCAGAGGAGACCGGGTAGTCAGCCAGGGGGACCTTAAAGAAACAGGAGGTTAAACAGAGCGTTTCAGACAGAGGGTGAATACAGAGCTGCTGCTGTGTTTTTTGAGAGTTAAAGCGTGTGAACTTATTCTAGTATTAACCCAAATTTAACTGAAAATGCAAAAGTAATCAAACATCAAGATCAGAGCAATACTCCTGACGTGATATGCCTTGCTCAGGGGTACTTTGGCTTTTCATGGTGGCTACCCACTACTCAGTGAACAAGTTTACAGCAGGATTAGAGCCTCCTGTTGAGTTTTTGGATTAAGTCAGCTGCTCTGTCAGTGGTCAGCCTCACTGCTTTCAACAAACCAGAGGGAGACAGAGATTTAGCAACACAGTGTGTAGATTAAAAGCGAGAAAATTGGTGCCCTGAAGTAACCGAACAAGCGTATCCTCCCTTAATTAAGCTGTTTGTTCTTTTATATTCAGCAGCACTGAGCAGAAGGGAAAATATCCTTGAACTCAGTTTAAGGTAAAGAGCTGGAGGAATAAAAAAAGCCTTATGAGGACATTAAATATGCATTCTGTCATTCATCCCGGCTCATCAGTGTCACTGTAATAAAGGCAGAACGGTCTTCATTTCAACCGCGGCGAGCCTAAATAATTGAAGCAGCGGTTATTTGTATCAATCTTGGCCCCCACCTTCTGAATTCAACTCTGAGAAATGTGCTGTGACAGATAGCTCACATCTCTTGTTAACTGATAGCACGGCAGAGCTATATTTGTAACATCAATAATACAGCGAGAAACAGGTCTTCAAAGGCTTATTGGACTCATTAGCTCTAATGTTGGGATGTAATGGAAAAATCTCATACAAAGGTTGCTTTCTCATTCTTTATTATTTTTTTTCTTTAATATATTTGGGTGACAAGCATTTAAAGTTTTAAAGTCATTCCAAGCTACACAAGTTAACCTGTGAGAATATTATTTTCTTGATTATTTTCATGCAGATTGGAGTCATGGCCTGATCTTCTCTGCCTTTTTTCTTTCTTTTTCTTTCTTTACGAGCTTTTAAAAGGCACCCGGTCTTTGAGTTGACCCAGCATGCTGTAGTCCAGTCATGAAACACCTCTGCACCTCTATACAGGCGGCAGATAGCACCCATAATAGTTTTTGTTAGTGCTTCCACTGTGACATGCAGTACACTATGTCCAAGCCCCAGTTTGTCAATATGTTGTGGAGACTCTCAAAGAGGCCGAGGAGTTTGATGGGTTTTCCACTCCTGCGGCATTTGTCTGTGCTTTGGCCATGTTTCTCTGCTCCCTGACCTGCTCTGTCAGACCTGAACAAACAGAAAAAAAACAGCAGGACAAAGAGGTCGCAACACTGGCTTTGCTTTGCTGTTGTGACAGTCACCGCTAGTGATGAGGAGACAAACCTGACAGAGGTTTTTCCTGCAGTCCTTTATAGCCTGAAACAAACTCCACCGTGTCACACATTGGCAATGCACAGATATTGCACAGACAGTTGTGTGTAGATTGTCATTATCAATTACTTGAATAGAAATTCTGTATTTGGACATTTTGGAGTGCTAATAAAGTTTCTGGACTGCATTGTGACTTTGGCAACATTTATAAGACAGACGGAGATGAATTCCTCTCATTTGACTGCGGGCACTCCAAAGAGATCCCACTTGTTCCGTCAATTAGTTGAACACAGCTACGAAGTGCTACTCCTGTACTTTTTCTTGATGAAGGCATTTTCCTGGTATTGACTCCAAATAGTAGCCAGGGATCTTGATGATAATGAGTAAAAATGGACTTTGGCACATATTGATTTCAGAGGCTTGAAAAAGCTGTGAGGCCGAGGAACATGTAGAAAAGTCATTTAAAGCCCTGGTAACACCTTTCCAGCAATCAATAGAATTTCATTTACAAAACCTGAGATTGGAGGCGCAGCAGGGCCGTAAGTGTAATATGACTTAGGGATCCCCCCTCCCTCCCACCCTATTCAAATAGGCTCAAAATGTCCCCTCACCAATATGTTGAAATAAAAAAATATAAATTAAGAAAGGCATCACTGTCTAAAATGTATCACTGGAAAAATGTAATCATTATCACACAGGTAATAAACTTAACAGATTGCCATAATTATTACTACCAGTTCTAATATTATAGTGTTCTCATACCTGCCAAACACCCCTGAGTCTCCCTATGTTTTACCCTTTCTCCCGCTGTGCTCCCAGTTGGTAACTTCTTCCATTAATCTCCCGATTTTATAGTGATACAAATCAAATTGGTGTTTCTGCGTGGGATGTGTGTCCTGGTACCTGGCAACCCAAACCCAGAGGCTGAAATGAGCACGCCATCGCAAATGTCCCAACCCGATGTGCGTCTTTGTCGCAGCACTCACTCAAGCCCTCCACTCTGCTCAGTTTGCTGCTGAAAATGAATGAAACCATTCCCAAAAAGAGGCAATATTCTTCCAAACTTCACTTACCTTGCTAGAGCTTTTTTTTTTTTTTTTTTTGCCTGTTCCCCAAAAAAACTACTTCATTTAAACACCCTAATATGGCCAGGTATCTGTAGTGGCTGTGGTCGGTTCGATGTGTGTTGCTTTACATTATCCTTAAAGAAGCTCTTGATCCATGTCCATTATCAATGTCAAACAACCTGTCTCTGTTGCAGAAGTCTCGAGGAGACGGAAGATTAAATCATTTCATTTCTATTGAATTAAGCTGGGCGCCAAACCAAAAGTTAGCTGGCTCAATCAGCGGAAGTCTCTATTGCTTACTCTCTATGGGCCACACAACAGGGGAGATTTGATTTTATAAACGGGAAGTTGAGCCATTTTCGCTTCATGCACCACTGAGCCTGAGCTATCATAGGAGTGAACGGGACACTGCCTCCAAAGATGTGTCCAGAGTTTAATGTGAGGTCCTTTTTGTGCTCGCTTTTCCTAAAGTGAGGGTGCGTGTTAATCAGTTGATGATTGGACACTTATTGTAACACTATACCAATAAAAACACGTAGATGTGAAGTGAACACTTTTGGTGATAATGAGACGATTTGTGTGTGTTATTTCCTTAATCATCACTTATTGTTAGTAATCAAAACTCATTGATCTGGAAAAGTGAATTCACCAAATTTAACCCAGCTGTACTCTCTTATAATAACTGCACTGTTAGTGAGAGAGCGAGCAGTTTGATCACAGTCAGCGTTCACTGTCATCTTGAGTAAGAGAAAAAGGGTGGCAGCGGCATTTGTCGAGCACAGTTACACAATGAGTACCAGTCAGATGATTAGAAGTATGCAGAAGAACAAGAAAAAAGAATTCTGTAAAAATCATTGCCATTCAGATCAGAAACGGTCTGTAATCTATGCCTGAACACCCGGCGAGAAACACTGCCTGTTAACTGTTAATATTTACTTCTTTCATGTTCGCTCTGGTGTGTTGAGGGAGAGAGAGAGAGAGAGAGGGCATGAGGGCGCCAATGGGGCAGAAAGAGCAGGGGACATGGGGATCAGCCAGCGAAGGGGCAAATATTCTTACAATTTTAGAGCTGCAGGAAATGAGTTTTCCAAAGTTCAAATTTCTTTTTGGGACCTTCAGACTGCTCCGGTCGATCCCCCCCCCCTCCCATATGTTGAAATCCTTTTCAGGCCCAGTTAATGTCATCAAGAAAATAACATCTAGAATTATGAGTCAACACAACATGATCAACCCTGTGGTGGTGAAAATACCCCCAAAGAATACCTGAACTTTATACGAAGAATTTGCATGCAGAAAAAACAACAACATTGTGTTGTTCAATCATGTTTCTGTGTGCAGTGTTAGCACAGTCACAGACGAAGAACAATTGGTAACACTGGTCATTATGCCCATGTTTTGCATGTAATATTAATTATATACCGCAGCCAGCGAACAGAAAGCAGGCCGAATACAGTCAAACCACCCAAATGCTGGAACCCTAGCGTGCGGTACAAAGTCACAGATTACTGTAGGCGGGGAAGTAATGCAGTTATTTATTTAAGAGAAGTTTTAACTGTCCGACTGTGTTCTTTTTATTTCTAATGATACACTCTTCCCACATTAAATGAAACAAGCATCACTACAGGGGACAAGACTCGTTAAAGATGCAGAAATGTCTGTAGGCCAGATTATTTTTCTCCTTTGCAGAGGTTTAACACAAGTGCAATCTCACTGCAGCATTAGTGGGACAGTAGTTTAGGAAAATACTTTATATTTCTATGTTAATATAATTTTTCACTCTAACCAAGCAGCCTTAAACTTAACCATTATTGTTAAGTGTTGCAGGAAATGCTGCGTCTGTATCAAGATGTTTCCCATGGGACAAAGAAGGTCAAACATTAGGGCCCAATAATTGGAGCAATATTCTACCTGTTAGCTTTTCTGCGACTGACAGCGAGATGGGTTGTGAACTGATGCGGAGCTACGGTCCACTGAAGCTCAGTGGATTTTTTTGGGCTGATGGAGTCAGTGGAGCAAAGAGGAGCATTGAGTCCGCCCGGCTGTCAGCCTGACACCGCACATCAAAGGCTGTGTGAGTAATTGCCTGAAGTTGTTGCTCCAGACAAGATCAGTGTTTTCTGCCTTCACCAGCACCACTTCATAATGAACAAATCACCCAGCAGAGAAATATCTACCTCTCACCACACCACTTAAGAGTTGTTGTTTTTTTTTCCTGTGAATAATGCTGACACGGCGATTATTTTACTCATAGTCAGAGGCGAAGTGTATCGAAAAACTTTTAATCATTTTTCAATCCCTCTGAAACACACCTGTTGAATATTTCATTAGATAGCAGACATTTCCACTTGAGATCTCCTTGCTCTTTCTTTTTTTTCAATACTTAGGATATTGCAATGACCAGGTAGTCTTAAGAGTATTCTCATCACTTAATATTGTGCATCGCAGGCTTGTGTTGTTTTTTTGCACTGTGCCATATAAACCCTGGGGTGTCTCCAGGCTTTAAGAAAACCAGAGCTTTTAATTAAAAGGTTCAGAGTTGGTTTAAAAAGCAAAGTATTTTTGATTGAAAGTTGTGTAGAAAGTTCTTTTTTGGGTTAAGTGGGACTGATGACATGAATATATTGAAACTTCTTGCTAAAAGGCCCAATCCCAAAACATCCCTTGCCCCTACCACTTAGCCCTGCCCCTTTCTTTTGCACATGAATACATGAGGGTAGGGGGGTCGGTATTATTGTTAGGATAGAGCATGAATCCCTCAAGAAAAATCTGGATACAGCAGCCCGGTTCATTCCTATGAAATCTGGTCAGTGGCGCATGAAGCAAAAAAGCTGGACTCTCCCCAGATCTTCGCTGTTTGATGTGGGGCCCATTGAGTACACGCACTAGAGACTCCCACAAGCCAAGAGGGCCTACTTCCGATTTAGCACCCAGCCAACCTCTAGACTTTCCAAATGTTATAGAATCACATGGCTCAAATTATGTCAAAATAGCCAATTAAAGTATATTCACCAGATTTTTCCAGATTCTTTTTTTACAATGTAAACTTATGGGAAAACAGTCTTTTTGGGCCTCCATCACATGAAGTTGTAACTACATGGTTTGGCCAACACAAAAGCGTGGCGCTCTTCATAGGGACTCTGGATTGAGGGGTCGGGCGGTGTTGGGGCCACATGGTCCTCCAAATGGAGATGTTTTTTCAGATGCAAACTTCAATTTTTATAACAAGCACTGGCAAGATTTTGCTGATGTCTGGAATGTAAAATTGTTTTTGACGACTTGTGCATGACAGTCCTGCATTTTCTGACGCATTTAAGTGGTGCGTTCCTCCCCTTTAATGGCATATGACTCCTGAAATTTGACTGAAGTCCAGTAGCAGAGTTGTTGCATCTGGTACCACTCCTTTAACATCAGTGCAGACTGGTGTGGTAAAAGCACAGGTTATTAATGTTAGCCTATAAAACAATGCTAGTGGTCAGGTTTTGAAGCAGTGTGCTTGTTTATTAGAAGAGTTGATTGATAGTGTGAAGTTGTAAGTTAATTTCGAGCATACATGCTTTTCTATCTCCATCATATTAATGACAAATGGCACAGTGATGAAACAAGACTCGCACAGTAACACATCATAGCTAAAGAAGGCATGCTGGAACTGTCCAACAACTGATGACTTATGAGGAGCCTGAAGGGTTGTCTCATCTCATAGTGAGAGATTTCAGCGACCGGCCCTTGAAACTGCTCTGAGGGGCAAGGGGGCACTTGAAAGCGAGGGGTTAAAGAGTGGAAATGTAATTGAGCCTTAGCGCATGTGCATCTCCTTGAGCTACTTTGAACTGCTGAAATCCTTCAAATTCGGCTGATAACTCCAGAGGGTTCTTCAGCAAATTGAGTAGCCTATTTTTTGATGATATAATTATTCCAGTAACAAAAATCTCTGAATTGACCAAACTAAAGAGATACACAGCAACTTTCACACACACACACACACACACACATACACACCATGACACAACTTTGATCCCCAACACTGCCAGCCCTCTTCAGGAAGTCTGTCACTCTTCTGAATAATTTATTCTGCTCTATCTCAGATCCAAATAGCTGTGAGTTGTTTGATTAACCTGCTGATCTGACGGACTGAAGAGGAGTTTGGTGTCTGTAAATACAGGCCTCAGGTCGCTGCTTTGTACAGCATGAGAGTCTCAGCTTGCACATCCTGCTCATTCAGTGCCAAAGAGAACTCAGAGGGCAGCTGGGCATGAAGCCATCACCAAGCTTTTGTAGCTTTTGTGTTTCTTCTCCTTAGCTTTTCATTTCACTTTTGAATTATTGTGCCACTAATACAATACTGTTTTAATTCGTTTCGGATGCTGAATTAAAAAAAAAAAAAAAAAAAGGTGTTTGGTTTTTAATCTGCAGAGTAAAGTGAAATTGTCCCCAAGAGAGGAAGTTTGTACAGGGAGTTGAACAGAGATTATGTGTTTCGATTAGAAATATCTTGTGTATTGATCATCTGCCAAACAAATGTAGAAACTTACTTGAGTTGTAGATGTTGTGGACTAGTGTGAGGTAATAATGCATTGCTTAGTTACATGTTTTAGTAGGCTTATGTTATTGCTTTTTTCAGTACCAAGTAAGGTAGTAACACAACAGCTAATTCCGGTAATGCTGCATTACTGCATTATTGTGGAGGGTCAGTTTGCTCACTGTGTATGTTGGAGTGCTGATAAAAGTTTTTGTTTTGACCCAAGGGATGTGTTAGCTTGATGCAAAGAGCTTCCCAAAGAGGAGAAGCTGGCCGCCTTGTATCTCCAACGTACATGTTGTGTCTTATTAGCTGGCCAGCACTACTATTAAAGCTTCTACAGCTACTACCACAACTACTACAAGTACTTGCACTAGCAGTCCTGATTCACCTAGTAACTTATATTTAAATGTTTCCGTATTTTACAATCTGTAACAAATTAGCAGAATTTAAAGGTAGCTTCAAAACTTGTGGGGGCAGCATTACCGCTTTCAGCTGCTCAATATACTCTTTGTATAGCTAGCTACTGTTAGCCAGTAGCTCAGTTAGCTGAGCTAAGTGGCAATATTAGCTGACAGCAGGCCACCCACACCACAACCTCAGGTTCAGAGGGAGCGCTCGACTCAGCCTCTAAGACAGACAGATGCCAGTTGAAGACAGGGGATACAGTACAGAGGTGATTTACAGTTTCTATGACCAGGACTAGAAAAAAAGAAAATTTAATTCAGAAGGATACAGTTGTATTTGTGCCCTCAGATGCTTTGGGTACAAAGTCATACTAGGAGACAGGACCTGCCAGGGGTTAGCTGGTTAGCATGCTCACTTCAGTAGGTATCTCTTTCGTCCAGTTCACAACATCTTCTTCTGCACTGTTGTTTCTTCACACTTGGTTGAAATTTGTTAGTCCAGTTTTTGAATGTTTTAATTCAAAATTCTGGCCATATCTTACCCCTTATCTGGCCCTTTAAACACACCTTAGATGGACTTATTACACGCGGAAAATTATTTTTCTCCTCAATGACAATGAGTATATTTTTGACTGTAGATAAGTAACTACACATTCTCAAATCAGCTGAACGCTCCACCATGAAAGATTGTGGTTCCTTCTTCATTTCCTATGACGACCAGTCATCTGATCTTGGCATAGTTCATAATTAAACCCATCTCATTACTATTTCAGATTTAATGTCACAAAAGACCTGGTTTTGAGATGACAGCTTTTACTGAATGGAACCAATGTGTTTACACGAGTGTCCTCCTTTGATCATTCATTATAGACAGACTTTCACAGGGATAGCTGACAGAAACATTCCCTCTTTGATCACAGCTAGCTATGGTTCCTTAAACATGAGAGCAGGGAGCGCTTCTGAATAATTTACTCTGCAGTTATCATATTAGTGATAAAAGCAAACGAAGATACGAACCATGACGCAAAATCATGAGTGTTTCTGTTGAATTGCACAGATACAGTGGCGGGTACGCAGCTGAGTTTCTAAAAGCACCACTGTATCATCGAACACAGTGCTCATTAGACTAATAAGTAGCTGTATCGATGTGTCCTGAGGAAAGCAGGCAGAGCTGGTGTGCATTTAGCTCTGACGGAGGACAACCATTATCTTTTCCTATCTTAGATTGTAGTTATAGTAGATAATAGTAATAGTGGATAATGGTGTTGAGGACTAGAGCATAGATACGTAATCCGAAGTGGTCCCAATGGGCAGGGCCAGGCTCGGACAAAAAAAATAAGAAATTGTGTCCAGATTTGGGTCACAACAATTGACATTCGTATATGTTGGCCCTGGGCAGGTACACAAAAGTCCATTTATGTGGACATTAGACTACAACGGCACATTACACTACATACAATTAAACACTACATAAAAGTTTCACACCTTGAGGGAATTTCTCAAAATTTTACACAAATCTCCAGTTAAACTCAAGGAAAGGATGACTCCATTTTGGTGGTCAATGTTCAAGGTTAAACCGCATTATTGGCCATTACTCATCAATTTATATGATGAATGAATGAAATGTCTATTTGGATGAAATGCCATTTTATATCCAAAAGGCCAAAGGTCGACTTCACTGTGACATCATAATGTTTTCAAAAAACAGTTTTCTGCCAATTATTTAACCATAACCATAACTCAGGGACAGCGACTCGGTTCGTGATGATTCTAGGTTTCCCTTCTGTTTCTCTACCCAACATCCTTTCCTCACACACACACACACACACACACACACACACACACACACATTTTTTCCCCTCCAAATCCAGACTCTCAGCAGGGCAGGGATTATCGCCATGGTTAAAACCCTTCCAGTGCTGCTGGCTTGATCCTCCGTGCCAAGCAGAGACCAAAATGAGCTTCAGAAAGTTAGATAATCGGCCTCATCTACGTGACTCTCTCTCAGTCACACTAACATTTAAGAGGCTCTCACTTAATTAAACTCCGAGTCCCACCTGGTTGGATGTTTGGGGAGATCAAAGACAATAAGTTCAAACACTGAAAAGAAGCATTTTTTATAGCCAAGTATGCAAATATCTATTGCTGGATAACATGGATGGATAACGCAAAAGTAGAGCCAGTTCAATATCAGGCGTCTTTAGTGCTGGGAAATGTTTCCTCATCAATTGCTCTTCAATTTGCTCAACATGGCCGACAGCTACATTGGCAGAGGAGTGTGTCCATTAGAAATGGGCATTAAAGGAAATTAAAACTTTTATGTATCATGATCACAGTCACTATATAATTTGAAAGAACCACATAAAAGTCATTATTGAGAGAACAAGCTTTATTGACTTCAGTAGAGTAACATGAAAATGTTTATTAGTGGTGTTACAGTTTCCTTCTCTCGGAGTTCATAAGCCCTTGGCTGGTGCACTTCAAATAAAGCAGACCACCCTGTCTCGTGGTGTAAAATCATAGGGTTATAAAATCAATGCCAGCTCCATCATTCTTGATTAAATTTATTCACTGTAACTTAGTCGAGCTCAGTAAGCAGGAATGGTCAAAGCACTTCAGATTGTGGAAGTTATTGTATAAATTATCATCTATTAACATCCCTGGTGGCTTTGTAGATTTTAAGGCAAACTTTTACTCCTTGGAGGGCCAGAATTGAAACTTAATGGTGGCCCACAGGCCTAAAGCAAAAACATATTGTATGGGATTCTATTGTATTTCAATGTATTGTTTCGTTAAGGTTCAAATGGGGCTCCAGTCCCAAGTTCCATCTGCAAATTGACCGCCTGACAGGACAATGTTGGCCTGCGGGCCCCACGTTGGACTGCCCTATAGAAAGGTTCTCAACTGTATGAATGTGAAAGTCCAGCTGTCTCATAGAAACACATATATCACTGGGTTACTTACAGTGTTCATATCAGTCAGTATCGATCTTTAGAGGTGCTCGTAGGTGGATTTCTTCAACCTTTGGAGAGAGACCAGATGTATTCTCTTGTTGCAGCTCTTTGTGTTAAGCTAAACTAAGCTAAGCTAACTCCTCTCCTATATGTAAACAACATATAGGAGAGCGGTATCGATCTCCTTGGTTCATCTGGTTCATAAAGCCTTTTTTTGGCTCCAGAGAAAATTGTATGTAATCTGCTAAATTGCCCCCAGCGATGTCACTCAGTGGCTAAGTTGCTTTGTGGATAATGTAGGCACATGAATGTGTCATAACATTGACGTAAAAGCTAAGATTTAAACTTTAAAGAGATCTGAAGGTGACCAAAAAGGAGAGTGATGATACATCATAGGAATTACATTTGGCAAGAAGACAGAAACACAACTCTGCATGAATGGTATTGCTGATCCTTGTCTGCTTTATATGTAACCAATGCAAACCAATTACAACAGAGAACACAAGGTACCAAAACATTTGATTTTTCAACTATCTGGATATATCAGTTGACCTATAACAGCACCGAGAGGCTACAGCCATGCTTGCTGCTCTGTGAGGCTGTAGAGCTTGGGCTGGTGGCACTACGTGAAGATTAAGGGACCACAGAAGTAAATCGAATCCCTGCTGAGCTGGACATGAATAAGGTATGTACCAAATTTCATAGCAGTCCACCCAGTAGTTGTTTACATATTTCTGTCTGGACCAAAGTGATGGACTGACAGATGTTTCCATCCACAAGTCATGTAGAGTGGTGAGAAACTGCGTATAGTAAGAGTAATTAACGAGAAGTAGTATCACCTGATAGCATTTGTGTGTCAGTGCCTCAGGACAGTTGCTGATACCATTAATAATTCCCCATTCCTCCTTCCCTTCGCTCAACACCCAGAGAATGCTACCTCAGCATTGTTTGTTTTTCTCCAATAATGATGATGATGGTGATGGTCATCCTGATACAGAATATGATAAAAAGTATTACTCCTTTATTTCAATAACAGTTTTAGAGACATTGAATGTGCAGTAATATAAAGCAATGAGAGGATGTAATGCTGCAGTTGTATGTGTGTGTGTGGGTGTGTGGGTGTGTGTGTGTAAGTATTGGAGACGCTGGACTCTCGTGGCAGCATGCGAAGCTCTCAGTGTCCTCAGCTCTGTGTTATGTGATGTGGCATGTACTGTGGTTTCCACTGCCAGCCTGGTGTACTTGTGCCTCTCCTCTGGCCGTATTATTAATTCACGCGAGTGCATGCCTTGTCTTCTCCTTCTCTGTCTCTTGGAAAGATCTTTAAAAGAGAATGATTAAAAGGAGAGCATAATTAGACAGGAGGATTTTCACTATCATGGTAATTGAGGCTGTGCTGTCATGTCACAATGTGTAATTGGTCTCAAATTACAGAAAAGCAATTATGACAGAGGGGTGTTGCCTGCCTGTCCAACCAGTGTTTTTCATTTTATCTCAGCATATTTTGTCCAGATATTGTGCATCTGATATAGCAGCAACATTAAAGTTACTGCCGTTCAAAGACTTTCATTTCAACTTAACTTAAGCGAAATAGCAGCTGACACCGCATCTAGAGCAAGCTGTGCTGGTTGAGTGGGATATGTATCAGACTCTTTGGAGACCTGCCTGCAATGTTTTATTATGAAGTTCACTTATTGTTTTTGGTGGCGCTATGGTTTTTTGTTGCTGTTTGATTAAGTTTAGGGAAGTAAAACACTTGGTTAGGTTTATAGAACTAAAGATACATAATCAGGTTGAGGCAACACATATATTCGGATAGTTTTAGGGAACGGCGTAGGCAAGAAATACACTTTGTTAGGTTAAGGGAACTCAAATACTCGGTTAGGTGAAGGCAAGAAGTATATTTATTAGGTTAAGGGAACTAAAATCCTTGGTTAGCTTTAGGGACCTAAATACTTGGTTGGGTTTTAGCAAGAAATACACTGGTTAGGTTTAGGGGACTAAAATACTTGGTTATGTCTAGGAAAACATGATATGGGTTAAAATACTCCCTCTCGCAGCATTAACTGAGTGTTTAAAAGTTCTCCCATGTGCTTATTTTTCCAGTCTTTTTCTGCGAGTTGCTAAACTTTGACATAAAAAAACGTGATTGGTCACATTTTCTTATGACCTCCTGGGAACAAAACGAAAACACCTCACTTACATGGCTGTAAATTTCTCTGCATTTCAACTATATCATGTGTTAGGAAGTAACATATGAGATCTGTTACGATTGTTACATATTAAGTAGCTGTATTGATATTGCTAAACTGCCACTTAAATCTTTGTTCTCTGCTGCCTGACAAGCAGGGAAGGTCAAACAGGTGCTGTCCCGGCAGCTGAAATGAGATGACAGATCTCATTAAAGATACACAGCCATTGAGATTTGAGAGAAGATGGTACCAACCCTGAGCTGCATCCTCTGGAGGTGCATTTATCTCTCCCAAAGTATTCAGCTTGTAATTTAGGTCTCGCCCCCGGTAAAGATTTTTTCTCCCTGCTCCCTTATACGCTACTGCTCATTGCGGCAAGGTTACATTTTGTGTTTGTGAATCACGCACCTTTGTGTCGGACTGCAAGGTGCATGAACATCACACGGAGGATAAAAGCACGGAGGCCCTCAATGACCCTGCTCGCTGTGTGTATTTCATATCTGAACAGAATGTGGTGATTTCACCTCCGGTGGCATTTCACTCTGTTAAAGCAGTCTGCTACCTGAGACTTCACTCCACACTCACTTCATTCAGCCACTACATTGCTCTGCTTACCATCGCTGCCGTGCATGAAGTGGTTTCTTATGTCTCAGCTCAGGGAGATTGTTATTTGAGCTGTTGTGTCTGTATCTTGGCTTCAAGGAAGACCCAGAATTGTAGATATAGGTGGTTAAAAAGTACTCCACATAGAATTGTCCTTCTCAGTTTTGATCAACACGTTTTTCTTCTAATGCAGTTGGACCACCAGCAGTAAGGGATCCTTGTGAGTTATGAAGTAGTGGCTAATGTAGCCTCAAGCCACGAGCCTCAGTCAGGGCTTAAGACAGAGGATGGCCAGGGGCTCCACACCAGACTCATAAGGTGATGAGTAGTTGGCTTGTTAATATTACAGATTATTGAGGCCATCTAGGTACAGGCCCAGGGATCAGAACTTCTGTATAAAGTAAAGAAGAAAGACACACTAAGCAACTACTAAGACATAGAGCATTTCTTCAGCGTTGTTTACTTTCTCCTATGTGGGACTAGAAGTGTCATACTCGCTCATAATCCATCCACAGATGTAGGGTTGCAAATAGTAACTATTTAATTTTAATATTTTAGTATATGTTAAGTTTAGATTTAGATTCAGAGTCAGAAAATCACTAATCTTAAGAAGGTCACTTCATCTGCAGCTTACCCATTGAATTCGTAGCATACCAAGTCCCAAACTCCTAGGCAAGATAGTTATCCGTCACAGGCAACAGACCGACATACATACAGGACAACCACCAGCAGCAATAAAAAAAACATTTTGTTTAAATTCATGTCAGTAATCAATGGACACATAGGCTACTCAAGTAACACACTCCCCAAGACCTGTACACAGACTCTGATGTGTAAAATCTGCACATCTCCATGTTATATAGTGTTATTTTATACATGAGGGGTTAATTATTCCCTTGTTTATGTGACATTTTCCTTTTATCCTCTTTTTCTATAAGATAAAAGAATATAGTGTTTCCCCATTGAAGGGCAATTTTTCCCCTTGTTGTTATCTGCCTCTCCTTGTACAAGCACTCTCTGTATGCACACCATGTCAAGTGCTTGCAATGCCAGCTTCCTGACAAGTAAATGAAAGGTCCCATCGTTCTTCTTGTTTCTTCCCAGGTGACACCCACTGTCCCCATTCCGTCACCATCAAAAAGCCGAACAAGATGCCGAGAACCTCAAAAACGGTCCATTATGGACTGTCAGGGGAAGCGCAGACACCATTAAGGAATGGTATCGGTTGCAAATAATGCATGTCTCCAGTCTCATTCTCGTCTTGTCTGAGTGAAACGGGACAGTGCAGAGATGTACAGATGCACCGCAGAGACCTTGCATGCTGAATGGCTCTCACAGTCCAAGGACATCTCCTCACCAGAGAGATGGCGAAGAGAGGATTCAGATAAGGGCTTGCCATATAATCCCCACTCTAAAGCCGTTAAACAACTATAGGAACAACTGAGACAAATCTACAGCACAAGCAAACCACATTGTGTCTCTCTTATACAGCATATTGTGATTGTCTTTATTGTTCTGCTGTGTGAAGGGAGGATACGTAATGTCACAGTCCATAAAGTGGACTGATATAGCAGAGTCCTCATCAGTCTCAATCACCTTACCGCTGGTGATATCAATGTCACTTTTCATGACTGCTGAAATTAAAGACCGCAGGGATGCAGGAAGTCATTAGACACAGAAGTCATTTCTCTTTAAACATCTTTGCACATGGCGTGTGGTGCAACACTCAGGTTTTCTTCGCAACCTTAAGCACAGATCACTTTCTGTAACATTTCTGAGGTGCTAAAAGATGCACCAATCAAAATGAATTATGATCAAATGCAGAAAATTCCTCCCACAACCTTCTCCCTGTGATGGATTTTATAATGAAATGGTGCTGATAGCAAAGCACGGCATGCTGGTTTGTGGTTGATTAAGATCCCCATCACTGATACAAGTTCACCTCATATTGCTTCTACATTTTGTATTTGTGCAGACACAATACTTGTAGTGACTAAGACACATCAAAACATGTCAAAGTTATAGCCTTACATAATGTCTGAGTACTGCAGATAAACAGCTGGACGACCGCAAACTTGTACTTACTACGTACTAGCCATTTCCTTTCAAACACTGAAAGTCAACACTGAGCCGATACCAGCCCTTCCGCTTTTAAGCGCGTGACGATCTAAAGATGTAATCTCAAAACTCTAGGCTCCCTCTTTTACTGTGAGATGCCATTAACTTCTGAGGCGTTTATGTCTTTTTAATGAGAGAGCTAAATTGCCTTCATACGCAGTGATTTTTGTGCAAATGAAAACCTTGCAGACTGTGAATGTCAAGTAGACGGCTAAATGTTCCTCGGCACATTGTGGGCCACGGGCTGTAACGTTAGGATTCATGCTGACGACCATGTGACGAAGCCGAGCGAGCGAGCAGCACTCTCCACTGGAAAATATTTAAAATGTAATGAACAAAATGCAGAACTCTGCCAGCGAACAACACTGTCATTACGGCGCGTGTCACAAAAATGATCTGTATCACAGAAATTAAACAAAATTTGCCTCAGTGCAGCAGGCGGAGTGCACCAAATATTCATACTGTTGTATCCTTTTGATCAAGCGCGACTAGACACCCGTGTCCCGCTGAAGATGCCTGATGGTTCCTTTGGTGCAGCTAATATCTGTAACATCCTCAGACACAGCCAGGATTGTGGCACTTACAGCCGAGAGCATTAGTTATTTAATACTGGCAATATATTAATATCTATGTGAGCTCATATCCCCACATAACCTCTCTAGTCTTTACACTCTCTGTGGTTTGACAGCTACATCTGCAACGATGTCTGATAGTGACATGACGTTCTCACCGTGCAGTAAAAGCTAATAACCGTATGGTGCTCTGGGCTGACATATGTGTTATCTGACAAAATAATCTGAACTCGAGGGCCCCTTACTGGCAAATAGAGCTTGTTGAACTTCTTCCATATTTCAAAAGATGGCCATGTCTCTGAGGAGACAGTAACCCCACCTTTGCTCTGTTCAAAGGTGGTCTCTGGCATCGGGTGTGGACTCCTTGTCAGTAACCTCCGACCCAGTCCGTGCTGTGATTGGTTTCAGTCAGTCAACATGGAAAATCAAAGCATGAATAGGAAATAGATTTGGATATAATTCGGTGAGCCTGTCCTAATCAAAGAACAACCATACAGGTTGAAAATTAGCCATATTTATGTTTGTTGTTAGTTGGCGACCTCTAGCAGCTGTAGAAATGATCACAGCTTCAAAGGAGGATGGACATGTCCCCCCTAATTTCTGAAAAACATTAATTGTCCCCCCCCCCCCAATAAAAATACCCTAAATTATTCAAAATTGAACAAATGTATTTTCAGACTTCACATTCTTTACATTTTAGATTCACAAGAAATGATTGAAATGTTGGAATAAACAATGTTTTACAAATATATTTCTGACTCCACTTTCCATCTCTGGTCTCCTCCACTACAATGCAAATTATTTTATCCAGGAGTTGTCCAGATACAGACAAGAGGAGTTATACAGATACAGGATCTCTTCTCCCAGGGAGTCCTGGAAAATGACAGATGAAAACAAACAAGGATGATTTTGTATAAATTTATGTATATAAATCAGATTTTGTTGGGTCAACTTGTGTTGTGTTTATTGTGCTCTTAACTGGCATTGTAAAAACATGATCAGTTAGTTTACACAATAATTGGTTAGGGCTTCATATTTTGATATTCATCCATATCAATTAATCATGCATAAAGTAGTCCCATACACTGGGAGAAAAGGAAGATGGTAAGAAGAACTGGGGATCTGGGAGGGTTGGGAGAGGCGAAAGATAAGAACATGAGTAGACATTACATGCCCGCTGTTGGCTGTTTAGGACAAATAAACAAGAAAGGTAAGCACAATAAGTGATTCCCTGTGCAGTACATTTTGAATGATATGGCGAGCCTCTACGAAGTTGTGATTTATGGTAGCATGGTATGCGTTGACATCGGATCTGCACCCCTGGGAGAAGCAGTCTTAAGAGTGAAAAGTCTGTGTAGGAAGGAAATCAGATATGACTGGTCAGCTTAAGCTCAGGACTTTCATTCAGGAGACAGCTGTGTGTGTCCCTTGTGAAACCAGAAGTTAAGAGTGAGTTATTTAAACTTACTAACATGGTGAAGTTATTTCACGTACATAGCGTAATGTAAGTTACAAGGTACTTATGTGACGGCAGTTTCCGAAGTAACATTGTTATTTTAACCCAAACCATAATGGTTTTTTTTTTTTTTTTCTAAACCTACTACCATACGACAAAGGTCTAGTACATGTGTCTCTCTTACACGTCAACAGTCATGTTGTTCTGGGAACGTTGATATGTGTCATTTTGGTCGACGCTGACAATCAACATATTCTTTTAGGCGTGAGGATTTGCTGAATTTGCTGGACATCAACCATGGGATCATTATCCATATTAACTGTTATACTGAATCTATGTGTTGAAGTGAAGATCTGATATCTATGACTATCTATCTATGAGTTGTTTTCCAAACAAAATAGTGCTCATAGCTGTTATCTGCTACTCAGCAAAACTGCTAACATTTAGCGTAGTCTTCAAACTTGTTAAATTGTAACCAGCACACTATTTTATTGGCTGAACTAACTGAGTATATCCTGTCTCTGCTAACAGTGTGAAAATCGCAAAAACAATGCAAAAGGTGTTGCAGAAACATGGCGGACATTCATGCAAAAATCTCATGTTTGATGCAGAATCCACTACAGCAGGTGAGCGGTGAGTACACCGTGTATCTGCCTCGTTCTTTTCTTTTTATCATCTCCTCTCAGTCATGTCTGATTTAATCAGTCACCTCCATCACACAAATTTGGTGTGACATGGTTTTCACATCAAGACAATCTGAGCGAACCAGTGTGTCATCACACATATCAGCTCCATATCTCATGTCTGAACTGGGCCCGTTTGTCTTACACTGAGACATGGAGCAATGGGAGTGCTGCCTGTCGTGAACAGGTTGGGTTCGGTATGCCAGTATTCACACCAAGGAAAGCTTCCAACCCAGGCTATGTAGAGGGCCTTAAAGATTTTTGTAACGCTCACATAAAACAGCACTAGAGGAAGCAGCTTCAGACACTTTCTTTATCACAGCTAGTTGATTAAAAACATTAATCTATTCAAGTGTTTTCCTTTATTTTGTCTAATCCTATCTGTATAAAAACAAAGGTCAATATGATCTTGATCCTTTTCAGAGCTCATGATTGTGTCAAGGTTGTCATGACTGTAAATCTGTCTGTTGTGTTCTTGTCTGGTTTTGTCTTGTGGCTTCTTGTATTTGATTTCCATGTCTATGTATCTTGTCTTGTGTCTTGTTTTTCCCATGCCCTCATGTGTCCTTTAAGTTCTCCTGTGTTTTTTCCTATGTTCCCTCTGGCTCCCTCTGTCCATTGCCCTGGTCCCTTCATGTTCTCATGTGCTCCTCCCCTTCGTTACCTCACCTGTTGGTCCACCTCACCTGTTCCTCGTCTCGTCATCAGTGTCTGTGTACTTAGTCTGTGTGTTTCCCTTCACTCCTTGTCTGGTCATTGTTCTTGTCAGCGTCCGTCCATGCTCCATGCTCCTGTTCCTGTGCCTCTGTCTGTTCCTTGTTCCCCCACGGTATGTGTTTTTGGAGTTTTGCATTTTGCATCTTTGATTTGAACTTTTTCTTTTTCTTTGCTACTTTGTCTTGCTGTTTTTGGTTGATACTTTGCCTCCTGCCCCATTTTGTCTGCTCCTGTTTTTGTATTCAGCTTTTGTTAAATAAAAGCTCGCCTTTTGTTTCCCCACGCCTTGCCTCTCGTGTGTTACTGCATTTGGGTCCACCTTCCCCTTTTCCATAGTCCCCCCTTTAACCCCCCAAGCCTGACAAAGGTTTATTTTCCCTTTCACTTATGTGAAGCAATATTTGCTACATTAATTGTCATTGTATGGAGTGTTTTCAGTGGATTCACAGTATGAAAACAAGAAAGATGATAGTTTCCAGTTTTCTCTTTATTCTTGCTTTCTTGATTTGTACTTTATAAATCAGTTAATAATGTGTCAGTGTGTTGTAGAAAAGTAAAGTCTGATTATTTGTCCGTGGCACCATATTAGAATGAAAATTGCTTAATAAAACACAAGATTGCAGCATCTCATCTGGTAGATACCAACACCTTTAAAAGGTTATTATTTCTACCTCAGGAGGCTGTAAATTGAAACTTCACCTGATATCCAGCCGTGATCTGCTTGTTTTCTTTGGTCTTTCCCTTTGAGGTAAAGGCTTCATTACAAGGGCTGTATTAGATCTTGAGTTACAAAATCAGATGGAGGCATGAATCATGTTGGAAGGATTTTTAGCAATTTGACCCAAACAAATGGTTTTAAAACATTGAAACCACTGTTTGGTACCAAGGGAAATGTAAACATTACCAAAACCATAAAATTATATCATAGGACATATTGGCATTGCAAAAGCCCCTTTGCAGAGTTTTCAGGCTTTTGTTCAAGTCCAGCTAGGTAATATGTTCTTGTGAACCTCTGCAGGTGAGTCAAACATAATGCAGTCACATCTGCGGTGGCCCAAATTGCTTTCGCGTGATTCAACCAGCGTTTAAGACTAGAGCAGTTTGTCATTGGCGTTTGAAGCCTGTGCTTAAAGTCAAGTTTTGGACAACTTGTCATTATCGTTAGAACATTTAACAAACCAGATTCCACAAGAACTGTTATGTAGCTGTGAAATGTGGTAATTTGCTAGTCTGTTTTGACATGTCCTCAGTTGAAAATAGTACAAATGGGAATCTTATCTGAATTTCAATGCCAGGAACAAAAGACATTCCACATTGTGGAAGGCTCCAAAAACACCTGTGTGGATTGTTGCACAGGTTAACAGGTTCATTGGTTACAGGTGATAGTATCATGATTGGGTATGAAAGGGGCGTCCTTGAAAGGCTCAGTTGTTTACCTGTGAATACACTGTATACATAACATATATACATATATATACTATTTTGGATACTAAATTTTAGATATAAAAAAATTATACACATTAAAAAAGATTATGATAACTTAGTTTGAACTTAAAAAAGTTGTTGTCCAGGCTGCCTTTTAAGTGTTAAGTTGACTTGATTTGACAAGACCAGTCGAGGTCATTTTGTAATGATTCAAAATGAATAAACTGTTGCAGTCATATGAATTTGATATTAGGTCATTCATTCATGTTCCAATATAATTCTCTTTTTGAGTCAACACATTTTTTCCATGCAGTTCAATCTATATCTATATAACTTAGTTACATCAACATTGTCGCTTAAAAAAAAAAACAGCTGTAGCCACCTCGATCAGAGCTACTTTCTTCCAACATTGGTATACAAATTAAACCACTCCAGTGTAATAATTTCAAAGTAAATGTGTGAGGGGTGAAGACTGAATTCACTACTAACCTCTATCACAGTTGGAAATGTTTTCAATATTGTTATCTTAAATTATCTTAAATCTGTATCAAGGACACACAGCAACTATGAGCAGCTATGAAAAAAACGAGTGAGGGGAATTTTAACTGTCAAAAAATGCATGCTGGGTATTCTGCTAATATGCTGGCTATTTTACTTAGATGTCTGTGCAGAATATTCATACAGCTCATCATTTTAAGTCAAGTGACCTCAAGTTGAAATAACTTGTATTATAAGTTCTGAAGTGGTCTGAAAATTAAATAGAAAATTAAATTTTGAAATCAGTTAACCTAAATAAATAATTAAACTTTATATTCTATATAAGCTAATGAGAAAATATTAGTTGCCTCCACCATATCTCTGTATGACTTTCACAGTGGGATTTTTCAAAGGACACTCCGACATGATCTTGGTAACACTTCATAAAAAAGGATTGGGGTTGTACAAATGCTTTGCATGAGCACATCTGTGTATATGAGTGTCTGGATTGCAGCTCTGTGGTTGTTTGTTGGTTAAAGAGGAGCACTGAGGCCATCTCACTGAGAGCTGAGGTAGTTTAGCTGAGGGCAGTGCCACCGGCGTACCCACATTCCTGCTCAGTCATCTTGTTGACTGCTGACGACTGACTCTGATCAGACGTACTGCTCGGATAATGTTCCAGGGCTGTCGGCCAACACAACCAGACACTATCTGCTGGAGCTGTCCGCCATGCGCATAGCATTCTCTCCTGGAAATGTGTTTGTTTCATACTAAATTGTTTTCACAATTATGACAAATGGATTATGTTCACAGGCAACATTTTGTGAGATGGTGAAACATTACAGTTATCTACAGCACCGCAGTTGTGTGGAGATGGCTGGCATGGATTGTGGGCATGCAAATTCCAGGACTGTGTAAAAAAAATCCCATTACTTCTCTAGATCACATTTTGGTGATGCGAGGGGTGCTGATCTTTTCAATCTCATGAATTTATAACGTATAGCCTTTTATGTATCCCTGGACAGGTTGTACTTGAAGTTGAATGAAGTTAAAAGGACCACAGGTTCTCTCCTGCCTGCAGCCAGTGTGGGTGTGTACATATGCCTCTCTCTCTCTCTCTCGCTCTCGCTCTCGCTCTCGCTCTCGCTCTCTCTCTCGCTCTCTAGAAAACACATCATGAATACGTAAAATCACAAATAACAGTGACAATACTGTTAATAGATTATCTGGGATGGGTTTTTGTGGCAGAAAATAGAACAAATGGGGAAGGTCTCATTTTTCACGTTGCATTTCAATACGGCCAATATGTCTACATTTGTACAAATTGAGCCTCGTCAAGGCTAAGAAACATGATGTATCTTGTGATTTAATTCATTGGTGACTTTTTCTGTGTTAAACCAGACCACAGTCTTACATGCACAGGATATAATTTCTACCACTTGAAGTGCTCTCAATCAAAAGAAGTAGTTTGATGATGATGAAGTAGCGTGGGTTTATGGGAGTTCAGATCATGAAGTAGTATCCTTTCCAAAATCACACTGTCAAAAGTCACACAGGGTTATGGTGGAAACAACTAATATTTTCACCTTCGCTTAACTTAAATATAATATTATAATGTTAAACAACCACTGGTGTTTACTGGTGTTTGCCTTGAACTTATAGCAACAGGCAACCAAATGAGCTCTGTTACCTTAAATAAAGGTTAAGAGACAGATTTTTCTGGGTTTGAAGATTGTTGGAAAAGTTTGGTTCCAATGTTAATACACAATTCAACAAAATGTATAGCAAAGGTCTACTTGTTTGTTAATAGACAAAAGGTTACATATTATATATAAAATCAAATGCTGTCAGTGACTGGACCATAAAAATCAATTTAAAAGAAAGTTCAATAATGTTGTATTCACTACAAGCTGATACTGAAGTTCACTATCTAATATTTTGGTGGAAAAACAAATTAAATTTGCTGTCAGTAAACATGAAGAATATCGTGACTACTCGGGCTCCATTAATGAACATTTCCTCATTCTGATGTATATGAATGTAATTTTGAGGAGACAGGGTCTCCGTGCACTCAGTAACCCTGTTTTGTAATGCTCTCCATGGTCCATTGTTACCATGGTTGTTAATAAAACTGATTTCCTCGGGAGCAGCTTTCAACAGTTCTCATGTTCCACTCTTTGATTTCAGATGTTAAAATATAAAAACTACACCCGCCTGAAATTGTTTGTTGAGATTGAATCAGACATCAGGATGTTGCCTTCCTCTCTCGTAAACTTTTTTCATTACCATGATTTACCTGAATGAGGGGTCTCTTGGAAAAAGGCTGTAAAAGAACACAGAGCGAGGAAGAAGAGCACGTGTTGTTTATATGCTGTGTTTCAAGTGGAGGGCTGCGGAGAGAGATGCCGCACGGCATAGTGAGAGATAAACACAAGAGATATGGAGGGGAGATTGACGAGTGGAATCAGCGGTGTGATTAATGTGACAACCTTTAAGAAAAGGTTATGGATCCGGAGGGAACACTAATGTTTAACAGTAATGTCGGACATGGAGGAGAGGCAGAGTGGAGAAAAGGGCAAGAGTCAAGTGAGGTGCCATAATACAGGAATATCCCTTTGTCGTACTGTGCTCCAACATTCACCTCGAGGTTTGGAATATTTAGCCTCTTTAGTGACAATACTGAATAATGCCACATAAAATGCTTATAATCCCAAAAACTAACTGCCCTGCAGCTACACTAGGATTAGACCGATATAAAAAAAATCCTAATAGCAGCATTTAATCATAATAATTGGTGAACATTTATGATGAAGATGGTATTTTTATTATTTCTTATTCATCAGTTATTAAGAGTTTAATACTAAAACTAGCCTGATAATCAGACTGACATATATCTGATTTCTTAACTCAGTCGTCAGAAAAAATCTTCACATTGTACATTTCTACAAGCCAGTAATATGTTGAGTGTCTTAATTTTATGTGATTTTATGTTTTAGAAAGCTGTTGTTAAAGCAGCATTCTTTAGAAATTCATATTTGGTGCAACTTAGCGCCCCCTAATGGTTCTGAGTGCAACGCATCTGTCGTAGATGGATCCCAGGTTCCTGTGAGAACAAATACACATATATTGGAAAGGTACATGCTGCATACATCACTACAAACAAAACTCAGCACATCGTGACATTGTTATTTCTTGAAATGGAAAACTTGAAGTAAACATGCGTGCTCAGGCTTTTTGCTGTGCAGCAGTCAAAGTTTAATCAAGTCTTGTCAGGCCAAGCTAATGCAACCTGAACCAGAGACAATATGCTGCTAACACCTGGCTATCACATGCTACATGCTTCCTCAGATGAATGGGGTATACTTCGCTCACAATCATGAAACTAGCGACTTGACAAGTTTGGTGAGATGGCCAAACGTGCAAGTGCAACAGCTTACAAGTTGTAAGTCAAGCTCACTGTAGCTTTTTATTTAGTGACGCTGTTGCCAACGACCAAAAACGAAAAAAGCCAATCTGAGATGTACTCTTGTGGTTTTTTTTTTTTTTTTTAATCTTCTTAGCTTCCTCTGTCTCTGTCATGATCTCAGAGGCTGCCGAGCCCCGTTCTGTTACCCACTCCCCCAGCTCCGATTCTGGTGCCCATTCATGCCCCGAACCTGTGGCTGTGACATTGATGTAAACACCAACGTTGACAATACTTTTTAGCAGATTTGCCCACGGTTAAAAACTCTGCATATACTCACTAACTTTGGTTTAAAGATTGTATTATTGCAGCTGAAAATTGAGTGCTCATGTAACACTCTGTTCCTCAAAGTAAGAAGCTGATTAAGAAAAAATAGTTTTTCAGTGCATTTTAAATTTGTTGATAATAAGATTCTGGGGTGTCATGGTGGCTTAATGGTCTAACTGTGACATCGAAGGGGATTTCTGTTGTGCAAGTCTCTCTATGAACTAGAGGCAAAAATGGCAACAGAAGTACTTTTGGGAAACCAAAAAGAATTGTAGAATAAATACAAAGAATATAAAGACAGCGGAACACAATTAAATAGATGTCAAATGCAACAAACTTATTTATACCTTTACAGCTCTCCTTCAATGGATGCCGATGGATACACTGATGGGCAGTGGCGGTTCTAGCCAAATTTTACTTGGGGGGGCCAAGGTGGGGCCAGTGTTTAATCAGAGGGGCACATTAAAAACAGAAACAAATGATATTTAAACATTAAATGCTTTAATTTTGCTTTACATTAATATCATACAAAAGTTTATTTTGTACAAAAAGAGCACATCAATTGAAACAATGAGGTAGGGCCATCAAAAATTTGAAATTAAATAGAGTAGGACAATGCTGCAAAAGATGGGCATGGACCCCTGACCCCCTCATACCAGTTTGGCCTAAAGCTCCGTCTCCTGTCCCCCATCAAAGTTGTTGGGAAAATGTTCAACTTGGGCTTCGTTCTTGGACTTGCTGATGTCTGTGGAAAGATGCACAGTAAACATAGGGCACAACTACAAACAACATTTATTTGCTTATGTATGCATGTATTTTATAATGTAGGCCAAGAATTTGTTAATTTTTTTAACATAAGAATCACATGTCAATGATGCAAAAAAGAATTTATGGCAGAAAGCACCATTTTATGGACACACTCTGCTATCAATTGTAATGACACTGCTTTGCAAATGGCATGTACAAGAACACCTTTTCTACATCACAATCCTAATAGTGCAGTACTTGATCCACATGGATCAACTTGCTATCCCTCTGGCTGTTTCTCTCTCTGTCCCTGTATCTTTTCTTCCTCCTCACCCTCTTCTTCATCCTCACCCTCTTTCATCACCTGCCTTCAACCTTCACCAGCTCCTCAGCTCTCTCAATACCTCCATATGTTTCTCTCACTTTTTTATTTACTGGGGCAAAAAAGGCTGCAATGTCCCTTCCTCGTTTCATGATAACTACTAGAAGAAGAAAAACAACGTAGAGTCATACATCTCACTACACAAGTAACCATCCCTCCCTACTTAACACGGGCAGATACTGACTGAAGAGTGATAGACTGATACAGTTAAGTGGTTAACGTCACATTTGGACATTTGCTCTTGCTTTGATGAGTATGCTTAGATATTTAAACATAGCGAGACCAGACATTTACAAATTTGATTTTCTTATCGGAGTGTGGAACAACAGTAACACGGCTACGTGCAACAAATCACTTTACGAGATGAAATAGTTTTGGTTACCTTCGCCTCTTGCAACAAGACATTAGTAGCTCCTCTCTTCAAAACTTGATGCTGCCGTTCTCATTCTCATCTCGCATCCGGCAACGCAGTGTTTGGATGCGTAGCTCTAGTTAATCTGTGTAGAACGCTGTGTCACATTAGTTCCGCTTTTGGCACTAGTGCGTTAAATCATATTAACGTGATCAATTTATTTTGTATTCATTTTATTATTCCGTAAGCTCGGGGGGGCACAGGGGGGGCCAGGGACATTTTTACAGGGGGACTGGCCCCTGTAGGCCCCCGTGTAGAACCACCACTGCTGACAGGCATGAATCAAAACACATTTCCAGTTGTTTAGCCGCACATTATACAACTGCTATGTTAGATGTCATCCGCAGTCATACCTGTCTCTCCTGACTGTGTAAAGGCAGCTGAGCCCAGACAGTGACAGTGAAAAGATGTTTAAAAACTGTTTCTCTGAACGCTCCTGGACTGCAGAGGAGTAATGGAGGGAGATCAAAGTCGTTACATTGTGAGGAGAGAAGTCAGCAGACTGTAAACAGGTTAAGGTTTCGACTCTGACAAACACACACACGCACACACACACACACACACACACACACACACACACAGTGTCTACTTCGCTGCATCCCATCAACATCAGTCAGTCCCACTTTTGTACTGGGACACGGTCTGTCTTTACTTACTTACTGCTCACTGTGTTAGCCTTTGCTCTGAACAACTTTCTGCCCAGCTCACAGAGATATATTGTTTTGCTTTTCCCCTGTTGTCTAGCCCACCCTCGAGCACCTGCAACAATATCCAACTCCCACACATGAATGTCTTGATGAGCGAATGCAGTTCGTCCACTTCCAAACACCATGCACTTAAGCTGAAAGTATAGATACAGTATGTTTCCTTTCAGCAGCCTGCAATCAGGGAGAAGCAGTGGGATGAAAGTGTGTCGTTGAGGCTAATTATGGGCAATTAAAAGCCAGTAGTCTGTTTCAGTGACACTGGTTCAGGACGAAGCTGTCCCTTTGTGTTGCATCTGTGTAGGGTCCGTTTTAGTGACAATATCCAGAGGGAGCTAGTGCCATGCAAATGGTCTGAGTGTTGTCTGTCCAACTCGGAATGAAATCTAAAACCGTTGTTCTCTGACTTTTCCAGGTCGAATTTTACATTTTGTTTGGTTTATGACCAAATATCTGCAAACAGTGTTGCCAGATTAGGTGCTTTTGGGTTGCTTTGTGTGGGAGGAAATGGGCAGGAATTGGGCTGGTTACTTTGTGAGACATCTCACCTATGATCAATCTTTGGTGAGAGTTGCACATGCGCATTACTTAATGGGCAGGATGTAGCCAATCAGAAGCAGAGTAGGTCGGGGTGATGCCGAGCAAGGTAGTGTGATCCAAACAAGGTGTTTCTCAAGGTACAGGAGCTCCCTTTGGTGTGGACTTTGGGCCTTTTCACTTTGCAGACTTTTTACATGCACAAAAATGCCACATAAAATAATAAAGGAAAGGCAAATCCCCCAAAAAGCATAATGTGACCTGTAACCTTAAATTACATTAAAATGACAGCACATTAAAGATCCATTCATACATGTTATAGTTAGGCATTAGTTATGCAAAACATCCAGTCGTTCCGTGCAATTTTAATGTGACATATTTTTTATCCGTTCTGCGTTACCACCCAATTAAAAAAAAAAATATCTCTTTCTTTGCTTTCATGTGTTTTTTTTTTTGGGGGGGGGGGGGGGGGGGTATTTGTATTTTGTTTTTTCATTCGGCTGTTTTTCCAACTTAGTACTTTTTTTTTTACTATTTCATATGCTCAAAGGAGTTTTTGCCCATGTTACTCTCAGGCAGGGCTATTTTGTCTAAATATTTCTTTAGAAAACGTGTTAAGTTTGAAATTTTAATACTATTTTTAACTAATTGAAAGTTGGACCATGTTAGACTATATGATGTGCACCTATTGTGTTTTCCAGGTGACAGGGGCAGTTACAGGTCATCTGCAGGCTTATTTTAAGATAAATAAATAATTCAGCATTCTCTCCTATAGATCAATGCCAGAAGCCCCTACAGAGCTTCTGACAGCTAAGGGGAAAAGAAAATCAGCTTATAACCTTCTGAAAGAGCACTAAACCATACCTCTACCCAAAATGGTTCAACAACAGCTTTGACTTTTGTAACTGAAAAACACTTTTTAAATAAATATCATATCATTTTTTCCTCTGTTGTCACAAATGGCTGTACGACTTTTTTCAAACATGGCTTTCATGCCTGCTGTCTCCGCCAAACTCTTTCCATGTCCATTAACTACATCTATTAAAATTACACTAAGCTTCAGTATTCTTGTCTGCAGCTCCCCACATCTTTCCCTGCTTTAGTTTCCATTTTTATCCATACTTTCGAATTCCTCGTCCATCTCTGCTTAATGGCCCCTATTTAGTTTGTGCTCCAGTGAAGTCAGGCTGCTGCTACTCGTGCAGCTGCTTTAGGGATGAGTATTCTGTGGCAGAATGAGTTGCAATATGCCTCCTATCCATTATTGATCCGTGATTAACTAGAGTTCTGCGGGGTTCTTGATGGCAAGCAAGCATATAATCGCTGAGGTGGTCGAGGAAGTCATGTCCCCCCAATATATAAGATATGGTAATATGTCCCATCCAGAGTATGAGATATGGTAATTTGACACAGATATGTTGAGACTTTACATTTCTTGTGTAAGGACCTTTCTTTAGGTTTAGTTTTCTTGTGACAGTTCTGTGCTTATGATCTGTTAATTTTTAGTCACAACAACCACTTGGTTAGGATTAGGAAACATCATGTCTGGGGTTAAAATGCCTGAAAATGTCTCAGGTTCCCATTAGAAATATCTGGATTTTGTCAAAACAAACATGGCGGAAAATTCTCCCATCGTCTCCTCATAAACATTCAGTTGTGTCACACTTACAAATGTTGAAATTTAGTCTTAAATATTGTTCACTGGCTGGGGAGCATTCTCACCACCGTGTCCTCCACCTCCTGATATGTCTGTGAGGACATAAACATGTAATATGAACGTGATATGTCACGTTTTGTAGAAATGTTCGTATGGTACAGCCTATGAAAAATGTAATGTGAACGTATCAGTGGTTTGCAGAAACATTAAATGCCGACATTTTATCCTGGTAACTGGGCTGAACACCAGGGATACGCGTGTACACCATTATTGTTTTCTCTGTCTGTTTAACCAACTAAATTAGTCGTATCCATACTCTGGATGGGTGGGGGCTTTAAACCAAAAGTACTTATCAAACCAGAAGTGGACTAGACTAATCAGAAGTCATACATTTTTTTAGCCTGAATTGTTAAAGCTGCTGTATATATTTCATGTTGCTATGTATATATTTATTAAAATTATTATCAGTCATTCATGCATTATTTAGAGAACTATGTACAGAGCAGTCTCAAAATTGAGCTTCAGATCAATGTTTTTGATCTTAAGAGTAAAAAAATGTCACTTTACAGAACAAGTTTCAAATAAACTTCAAAGAATAAACTTCAATGAGCATTTTTCCTTCATCACGGCTACAGATATTGGCACATTTCACTCAGATGATACTCATTAAATGCACATCATATGTACTGTATACTTATTTCAGCCAAGTAGGCCCATTTGCTCAACCCCCAGGTGCTTTTAACAGGCTGGAAGATCACCTTTAAAACAGAGTGTCTGTAGTTGATTTGTCACCCAACCGGGTCGTTATGAAAGCAACAGCAACAAATACTGAGGCTTTACCGACCTGAGTTGCCAACCCAAAGCATCGGTAACTGACGACCTGGGCATGAGATTCAACAATCTATCTTTTTCCAGGAAGTCACATATTGTTGCTTCAATCAGCAAGGTTATAGTTATGTTATTGTTAAAAAAAACTCACTAATGGGTGGCAGTTCTGAAACGTAATCATTGCCCGTGGTGTTTGCTCCTTCTCACTCTGTGTGAGTGTGTTCTGTGTTTTACTGAACATCCAACATGTAGCTAGAAACAGGTTAAAGTGTTTTATTACAAATAAAGTTAAACCCATCGTGTGTGACCATTTTAATGAAACAGGCAATACACAGATGCTGATAGTTGTTCTTTAACCTTGAAAAATTAAATGTTATACGCACACACACACACACACACACACACACACACACAGGCTATATGCGTACATACTTGTTTTTGCCCCAGTGTCTGACTAAAGACTTACTCCATCACACTACAGCAATCTGAGGAGTCTTGGCAAAGAGAGGTGGCTCTGTCACAGCTTTGACATATGAGACGGTTTATTAATAAATTGTCTCATTAAAAAAGCTTTCCACAGTATTTTCTGTGCATTTTGAATAGAATCTACCGGAGAGCAGCATGGCAGCGTAAACTTTTCTCACAATGCTTTTGATAGTGCGTGAGAGGTGACTGTAGGGGTGGTAACACTGGCCAGAGGTAAGAGACGTCTGTTAGCTTATACCCCCTCCCCTCTCGACAGCCATCTGTATCACTCAGGGAAAGCCTCCTGGAGACAGCGCTGCAGACCCGCTGATCCTGATGCATTTTGACACTGATGGTGCACACAACTGACCTTTGGGCTGTTGAGTGCACTCAAACAACACTTGCTGCATGTGTTTATGTCTCAGAGACAGTCTAATGAGGATGTAGCCACAGCCAGCCAACTCCAGCAGCAGGTGCCAGGATGCAGCTGCCACCAGGGCTGTAATCATCAGAGCCTCTCGCCTGACTCACATTGGGTGGCATTGTCAGCGGTGGCATTTCTGTAGCAATGTTTGGATGAATCTTCCCAAGATAAGATATTGCTAACTATAACTAAGACATATATTTGGCAATCGTGCTGTTTGTTCAGTCAGCAAATGTTGCTATTTGCCGCTTGAATACACCCGCATGTTTTCCTGTTTCTCTGTGTGTTCCCATCCTGAGGCGTGATTGTGTGATATTTTTGGGAAAGTTGGATTCTCTACTTTTCTGTCAGCATACTAAACCAGGGTTGTGTTTTGGGTTAGAAGAAGTGTGTCTGAGGGAAGCGATAGAGGTAACTAAACTCCACTAAAGCCTTAAAGGTGCAATATGTAAGAACTGTTCACCTGTCAAATTTATTCTCCAAACAAATAGGGGGCAGTATATGACCAGAGTAAGTAATAACTGCTGTTAACTATAGCTGTTCATTGCTGATGTACTTCAACAAACCAAATAAACAATCTCTCTTTGTTTTCATGACTGCATAAACTGAATAAACAAACTGACCTTAAAAGATGTGTTCTTTCAGTATTCTGCTGAACTTATTTTCCTCTGAGAACCGCTTGTTTATTCAGTCATGGAAATAGAAAATATCTTTTGTTTGTTTTATTACCTCATTAAATATTCTGAGCTTGAATTTCTCTCCAAAACTACAGTAATATTCTTGAAGTATTTGAACTGGCTGCAACTAAGGCTGTTCATTGTTAGTTAATCCGCTTATTTTATTAGTTAGAATTGTTTACTTTAAAAAATGTTTGAAAACTTTTTAAAGTTCCCAAGAGCCCAAGCTCTTCCGATGTATTGATGTGTCAGACCAAAATCTAGGTTAACATCCATTTATCTCAATGTGTTAGTTTACAAAGATAGACGACTAAAATCAACAACAGTCCTCTCATCGTAATGGAGAAGCTGGAACAAGAGAATGTTTGTGTGGGTTTTTTTTTTTTTCTTAGGTTGGCGATTTGATCAGTGAATCCATTAGTTTTAGGTTTAGAACAGCGCCCTGGAGACAGTCACCTCCATCCTTTTCAGAGGCCGATAGGGAATCAGACTGTGATAATGCCTCTGATGATATCTCAGTGTTAGGAGACTGGTAAGGACAAAACAACACAAACAGTATATTCTCCCTTAAAAACAACCTAAATAGAGTTTGGGAAAAATATATAAGACCTCTGAGATTGTTGGTATACCAGTATACCAACAATCTCAGAGGTCTTGTAATGTCCGCAATGAATCCAACCCTGAAGGAAAAGAAAGTATAGGCACACAGAGACTGTTTGTGTAGCTCTTTTATTTAGACTCCGGGGTCAGTCTGGGTGGATGTCTGCTGCAGAAGGCCAGACACGGCAGGCAAAAATCATTTTTTCACGCACTGTTCAATTTTGGGGATTTTGGGCTATTTTGTTTCCATGACATGTTTTATATAACTACTACCAAACAGGTGGATCCTGCGAGAAAAAACTCACTGGTATGAATAATTCTAACCTGTTCCTGCACCACTTCTGTTTTTCTTCTTTAACAGCGGTTTTGAACGTGCCCACCATAATTTTCCTTCATAACTAAGGGTAGCAGCAAAGCTTCTGTTCTGGAAATGAATGCAAGTTAGGGGTATGATATTGCATTTGCATATCTGGGGATTCGTTTGAGACAAAATGTGATAAAAAAAAAAAGAAAGAGTTTTACCATTGACCTTACACAATACATTAGGTTTTCTGTGTTTCTTGTCTTCCCACAGAAAACCATTACCAAGTACAGTATATATCAAACAGTGCAGTGACATCCCTGCAGTTGTGTTCTTGATGGGTCTTGAAATAAAATCCTGACTCCTTCTTTTCTGAAAATGAGATAAGACTGGTAAAAAATGTGCCGATTTCCGAGATGCGGCCTTCAAAAAGCGGTCTTGAAACCGCTCTTGAGACAAGACCTAGTGCTCCAGTACTAACTCCTCCACCTGTCTTTTAAAGGATGTTCTCTCAAAGACTCTTTTCTCAGACGAGACCAGTTTTACTCCCATCGCTATTCTGAAGGTTTTTACAGAGGGGTTTATTCATATATCATTCATAGCCTGATTTATATTACATTTTATTGCTAAGAACAAGGCGAAACATTTTTATTTGATGTCTTTTATATTTTGTATGGCTTTTGACCATATTTTCTGATTTGTGGATTGATTTTTTGATGTTCAAAATCCTCTCTGTGAAAACCTTTGGCTCTGATATGTCCACAAAATGAAATAGGAAATGCGAACCTGGCTTTATTCAATGTTCAGAGTTGTTCAGAAAACTTGTAACACAAAAAGATAATAGTCTTTAAGTACGTAATCAACTGGGGGAAGTTTCATGGTGATATCCGGGTGTTTTGCCATGAACCGAGGCAGCCCTGAGAGTCAATGTGAAATGTCAGTGGCGCTCTGCACTTTATCCGTCCGGATTGTTCTCAGAGGAGGTGGTCGCATCATCAAATATTCACATAGCACTCACAGGACATCACCTTAGGAAGAAGGCCTACCTGACCAACACCTGTCCCATCTTTGTTTTCCGTCAGAATGCACTTTGACATTTCTGCAGCTCAGCGGAGTAGATCTCCTTGGAGGTCTGCTTCCTTGGCATGAAGGGCAGATGTGACTTTATGCGTGTTTGTTTCTCGAGCACAATACCGACTGAACAATGAGACTGGTGGATGCGTGTATTTGCTCTGTTTGCTTTTTCTTTAGCAATATTGTTACAAATGTAATGGTAGAAAATGGCTGTTTTTTTCAACGTCATTCTCTTGGAATGCCTCTGACACTGCAGAACACTGATGAATCTATGTTAGGCCTGTCTTCCAAGTTCAGCGAATGTCCATTTGCAATGATTGAGGACATATTCAGTCTCTGGGGAGAGGCAGTGGCTTGTATAAAGGAAGAAAAAAAATAGCACTCATTTACCAGTTCTTCACCGCCAAACTGCCAGACGAATGTGTTTGCGCCTGTAAAATACCCTGCTGTGATTGGGTGACGAATGATGGCTTTACCCAGTTAAGAGTTCCACGGATTTGAGGCACAAAAAATTGAAACCTCATTATTTTATAACAGTGACATGTTTGGGGTTTAGTTGGGGTCGGTCCTTACTCACTTCCCGTGTGTCCGGGGGATTACCATTATGTCTTGATTCCCAATTATTCCTCATGTTGACAAGTGGAAGAAAATCTGTGGAACGAAAAGCACTTCTAGCTCAATTTTGTGAAATCATTGCTCTGATGCAAGGGTTCAGTTTGCAAGGGCGATGGATACTCTATATTAACCTCATTACTGGGACTTTCAGTTAGCCAATTAGCATTCAACCTTGAAGTTTCATACCCAGGCAAAAGTCGCCATCTGTCAGCACAATGCAGGGCAGCCCTCTGTGATGATGATGATGATGATGATGATGATGATGTGCTCACAGCTCTCTAACTGTGTTTGTTTTGGCTGCAGGAACTTCTATTACATCACCATGCTGCGTGACCCGGTCTCCCGCTACCTGAGCGAGTGGAAGCACGTCCAGCGCGGAGCCACATGGAAGACTGCTCTCCATATGTGTGATGGACGCTCCCCCACCCAGGACGAGCTGCCCACCTGCTACAACGGGGATGACTGGTCCGGTGTCACCCTGACCGAGTTCATGAACTGCCCGTCCAACCTGGCCAACAACCGGCAGGTGCGCATGCTGGCCGACCTCAGCCTGGTGGGCTGCTACAACCTGTCCTCCATGAACGAGAGCCAGCGCAACCACATCCTCTTGAGCAGCGCCATGAGCAACCTGAAGAACATGGCTTTCTACGGCCTGACGGAGTTCCAACGCAAGACGCAGTACCTGTTTGAGCGGACGTTCAGCCTGCGCTTCATCTCGGCTTTCACGCAGATCAACAGCACGCGAGCCGCCAACGTGGACCTGAGCGAGCTCGTGCGCAGACGCATCGAGGAGCTCAACTTCCTGGACGTGCAGTTGTACGAGTACGCCAAGGACCTGTTCCTCCAGCGTTTCCAGTTCACCCGCCAGAGGGAGCACCAGGAAGTGCGCTTGAAGAGGCGCGAGGAAAGGCGCTGGCTGAGGGAGCAGAAAGAGCAGGCAAGGCCATGGCCAGCCAAACACAGAGGGGGAGGAAATAGAGGAGGGAGGAGGGGAGCAGGCGGGGAGAAAGGGACTGAAGGTGACTTCCCCGCCACCACCGAGGACTACACGAGCCAAGTGGCCCGTTGGTGAGGCTTTGGTCCTGAGAGAGAGGAGCAAGAGAGAGATTCCTCAGAGACTAGTTGAAATATTTCCTTTGACTCTCTCTCTCTCTCTCTCTCTCCCTCTGTCTCTGGCACATCCTGGTGTCCCCCTCCTTTCGTCTCACCTTTAATCCGTCTCCTGCATCTGTCTGTTTCTCAGCTTCAGTGTGATCCGAGTGCTCTGCTGTTTTCCTCGTGAAAACTGCCAAGTCTGTGAGTCTCACAGCAGCTCTGCCTTGGAGTGCCCTTTGGTGTCTTAAATCTCTCTTAAATGCTGTTTATATTTTTGTTTTTTTATTGTCATTTAATTTCTGCCTTGTTTATTTACAATGTGATGAATATGAATACTTAAACTGAGGTGAAAGAAGAAAAAAAAAGCAATCAAAAGAAGCTGCCATAGACTGCATCGCTTTAAATTTTCGACATCCACCGCAAAAGCGATGAATGTCGTCTTTGTTCGCAACTGGTAGAAAACGTACCCCGCTTGAAGGATGTATTTGTAGAAGATGGTTGCATGTCACACATCCACGTTATGCCAACCACTGAGGAGAGTGAATTTTCCAGAATATTTACAAGCCAAGGTTAATAAAGAACACAATACATTCATCTGATTTTTTTTTTAATGAAACTGACACCCTCTCTAAAGATCATGTCGTATGCATGCCTTACCTATGTTTTCACCCGAATACAGAGGAACTATATCTGATGCTTATATTCTGGCTACAGCACAATATATATAATTACATACATATATATGTGTTGTCCAAGTGCAGACTTTAACACGTCTTGCAAAGATAACATAATATGTACACACAAAAATGTAAAAAGAAAAAAAAAAAGAAGAAAAAGAAAATTGAGACTTTTTTCTCAGAATTTTGAATTGAGCATTTTGAGAGAAAGGTCAGAACTCAATGTTTTCTTCTTATTTTAGGCCCCCAAAGCCTCCAAACTACAAAGCCACGAAGCAATATAAGTGCCCCCATACTTTCAGTGGAACATTGTGTTTTTAACACTAGAATAGGAAATAACCCTGTGATGAGAAAACCATATTTTGTGAGTAATTCCTTTTCTGAAGCCGTGGGTTGCTGAGATAAAAAGTTGGTAAATAGCACAAGTGATGAAATGTGTCAGTGTGGCTGCTGTGTGGCCCGACTGTGAATGAGATGATCAGCATTCAGTCCTCACGCCCCCTTCCCCGTCACACTGGCTGCTTTTACATGTTTGCAGAGCTGACGGCGACTGCTCTGCGGGCAGTGAGAGCGCTCTAATGCCAGCAGTGTGCCAGCCTACAAAGACCGGGGCCCGGCAGATAGTTTGGGAAATAAAACATGTCTGTCATTTCTTCTGTCCAACAGTTTCCCCGTCCCTCAAATCCAATCAGCACAGCGGTGCGCAGAGATGAAAGAGGGGCTTGTTTTGATGCGGCTGAATAGGCTTCAGTGATGCTTTTTACGCCTCTTATCTCATATTCACTCCAAATCCCCGCTTATCAAATTAAATGTTCACTAAATGTAGACATTGAAGTGTTGTGGCTGCTGCTATTTGAACATGATGTTTCTTCTGTGATTGCAGTATTTCTCATAAAAAAAAAATAAAATACCTCAGAGAGCACAATTTTGTTCCATTATAAAAGAATCACCTGCGCTCTGTCCTGGTTGAGTGATTCATCCAGTTCATACAGTGAACGTGTTCAACTGGAGCTTAATGGGTGTGCTTGTCTGCGTGGATGCACTTAAGTCTGTGAGTTCAGTGAGTGTGTGCCTGAATGAGAAAGTAGAAAGATGAGGTGTATAGCATATTGATAACAATCATCAATCATGTGTTTCAAGAGGTGATGCCACAGCTCTGAATACTGAGTCATTCTGTGTTTAATTTATAATTCACATATTTAGCAGTGAAACAACATGGTGACACATATTTCACTCCATGTCAAATGATTAATAAAGGGTAATTTTGGATACTTTTTTCTCCTAAAGAGCACTATAGTCAACTTCTTGCAGTTTATTTCGTCTCAGATTCATGCTACCTTATACAAAGGCACAAAGGATAAATTCACCCAAATGTAAAATTAGGTCAGTATCTACTCTAATATTCATAGTCCACAAAACATATCTGGAGTTTCACAGCAAAACAGCGTTGAAGCATTCTCCTGAACAACTGAAATAGATGGGGACTTGTTTTAAAGGTCCCATATTATAGTGTTTTTCATCAATTTCACACAGCTGTCAGAGGTCTAGCAACACTGTGTTTGAAATGTATTGCCCCAAACCCATCCGTGGTCCTGAATCTCAGCTGTCTAAAAATCGCTCTACTGAGAGCAGGCTGTTTCTGTGCCTGCATCTTTAAATGCTAATGAGCTCCGTCCGTCAACGCCTGCCTTGCCTTCTACACGCCCCTCTCAGGGAGGGGAAGCCGCTTACGCTAGCAGTAGCATGCGCTAATGTTTACGGTAGATGTGTCGCTATGGCTCGCCGAGATGCTGTCGTTCAACCGAACCAGTTTGACTCAGAATCAGACCCAGAAGGAGAGGCTCCTGAAGAAATACAGACTCTGCAGCTGCAGCAGGACGTTTCAGAATGGTTAGTGTGTTTGAAAAGTGTTAGTTTGTTCTATGTGTTGTTACAGTTACTACCATGTAGCTAATGCTAGATCCTGCTAACAGTAAAGGTAACTTATAGTTCTTCGGCAACTGTAAATAACTCCAAAACGTGGCGACACTTACCTGTGAATCACAAAATTTAAAAGGAATACAATATTGCTATTTTCTTTCCATTGGCATGGGTGTGATTAGATAATGACAGAGTTTTCCTCTTTGGTGAACTTATTCTTTAAACTCTGCTGCATTTACTTTAAAGCTTAAGTTAAAAAATGTTACATGCAACATGACAATCAGATCTGTGACAAATTAAATGAAAAACCTGAGTATATAAATGCAGGAACATCATCAATGCAGATGCTTCCACGCAGGTGCACTGCACACTACAATTAAGCAATTAACATCAAATTGTGCTCTGTGGCCATATAAAACTGCTGCGCAGGCCCAGTTGGTTCTGATTTTTCAACAATTACACAGAGAGGGATGTTGTTGTAAGGTTGCAGCGCGTCAGTAGCCACTGGTCTACAGAACTGTGGAAAAAGTTCATGCAGTCAGTTGAGTCATCCGTCACCATATTTTCAACAGACGGGCGAGAGCATGTGTGACACACACCCAGAACAAGGTGCAAATCTTCTGGCATAGTCTGGGTCCTCTCGTCCTTTTTAGAAGGAAGGGTCACTCCAAATCAATACAGAGTTGTTCCAAGTGATCACCTTTGTCCTACGATGAAAGAAACATTTCTACCCTGATGGCTCCGTCCATAGTGACAAAGCCTCCATCCAAAGGGCACGAGACCTCACTGAATGGTTTGATGGGTATGAAAAGGATGAGAATCGTATGCTGTGGCCTTCATATTGAAAAGATGTCAACCCATTTGCACACCTGATGATTTTGGACTGAAGTGTTTGACAACGCTCTCCACCACTGTCAAACACCAAATGAGGGAATATCTCTGTGGAGCTGCAACTCTTACAGGCCAACACCAACGTTGTTCGACGTTTGTTCATGTATCATTACCAATAGTTCATTTATATACAATACCTTTGATATGTTCTGCTTAATTCTTAATGCTGCCCTTACATTAAATATTTAAACCTCCAAAATGCTTATCTGCTTTAGCAGGACAGTGTGGATGTGGTTTGATCAGATTCTTCAGCGGTGGAAGACACACTGAAATCCTTTACTTATGTTAGTTAAGTTAAAGTACCCGTGCATTATTATAAACAAAATACTCCATTGCAAATAACTTACTTCCTACTTATGTAAAAGCACAAAAGTATTATCTACAAAAAATGTACTTCACGTACGGTAAAGCAGTTGTTTCAACATTTTCAGAGTAATACTTTTGTCTCTTTTCTGTTGTTATTGTTATCATTCATACTATTAGTGATACCTGTGCATTTCCTATTGTGACAACTCAAAATATCTACTGTGGACAAAGGCCTTTTTTGCTATTATTACTTACTTATTAGTACTTCTTTAATCACCGATCAATGCATTTACTGCAAACTGCAGTAAGACCACAGTAGGATTTCTTGTTCCTGAAGAATAGTACGGTACAGCAATAGCTGTTTTATTTCATGATGGAAATGTATTTTAATAAACATGCTGCACTGCTGTGTGACAGGCGGGAGGGTTTACAATGTTCCCCGGTGACAGATGGCATCAGCACTGGATGAGCAGTATGATCGCATTATAGCTATTAATGAAACACTTCTTCATGTGTTGTCAATGTGCTATATACCCAAGTTATATATACAGTATATGTGTGTGTGTGTGTGTGTGTGTGTGTGTGTGTGTGTGTTACCACTGTATAATTGCAAACAAAAGCATGCAGTTTTTCTGGAAAAACTGACACTGAGCTGAACTGCTGGCTTGACTTTATATGATGGAGCAGCAGGAGGAATGTGAGTCAGCTGGAACAGCAAAAAGAAAAAAGGGGGAAACAAAAGTGTAAGCAAAGAAAGGCTTTGAAATGAGATTTCCGGTTTAACGAGTTACGTTAATGACCCATAAGCACTGCAATTACTGTAGCTGAACTACAATACAAAGAGATAAGGAGGTGGGGTGTACGTGTGTGTGTGTGTGTGTCTATAATGGTGTGTCTGCGTGTCATCACTCACACCTGTGTTGCACTGCCTTAAAGCCTTCTGCGAGCGGACAGACCGGCCGCTCTCTAGAGATTAATACGAGGGACAGGAAGTGATGTAAGAAAACTGAAATAGCAGTTAGAGATGTTTCAAATGTTTGTAAATAACGCCTGTGTCTACCTGTAGTAAAGCTTACGTGACGCCACATCAAGATCGAGGAGAGCACTCAAATCAGCACATCTCAGTAGACCCTTTTCACGGCAGACGTGTGATTTCTTACGTTAATGATGGCTTCATTCCATTTAGTTGAACTTGCTCCAGGGCTCTGGTATTGTTAATGTTAACGTTATCGGTCACACCTATGTTGTTCCTGCTTGGACGAGCGAAAAAATGTCTGCCTGGGAAAAAGGTCTATGGGCTCCTTGCAAATTAATAGTTGCAACGCTGATGGTAACTGCTGAGTTACTCCTGGATCACTCAGTTCATTTAATAGAGATTCAGCTGAGGGGTACACTTCAACCTAAAAATGTTTCCTTAGATTGTTCCATGGCTGTAAGGACGAGTTTCCATGGACACGGGAAGTAGGGGCGCTGAGGGGGCTGCAGCTCCCCCCTAAAACAGTGTTTTCTAAAAAGCATTCTATTGAAAATGTTAAATACTTCAGAATGTGTGAAAATCCAAATTTTGAAAGTCATTTCATTAATATCCTCCATGTTGCTGTTATCCAGCAGTCCCACCAATTAAGTCCAAGTCATTTGCTGCCCATCTGTTGCCTCAACATAATCAACAACCTGTAGATAGATGAACTCACATTTAAAGGCCGTGATCTCACTGAAGTACACTGCTCAAATTAAAGCTCATTATCACATGAATTTTTTTGTTGTTCTCACCAAATGATGTCCGACAATTTTTGAAATGGAAAAGTGAAAACTCTCAGACTACGGTGTAAATAAAGTGATGAGAAATTAAAAAAAAAGCCAAATTTAACTGCCGTTCCAAAAAAAAGAGTGTGACATGCCGCTTTGTAAAGAAGCTTTTTAATTCATTAATTTGTACTGACAGTCCATGAAAGCGCACATCTCTGAGATTTATCTGTACTGATTTGTTTATTTATATAATTTCACCTGTTGCTGAAGAATGGCTTTGCCTGACAGAAAATACCAGTATTACCACAACACCTCAGTGATAATGGAAGAGAGCTTTCTTAGTGTAAGAATTTCTATGTACATGTTAAAAGTCTTGTGATGAAATGAACAGTCTTAAAAGCCTTTTGGCGTGTAATATTTAATCTGCCATCTTTCTTGTCAGACTTGAAAAAAATGAGTGAACTGTTACTTAAGATATCAGAAAATAAATGCATTGAATGGCCATGACATTATGACGTGTCTTGCTTTGGTATCTTCTGTATATAAGTGACTTTTAAAAGCAGTGCACACATACTTTACCAATGTTTGTCACAGTGACTAATGTTATCCATCCATTCATGCCAACAGTCATATGTTATATACAATGTGCACTCTAGGGTGCCCTTACAGTGGAGAAAATGTGATAAAGTGCCCCCTAGGGTGCCATTCCACTGGAGAAAACTTGATAAGGTGCCCTCTAGGGTGCCCTTCCAGTGGAGAAATCGTGATACAATGTTCTGCCCTTCCAGTGCCCTTTCTGCATGCTGGTGCCCTTATTATTTTTTTCGCCCCCACCCCTCATACATCCCAAGTCCGCCCCTGCATGTCAATGTCCGTAGCTTGAATCTCATCAGTCACATTGAAGTGTTAAGCATATCAACAGCAGTCGGACTGAAGAATTTGTTAAATGCATTTTTTGAGTTTCCAGGCAGACTCTACGGCGCCTCCTGGAGCTCAAACATGGCTGAGGGGCAGATGAGAGCTTTCTACCAGGACACCTCTGGCCTTCTCCCTCGTCCTTTCTAAAAGTAAAAAGTTGAGTCAAGGGCTTTGGGGGGTTGAACTCATGACTCTCCAAAGAAATGCTCGAAATGTATTCAAGACAATTGCTTTGTGAGCCATCTCAAAAATTCACAAAGCACCTCAATGAAAGCGTCAAGTGCATACTAAGAAGTGAGTTTGATATTCACAGTTTAACCATATTTAGCCCATACAGAGAGATATAATTATTTTGTCTTGATTATGTTGACTGTAATGTCCTTAGCATCTGTCGCCCAATTAAAAGAAACATGTAGAGCTTCTTCTTATGTAGACAGAAACACTTTCAGGACAGCTTTACTGACTATTTTTACATCTTGCAAAGAAGGTCAAGAGAGAGCTATAGACTCAGAAATAGCCAATTCTACACAGTCACAGATTGAATTTTCCTCTGAATATTTTTCATTTGTTCTGATATGAATAAATAACAAGATAAACAGGTGTCTGGTGCTTTTATGTGAGCTAATTAAAGATAAACACAAAGTGTTTTCTTAAGAACCTGGCTTGATGTTTTTTATTGATTTCAATTTATTTCAACGCAAGATAAGAAACCATGCAGCCATGTACTCCCACGAGGCCAGATAACAACTTTTTAAAGAGGCCCTCTGCTTATGTATTACAGGGTAAGTTCACCAAACATTTGATGTTAAAGGGATAGTTCAGGTTTTTTGAAGTGGGGTCATATAAAGTACATATCTATAGTCGATCTGTTTCCTACCGTAATCACCGATCAGCGCAGCCTCAGTTTGGAGAAGCAGAAAGCCGCTCCAGCCCAGACACTCAGCTTTGTACTGCAGTGAATGGGGTTCCGCAAAAAAGCGAAATTAACCACCTAAAACAAGGCTCACGTAAAAATGTTCACACCAGTTCAAGTGTACGTTGTATAGGTAAAATTCACACTGCTTTACATCACTGTCAGACCGCGCTTTCTTTTGGCACTACATTTTCTCAACCACAGAACCTTCGTATCCCTACGCATTACCGTAACTGGGCAACAGCTGATCTGCGAGCGGTGGCTGGACGAGAGGTTTACTTTCGATAAAAACGAAACTTACCTCTCCATATCCTTCCGCATTAGCGCTCATGCGTAGGGATACGGGGGTTCTGCGGTTGAGAAAATGTAGTGCTGACGGCGATGTAAAGCGGTGTGAATTTTACCTATACAACGTACACTTGACCTGATATAGATTTTTTTAGGTGAGCCTTGTTTTAGGTGGTTAATTTCGCTTTTTTGCTGAACCCCATTCACTGCAGTACAAAGCTGAGCATCTGGGCTGGAGCGGCTCTCTACTTCTCCAAACTGAGGCTGCGCTGATCGGTGATTACGGTAGGAAACAGATTGACTATAGATATGTACTTTTTATGATCCCATTTCAAAAAACCCGAACTATCCCTTTAAGTCTGGGGATGTTTCGTTGTGTTTGGGGCTTCACAGCAAAACAGCGCTGCAGCATTATCCTAAACAACTGAAGTAGATGAGGACTTGTTTCAAAACGTAAAAAAAAATAAGCGCAAGCTGTCTAAAGTGGGTGCACAAGCCCGACCCAGTGTCAGGGGTGTAAATCATGTCTTTCTAAAGTAATTTGGGATCTCAACGAAAAATACAACCTATGAAAATATGTAACGGCTCTATACAGCTTGTCGGGTATAATGCAAGTGACCTGGGGATGTCGTATTTAAAAAACAAGTCCCCATCTACCTCAGTTGTTTAGGAGATTGTGACAATGCTGTTTCAATGTAAAGCTCCAGAAATGTTCTGTGGACCATGAAACCTTCTGTGGGGGTAAGTAGATAATGACTAACATAGATTTCAGTCGAACTTATCCTTTAAGGCATTGTTATATATATATATATTTAACAGTGCCTTAAAGGATAAATAATCACCTCATTAAAATCCATAAAATTGCTCCTTCTCCTTCTCCCTCTTTCAAGTATTTTTCATTTCATAGCTTTAACTGCTGTCTCCTAGATGTCTCCTACTTCGCTCCAGTCTCAGTTTTTGTGCACTGGAGGCTTCAAGATTTTACATCACACTTGCGTATGCTGAATATTGGACTAGGATTGGCTTCCAAATCAATGTGATGTCATAGATCATGCTCACAGCCCTGCCTCGTAATATCAGATTTTCAGTGAGCACATACTTTCAGCAGCTGAAGGTGAAAACAACCATCGTGTGTCAAAGTCAGTCACAGTGAAGCTGAAACAGTCAACACATTTTTGACTAGAGGAGGACTTCCAGTGAAGGTAACATTCACAGATGAAGTGATAACGTGACACATTTACTGTATTATAAAACAAAACAAACTTTTATTGATTACAGTAGATTACACATCTGTTGGAAAATGTTACCCTAAAAAGCAGCATGAAATGTAATAAACTGATTTTATGTTATTGTTAGATCACTGATGGCTCGACATTACATTCAGCGGCTGCAGCCATTTACACCTAGATGTTATAACTGTATATTCTCCGATTTTTAACCTTAGCGAGTACTTACAAGAAAAAAAAAATACCTATTTGTTTGAAGACTGTGATCTACATTCTGAGCCTTCACAGCCAGCATAAAATCTGGTGTGTAATATCAAACACTTGTACACAAAATGATCCTAAAACATTTGGGATGAACATGATTTTCAACAGTGATTACAGGTAACAAGAAGATAAACAGAAGACAAACAAGAATTCAGCTGGGTTTTACTGTTCAATAAAATACCAAAAAAGAAAAAAGGACAGATCTATTGTAAAATTATGTGAGAATCATAATTATCTGTGCACAAATTCTATCTAAAAGGCTTTGGTAAAGATTGCTGTACCAGTGTCAAGATAACAGAGTTTCGAAGTGCATTCTAAGTGTGAAACAAAATTATAGTCTTTCAAATTTGCTCTTGTTTTGGTTGTACTAAATCTGTATTCACATCTACACAGTCCTTCTGAACCAGGCAAAGCTGGCCTGGTTAAACTAAAGATGCTCAGATGAGGGAATAGAACAAGCAGGATTTTTAATTATATTGATCCTCATATTAATTAAAATGCGGGTCATTTTTCTACCCACATTCCAAACCCCTCAACACGCGGAGGTTGTGATACAGCTTGCATCACAAAGTCAACACCTCACTGTGGGGACCCTGAACCAAGTATACTCCCATGTTGACCCTCTGCTGTCATTTTGTGAAATAAATTAGAGTAGACTGACATCTACAGGCCATTACCTTGAATTTCTGCTTCTCTTGTCTCCTCAATTCTCCCTTCTTATAAACATATAATAAAACTTAATTTTTCCTTATACATTTTTAGTACATACCCTAATCAATGTAATTAATGCAAGACGAAATTAGTCTATCTCTTATTAAAATAAGTCTGTTTCTCAAACACAAGCATCACTTCTATGTTGCCTGCTAAACATTCTTTACCCACTGGGTGGGGCTGCTGCTCTCAACAATTAATTGTGCTAAGCACATGCTCTTTATCTTCATTAGTGTTCTTTTAAAGTAAATGTGTTTAATGTGCCAAAGCACAACAGCACAAAAGTGAAGTTCATATCAGTGATTAGTGTTATTTTAAAAACAAGGCTTTTGTTTTATTTGGAGTAAAAGACATTTTAGTGGACACATCTTTCTTTTATCAGTACTGTCATCACAACAAATTAATCAATGGATTAATAATCTGCACCACATTCGAGGTGGTATTAAAAAAAACAAAAACAAAGAGGTTTTATCATTTGAAAAACAATCTTTTCAGGTAGAGTTTGCAAGTGCAATTTCGAGTCAAACAGGTGGACTGAGTGTTCACTCATAAAGTGACAGTCTACAGTTTAGCTGAACTGAAGACTTCTGGAAGTGCATGTGACATTTGGCCAAGATGAACTCAAAATGTGACACAGAACAAAGCCACTCAGTGACGCCTGGTAATACTGAAAGGAGTGAAGGAAATAACAAAACATGAACAGCAAACAGGGTTAAGGTCAATAAAATGAAAGCGAGGGTTTCTGCATTCTCTTTGTTCGTACAGCTGACTCACTCTGACAGTGACATTTTCCCTCAAAGGGAGCAATATGGTGACCTTTCCCTGTGGCACTAGATGCCACATCCGCAGTTTGTTGAAGGGATCTGTCAGTGTGACAGATCACATAAATCTCATCTGTTGGTAGAAGAAGCCCGATGAAGAATAAAAAGGGAATCAATCAATTAGTAATAATGTGTTTTTTCAAGAGCACCAACAATGGCTAAATCATTTCAAATTATTATTTTTAAAATCTTTTAAATGTATATTTTAGACTTGCTGCTAAACGAAAGGTCGACATGTATTAATAAATGAATCTTCAAAATTACTAATATATGACTTATTTCTCTGAATAAAGTTTAAGAACACCTCTCAAAGCATTCAAAACTATTCTTTGTGCGAGGGTTTTCCCTTTCTTGTGGTATAGAGCAAAGCAGAGGAGCTCATAACAACGTCCTCAGTGCAAAAAAGAAAGCTGTTTGGAAGCCACTTTACTGGAGTAATAGTTATAGGTGGTATAGGTGGCATAGTGGGGAAATGTCTAACATTTATTTTGTGTCATGGAAAACAGGTATATGGCGAATACTGCTTGTGACTGACAAAATATGGTAAAAATGTGTGAACACACAGATTTTAAGTTTTTTGACTTTAAAGAGCTTTATGAGTTGGAAAATGACAAGGATCCAGAGATCCACTTCTATCAGAACATTGACATGAACTGTGAAAATTATTCTGAAGATGAGTTTAATTCCAGTATGAAGATGGAGGGGTTTTCAGTGATTCATTTTAATAGTAGGAGTCTCTACAGTAACTTCTCCAAAATTAAAGATTACCTTCAACAGCTTCAACAAAAGTTTAGTATAATAGCAATTTCAGAGACTTGGTTGAGCGATGAAAAAAATCTACAGGATGGATTAGAGGGTTATGAAATGTTTTGGCAAAATAGGAGTAATAAAAGGGGAGGGGGTGTTGCCCTGTTTGTGATGACTGCCTTTAAATGCAAAGTTATTGGGGATATGACCATTGTTATTGACAATGTGATGGAATGTATAACCATTGAAATTGAGGTTGAAAGAGCTAAAAATATATTAATCAGTTGCATTTATAGAACACCGGGATCATGTATTGACCAATTTAATGAGAAGATTTCTGAATTATATGAAAAACATAATGATAAGACTATTCTGGTTTGTGGTGACTTCAATATTGATTTGCTGAAATCTAATGATCATATGAAAACCGAAGAGTTTGTTAATATTATGTTTAGTTTGAGTTTACATCCGTTAAATCGTAAAACCTAGCAAAATAACTAAAGATGCTGCAACATTGATTGATAATATTTTTACAAATGTAACTGATGTTAAAATAGTAAGTGGATTATTAGTGACTGATGTGAGTGATCATTTGCCTGTTTTTGTTGTGTTAGAAATGAACAAAAGGTTAAAAGTAGGAACAAATACACAGATATGGCACAATAATGGCACTCAAGGCAGACCTTATGAATCATGACTGGCAGGAAGTTTATGTAGACGATACTAATCAATCATATGATGCATTTTTAGATCCATTTTTGTTATACTATGATCACCATTGTCCATTGAAAGAGTATAGACAAAATCCAAAAAAGAAGAGAAAACCATGGTTTACAGAAGGGTTGGAAAAAGCTTGTAAAAAGAAAAATAGGCTCTATAGGGAATTTATCACATATAGAACAAAGGAAAAGGAGGACAAGTATAAAAAATATAAAAACAAATTGACATCTATTATGAGACTGCACAAAAAAGACTATTTTGATCATTTGCTGCATAACATTAAGGGTACCTGGAGAGTGCTCAATGGTTTGATAAAAAACAGTAGTAAAAATGATTTTCCAGCATATTTTGTAAATAACGACAATTCAGTTATTGAAAATCCAGAGGAAATTGCTAATGAGTTTAATGATTTTTTTGTCAATGTAGGCCCAAATTTAGCAAGGGAAATTAGTGATGTAGACCATAATTATGATTTTGCATTCAACAGTAACAACTCAATGTTTCTTGGTGGAGTTTGTGAGAGTGATGTATTAGAAGTGGTACGGAAGTTTAAGAGTAAAAAATCCACAGATGATAATACTATTGATATGTCGCTTGTAAAGGAAGTAATGGATTCTGTCCTAAAACCATTTACTTATGTATGTAATAAATCTTTTCAAACAGGTATTTTTCCTGATATGATGAAAATGGCTAAGGTGGTCCCAATTTATAAAAATGGTGACAAACATATTATATAAAATTACAGACCTGTGTCTTTGCTACCTCAGTTTTCAAAAATACTCGAAAAATTGTTTGTAAACAGATTGGATAATTTTATGGAGAAATATGAGTTACTGAGTGACCATCAATATGGGTTAAGAAGCAACCGATCAACATCCTTAGCAGTGATGGAGTTTGTAGAAAATATAGCTACGGCTATAGATAAGAAACAATATGCTGTAGGTGTTTTTGTTGATTTACGTAAAGCGTTTGATACAATTAATCATTCCTTACTACTGCAGAAATTGGAGTGTTATGGAATAAGAGGTGTTACACAAAATTGGATAAGAAGTTATTTGAATAATAGGTTTCAGTATGTAAAAATTAATAATATTGTGTCACATTTTGGAAAAGTAACTTGTGGTGTACCACAGGGTTCGGTATTGGGACCTAAGTTATTTATACTTTATTTGAATGATATTTGTACAGTATTTAATAAGTTGAAATTCGTTACATTTGCGGATGATACAAATTTATTTTGTTCAGGACCAGATATTAAAGAATTGTTGTCAACAGTAGAAAAGGAGTTGAACATGTTAAAAGAATGGTTTGATATTAATAAGTTATAATTAAATGAAAATAAAACAAAATGTATGGTGTTTGGTGGTGTTAGGGCTAATTGTGAAATTAAATTATTCCTGAATGGAGTAAAAATTGAAAGAGTATATAAGATTAAATTCTTGGGAGTAATTTTAGATCATAAATTCAGTTGGAAGCCACATATAGAATATATTAAAAATAAATTAGCTAAATCTATTGGTATTATTTACAAAACAGGGGATTTGTTGAACAATAAATGTCTGCGTATATTATACTTCTCACTTATAATGCCATATATGTCATATTGTGTTGAAGTTTGGGGAAACGCATGCAGGACATACATAGACCCTATAATTAAACTCCAGAAAATAGTTATTAGAATAATCAATAAAGCTTCCTATCGCGAAACCACTAAGAAATTATTTATAAAGTCTGGCATCTTGAAATTCTTAGACATTGTACATATAAAAACATTAGATATATTATTTCGAGCAAGGAATAAAAGTCTTCCCACCTGTATTCAACATTTTTTTTTAAATTGAGAGAAAAAACCATCATTTAAGAGGGCTGTGTGTCTTTGAAATATGTAAAGTGAGAACTAATGTTAAATATAGATGTGTTTCATTTTTGGGAGTTAAATTATGGAATGGACTTAGTGATGAACTGAAATTGTGTGGATCACTGTTGAGTTTCAAAAAAACATTGAAAGGTAAAATAATTAAGGATTACAATGTAAAATAACTGAAATTTGAAATGATTAAGAAGTAAGAATTTAGTAAATTTAGTAAATTTTTGTTATGTTTTTTTTGTTGTTGTTTTTTCTTCCTCTTTGTATTACTGATACTTTGGGTTATTTCATGGATTGCACAGGATAGGCAAAAATAAGCCTTGGCTTCAGCCTATTCCTTTTTCGGTTACAGAGTTTGTTTAATATTTTTTTTCTGTGAGAATATGTTGAGTGGAAGTCTGTATGATAATATTAACCAGTTGATTGCACATGATTTAAGTATTTTATATTGTAACCGAAATAAAACTATTCATTCATTCATTCACAGTATATTCAAATAACACATCTTTGGTGTTCTCATCGCACATTAGTTGGGTAAAAATGAAAATGTAGTAGATAAAGCTGTTACAGGTCACCTAGAATGTGTTTATAGTTGAACCATTTGAATAAATATTACCAAGATATTTTGAGTTTGTTGCATTACATTTACATTAAGGACATTTAGCAGTCACTTTTGTATAAAGCAACTTACTGTAATTCATACATACATTCATACACCGATGGAGGTGGCTGCCATGCAAGGTGCTGACCAGCACATCAGGAGCAGTTTGGGGTTCAGTATCTTGCCCAAGGACACTTTGACATGCAGAACCAAGACACTGGCACCACAGCTGCCCCATTTTCACCTTACAAACCTAGTTTGTAATTAACAGCCTTTAAGCAACACTTTCAATTTTTTTTCTATTTCTATTTCTATTGCTATACATCTTTTGCTGGATGAATATGGACCAGTTTGACCCCAAACTGCAAAAGAGTCAACACACACTCTCCAAATTTAAAAAAGAAAACAAAAGAAATTGTTCTTTCTCTGCTATCTCTTCTTTATAACTTGGTAGACTCAAAGACACCACCTGGTGATGGAAGCCCATCAGCATATTCATCAGTACTGCAAACAGCCCTCCATTATGAACACTTCAGCCTCTGAAAACATATTGGACAAATAATTTGAATATAATAACTGCATATAAAGAAATACAGGTGCAATTACAAATTGGCTTGTGGGGTGAATTATCAAACCATATGTATTAGTAAACCACGTAAATCATCATAAACTATCACATATAGGCTCTGAGTATGGACTCATTATGTGTAGGTGATTCACTATGCTAACAATGTGTGCTATACAATAATAGTTTTTATGGATACATCTATGTTTAAATCTGTCCAAGCACATATTAAATCTTCAAAGATGTGGTTAACTTCCTTTGCATTCAACATGTGTCTTCGGTTATGTCTGCTTGTTGTGGGTAGTGAAACGATTGACTCTACCCACACTGAGCACCTGCCTGAAGTGCACATTGCAGCAAAGGCTTCCAGCTATAATTTCTAAGCTACAGTTTTGCTTCTTAGTCCGACTGTACAAGTCCAATGTTTTTCATGATGACGATTTAAAAAAGTGACACTTGATAAGGTACAGAGATATGTGAGTGGGAACAACTTGATGATAAATGAATCCTTAATTAGTAATCTCTGAATGATTGATTCAAGGATTGCATAACTATTAATTAATGAATATTAATGAATCAATACATAATGGTTAAATGTGGATTGTACACAGAAACAGTGACTAATGACTGAGTAATTACTCATTAATGAGTCCACTTGGTAACTCTCTGTAATATGTACTACATGAGGGTGCACAAAAAGATTAAGTAGCCTAATTAATGAGTGTGCAAGATAACTAGTATTATGTTTCATCTGGTGAGTTGCACAAAATGAGTAACGTATGATGAAGCAGCTATTAATGTCACTAGTTCCATGTCTTTAATCAAGAACAACGAATAATGAAAGTGCTCAGTATGTCTCCTCAAAGATATTTATTAACTAATCATTAACTAATGATGAACAAATATAGCTTGCATCCCCCAATCTGTTGTCTAGTAACTCATTATACCCTACTGTTGCCTACAGTCCTTAAATCACAGTTATTCAGCAATGACTCATTAACAGTTCATTGATTATCAAGTCGGTCCCGATCTGTTCCTTAGCACTCCCATTTTTGTTTACATTTTGTTACCAAAAAGTCTTCCATTAGGCCTGTCAGTGTTTCTTATACAAACTGATTTGCTACATCACTCTCTATGGAAAAATGCAGATCGCTGGTCTTAATTGTGATTACGCACGATCGATGTATATTGATACACTTTACACGTTAACTGGATGTTTATGTTTGCGCGTGAAAGCGTGTTCTCATTAAACTAATCCAGAAAAACTCACATGGTTTTATTGCTGTTCCCTTGGTAACAAGCAAACCCTTGCCCTTTTAGCCTACTGGCATTCGTGTGGATCGTACCACTTTGCGGTCGTAGGGGGAACGAAGAAGCTCCGAGTTATAGAATGACCTATTTCTGCCTATAATTGATTACGTTAGAGATTATGTTATATATTTATATTTTGAAATACCATTCAAATGTATTGTCTTCATTTTAAATGTCGCACACTCAATTTCCTAGTCAGTCTTCGGGCACAGCGCACACCGTGAAACCCCTCCTCACATTAACCTGACGATCGTACAGTAAGCTGTCAAAAGCTTGTTGCTTAAATCTGTGCAGTGCTACAAAGTAAGGATGAAATGAGGTCGGATACATGGGCGAAATAACAAGCTATAGTTGTACGAACAGAGCGTGACTTAAACGGGTTGTTGAGCGAGACATTTCGCGACCACTTGACATCTTGTTTTTTTTTTTTCCTCAGTTCAGTTGGACCACTGTGTCGTCTGCCCTTGCTGCTGGTGCGTGATTCCTCAAGGTAGCGGTTCATCCGTGATGATGAGGTAAGCAGGTGCTCTCCTCGGCTAACAGTGAGGCTAACGGAAGCTAATAAATGTTAACGTTCATGTTGTAATGTTAGCCGCATGACAGCTGTGGCTTTAGCTCGCTAGCTAAGTGTTTGTGATTAGCTAGCTAAAGTAGCCTAGGATGAGAGTGCATATCCGATACTTAACTATGCTAGTAGCAAAACGTGCATACAAGGCAGTATGGTACGCGATGGTGTAAGGTGTTGACTGTCATTGTAGTCCTGCTGTATTATCGGCTGTTTGGAGTTAAAACATAACTGTACATACAGTACTACTGTAAGGGCGGTTCAGCCATTGTCAGAAAAGAGAAATTCACCAGTCACCTGTAATGAAAAAATAGATAACGACCTTTCCCTAACTATCTAAAGTAGTTTGAAGGGCCTTTAAACAGAATAACCACGGCACACAAGATGCTTTTACTCACCTCCAAGTTGTGTTACTACAGGCTATGTGTACCCACAATATGTGTGCATCTTTTCACCCTTATCACTGTCATCTATAGGGCAGAATCAGTGTCAGAAATACACTGAAAGGATCACCTGCTGAAAATGTGTTTCATTAGAGATCACTATCATACAATATAACATAAGCTGTACAACATGAGTTTACCATCTGTGCGGAAAAAACAGGGATGAAGTATTAGATTAACTGCTTTGGCTAAATATGTCATCATACTGCCATGTCATCATATTTCTATCCTGCAGTAGCATTTTCTGTTGTACACTGAAACACTTGAAATCAATTTTGAGTGTTTATCCTGTCAATCTTAGGAGCTCTCATGCTGGATTTCACATAAAAATCAATTTTGAATGACAAGTTACAAAAGCTGAAGAAGCTGCAGAATAAGGGACTTTTGAGAATAATGGCTTCAGAAAAGTATATCATCAGATGCCTTTATATTTTGTATGGTGAGTTGGAAAGAAAAGCTTTGGTGTACTCTGATATCAACATTCAAATTCCAGCCATAGACACAAACCAAACCAAGGGAAATAATAAAATAATAAAGACAAAGGGAGATTATGAAAAAAAAAGCCTACATTTGCAGTTACTATGTAAACTTGTGGGGCATTGTGTATTATATCCCATAATGTAACATGACAATAATCATAATCATCATAATCATACAGTGCAATTCTCACATCAGTTCAATTTTTGTGCAATTTATTTCAGCTCACCCAGTTTTTATTCTAGCATTTATACTGTTAACTAGTGTCATTTATTACCTATTGCAATATAACTTTATAACTATTATATTACCTACACTGTAGTCATAGTGTGGTACAAGGTACATATTTTTAAATTGCTTTCTTTAGTGGTATTTCTATTTATAAACAAAGTTGTCACATATTATAGTCTAAATGCAAATATTTGTAAGTTCTTTTTATATGTTCTTTATGGATAGTGTGACATTTCTATTCTACATGGAGCAACTGTAACTGTAATTAAGTATTTCTAATTCCGAAAGCATGTTAAGGACGTGCACTGATTTGCTACTTTCTTTACATGCTCACATTGGTAAAGAAGGTTGTCACAGTGTTAGTAGATCTATCATTTCTTAAGTCTGTACTTGCTCATAATTGCAGTAATACATTCTGGAGACAAGATCATGTGTTGAATTTAGTCATATTGTATTCATAGATAAAGGGTCAACTGCACACAGTGTCGTGCTCCGGGCTTTGCAGCCAGCTCTCACTCAGTGCATCAGCATCTGCTTTTCTATTGGCCAATTCGTGACTGGGAGGGTCTTCCAGAGGCTGGCACTCAGGCAGGAAGGGGGTGGCTGGAAATGTTTCAGCTAGAGTTGGACAGGCTGTCTGTTTTTACTGTTGGAAGGAAGATCTTTTCTCTCTGAATCTGTTGGACAGAGACGGGGCTAAAAGCTGTTGTTCAGGTCAATATTTCAACAAGTTAGCTGCTCAAAAGTTCTATCTCAAACCTAGATTCCTGGTCGGGGACTGAAGTTCTTTAGTGCTGCATGAAGTGAGAGAGGTAGGTTTTGCTCCGTTTCCTGAATTGCGTCCAAAGGAATTTGCTGCAGTATGCTGTGGGATAGCATGCTGTATTGCCAAATGGTTGTTACAGTAGAAGATCAGGACTAACAACAGGAGAGTTCAGTCTGAAGCTGTGATATTCGGGTCTTTGTTTATTCGTAGATCATGTTACTTTTCGACTCTCCTACAGATTTATTCAGGTCAAGAGTTAACCGCTTTTCTGCCTGCTCAGCGACTTCCTGTGTGTTTAACCTCTTAGTGTGCTGGTTTGACTTTCCTTTCCTGTCTTTGAATTCCAGCACGATGTGTGTTTAAGACTTGCCCTGACTTTTTTAAAATTATGTATATGCTACGGTCGGCAAATATCTCAGTAACTGAATTTGGCTCTAAGTGCTCTTCAAGAATCAATTTGCAAATTGAAGCTAACAGTGTAATGGAAAATAGATCATACTAGATATAGCGAGAAAGCACAGCATTTATTTCATTACAATGTGTCAGATGAAATGCAGTTTTTCATTGTCAGTCTGCTTTGGTGGATACTGATCAACATAATGTGCTACGAATGCATCATTAGCATAACATGCATCTTATGGTTCAATGGATTTCAACTTAAGAAATGATCGTGTTCTGTTATTAATTGATTGCTTACCATGACACCACCAAGCTACACATCCCAGACCAGCACAACAGCTCCTTGCCCGTGTCTATAACATACTTTCACGTCTCTTGAGGAAAAATTGGCATACATAAATCAATTGTGAAGTGTGCAGACAGGATACTGCACGTGTACATTTTAGAATGGTCATTGGAAATAATGAGAATCTGTATCCTGTACTAATGAGTACATAAAAAGTGATCTAGTCAGAACACTGGATTTTAATTTGCGCTGGATGCATGTGCCCACAAAACAAGGACAAAATATCTAGTTGAGGTAAACTGACTATGCTACTGTATGTTTAGGGTTTATTTAATTAGAAATGCATGTGTTTATCAAGCTGTATGATCATTGCCTGCTGATCCATTTAAGGCCTTTGAGAAGTTAGTGTAGTTTGTGAATCGATGACAGCTGTTAATGCAGGCTTGATAGAGGAGGTTATTGATTTACTATCATAATTACATCTATGAAGGAGGTTATGTTTTCACTGATGTCAGTCTGTTTGTCAGTCGGTTGGTTTTTCCACAAGATTACACAAAAACGTCTGAACAGATTTCCATAAAACTTGGATTGAGGATGTGTCTCAGCCTAGAGTAGACCCCATTAACTTATGGTGTGGATCCTGATAAAGAGATGGATCCAGGATGTTTTTCTCACTTTCTCCAACATTGCAAGCTTTTTTTGTAATTTTTTAATTTCACAGGGAATAATAATGGATCTTGATGGAAAAAAGAATCAGGCCTATTTAGATGGCTGGTATCTATGATCTATGTACTATATGATGCAGATCTTAGATCTGGTCAGAAAAACCATGGTTAAGCAGTTACGGGTGGGTTAAAATTTAGAGGGCTGTCGACTTTGGTATTGAATTAGGTTTGATTGACTGAAAAGGGACTCTTTGGTCTTGGCTGAGGTATGTGCTCTACTGAGAGTCATTTAGTAGCTTGTTAATAAAGTTAAATTCGACTTTGAGCAACAAACTCTGACTTCTCTAGAATGTATTCAGTTTGCCGGTGGTGTTTTGCTTGTCAAGTCGTCAGTTTAGAGCTGAAACTAATGACTGTTTGCATTGTTGATTAATTTTGTTATTTTCCTGATTAACTCATAATTTATTTAGTGAAAAAAATGTCACAAAGGATTAAAAAAGGTTCACTAGAATGTCTCAGCATCCATGGTGATTTTGTGTGAGCAACAGTGCAACCAAAGACTTTTAGTTTAAAAGAGACCAGACCAGTAAATGCTCACACTTTAGAAGCTGAGACCTTAAAAAATGACTAAACGATTAGTCTCTTGAGAGTCTGTTATGACTAAATATAACTTGACTAATTACACAAGATCACATTTGTTATTGTTTGACCTTATCCGCTTTTTGCTTTAAACTGCGAAAGAACAGATGACTCTAGAGAATGAGCAGTCTCCAGAGAATAGACAAAATTACATGAGATGGTGTGAGTGTTAAAAAATAATCTATGGTTGCTCTAAATGTGCCAACTGTAGACTAACGATGCCATGATTATGATGTTATTTATTTGGACACAATTTCAGTAATATACATGTTTGTTTGTTTTTGTCTTTCAGATCACAAACAGAAAGTGCCTTTTAGAAGATATCCTGGCTTGAAGTTGGTCCGAGGACATTGCCAGCTTTTGCTTTATACAAGGCCAGACTCAGGCTCCAGCACTGGATACCTCAGCTGCAATCCCTTTTCCACCAGTTTGCACAACATCAGCATTTTAACTAATGCTAAAATAGAGGCATAATAAAAGAGGACAGAGAAGACTGACTAAAGTCAACTCTGCATTAAAATTCCCTCGCTTTTTCCCTCATTTGAGGAATATTCATGTGAATGTTTCACAGAAAAAAAAACTCCATCTGTGGTTGTTTCTTTTTTGATGTGTGATTTCTCAGTGACTGACCAGCCATCTGATCTTTCTGCTCCAGCTCATGGAGGAATCTCCAGGTTGTTTTAAAAGAGGACTTTATACATAGAGTCAACTCACAGCTTTTGGTGTATGAGGCACGAGACAATAAGATTAACTTGAAAAAAGAAAAATCACATATATGATTATAACCTTTGGACATGGCGTTGAACATTTCTTCAGTAAGAGACACGAAATGGCTAACTCTGGAAGTCTGTCGACAGTTTCAGCGAGGAAACTGTTCACGTAGTGATGAGGAATGCAAATTTGCTCATCCACCGAAGAGCTGCCAAGTTGAAAATGGGAGGGTTATCGCCTGCTTTGACTCACTGAAGGTAAGAAATATTGCACACACTGTATCATCTGTGACACCTTAATGACCACTTACTGAATATTTAAAAACTTTTACCTTGTATATAGAAGTAGGAAACTTAAAAAAGCACATGAAATGAGATGTGAGGGTGTTCGTTGTCCATTGAAAGTGTTTGAAAAGATAATTTTTTCTGTCTCTAGTGGGTTATTTCTTATTTAGCATTTTATTTTAATTAATTCTCCACCTTATTTAGTCTCTGCTACTTTTATCTGCTCATCTCGCCTTTTCTACCAGTTCTCTTTCCATCTCTTGTCTTGGGGTAGAGGAAGGGCAGGTGTCCACTAGTTAACAGGTCATGGATTGCATCATTCAGACAAAAATTAAAGTAAAAAGGGGTAAAATGGGTCCCTGAATATTCTTTGGCGGCTTTAAGACACCTTGGCAGCCAACCCAAGTAAAGTCTACGTGTGGGAAACACTATGTTGTGACGACGTGAGAGGGAGAGTGAGGACTGCACAAATAAAAATATGTATGGGAAACGCTGAAGCTGCCCAAACTTCTGGATTCATGCAGTAATAAGTCACAGAGCAAAACTGCGATCTCAGAATGAAAATCTAAAAAAAATAGAGTGAAATACCTGTCAGATGGTACTCTCATCACTTATCTAAAGTAGAATATAAAACCTCAGTTGGCCGCCAGTTGGATTACAGCCAGTTTATTCTCCTGTTCGCTCAGTTGCCCTGAATGAGAGCCGGGCTGCCTTAATCCACTCTCACACATTCACCATCACCCCACAATACAGCTCTGCCCCCAGGATTATTCTCATGTTGAGTCATCGTCTTATCTCCTGACTGTAGGCAGTTTATCCACAGCTTGTGTGGACAGAGGGTCTTCTCTGTGCCCTGGTGGTCAAGGCCATGAGCTTTCACACAGAGTAGCTACTTTTTTCCTTTATCTGAAGGGAGTGTCTATTGATCAGTCATGAATATTGTTAATTACATCATAATGGAGTAGTAATGAGCTAACATTAGTAGAGTCATTTAAACTTGCACAGTATGAATGTTAGTTGGACCATGCACTGCACTGATTTGGAGTTAAATCTTACTGATCAGAGTGATAATTACAGTTCATTCTGCACATGAGATGGTTTTAAACAGACATAATGTCTGACATAATATTTAAATTGCATGGTCAGAGGCTTTAATGGGTTGAAAGTAGAAAATTAAATACATAATTGACAAAGGATAAAAGTAAAAATTGAATTATTTAAATTCAGTATACTCAAAGTTATTTTATTAATGATTATATTAATTAATTGTCCTGGAAGAAAATATATCCATCAGTACAAATATGTAGCTGTAATTATATATCCAGATTCAAATTTGGACTTGATAAAGCTACAGTAATTTTCATAAATAAATAATAAATGATAGCGCAATTATAAAAAAAAATAGTGATTTTGAATCACTACTGGGACGTAGGTGACTGCATTAGAATAATAATATATACGTCATTCTTATTTTAATAATCAAGGAATGAAGCCGAAACCCAAGATTATAGCCTGGTGAGAATGGAAATAAGAGGTCATCTAGCAAATCTATATTTATTGCACTCATGTGGTGATGTCACAACTCTTCGTGATGACAAGACTTTTGTCTAAGGAGTTATTACATATCTGTTATCAACATGGCTACTGGGCCTTTATTTAATTTCACAAAAAATTTTGTTTTCTTCTTACTTACCTATTTCGTCTCATCCATTGCTGACATTGTTGCCATGTGATCAGTTAATTTTAGCCTTGTGACCAGGAAGTAAACGATCAAAACAACTGCTGTCAAAGTTTGCAACCCGTTCATCAATTACTCCTAACAAAGTTAACATTATTATACTGAAGAATGTGCACATGCTTTAGTATTGTACCTAGTATCTCATGACTTCCATTAAAGCAGTTGAGAGTCTTGTTGACACACAACTGTTAGAAGATTTATAACACGTTAACTACATTTATTCAACTCTTCCATATAGATTGGCAATAACTTAACCAGTTGCTGGGTTGCTTTTGAGATTTCTGTCAATCAGATATATAACATATCGTCTCTTTGACCTTTATCTCTTGGGAAAAATGTGACATTCAATGGCCTACTTTCTTGCATTTTGTACTTTCAAGCAACTTTAAACTATAAAGTTGTAAAGACATAAAACATTCAAGAGGGTGATAACATTATACAGGCACTGAGCTATATACAGACTAATGAAATACTGATGAGTTAAACCTACATGATTATTTCACTAGAAAATAATTAATATAAATCTCTTGGGAGAAATGCAAATGAGGTAATATTAGTTAACGTGATTGAATGATTTCAGTGTGAAGGGCAGGGGATGATAGCCTTTCATTAGGCTATAGATGCTTGATTGACAGAAAGTGTGTTAGTAGGCTTATTTTAAAGTCTAAATTGAGATAGTAATACTCAAGCTTAATAATCAGACTGATGAAATGTAAAGCAAATCCACCTACAAATTCCAACAGCTGGCAAGCTCAGGGATGTCTGACAGTACATATCTACTGTAAAGTCATAAAGAGAGCTCTGTGAGTTGATATCTAACTGGTCTTCATCTAGATATTGATCCCTACACACCTGTTTATTATACATTTATATTGGATTTTTCTGCAGCCATCTGCTGCCAAAGCCGATGTTCAAAAGTAAAGGTGGAAATTGTGTTTCCTTTATGTAAACAAGGTAAAAAGTAGTGATGGGTATTGATTTTATTGATACCAGTGCCGTTATCAATTCTGCTCATTCCAACTCGCATAGAAAAGGTCTGTTTTCAGTTCAGCTCAAACATTCAGTGTAATGGCTGCCAAATTGGATATTTCCCTTCTTCAGTCAGCGATTAATGGAAATAATGGGCCTGGAGGCATTTGATTCTATTGGAACCCTCAGTTTGCAACCAATTTTAAACTGGAATTGAAATTCCCATCAGTAAAAAGTAGCCTACAGTTGTGTAGCTCGAGCTGATGGACAGTTACATATGTAACATATGTGTTACATATCTGACTGTCATGCTGGAGGATCTCATTTAAGCAAAAATAAAATCACTTTGTCTGAAAATAAAAAGGTCTACCCGCAGTTTCGAAGGACATATACATCTGAAGTGCTCTTTGTGTCTTTTCTATTTTATCTGAATACAGGGCCGCTGCTCAAGAGAAAACTGCAAGTATCTTCATCCACCTTCACACTTAAAAACCCAGTTAGAGATAAACGGACGCAACAATCTTATCCAGCAGAAGACAGCAGCAGCCGTGCTGGCCCAACAGATGCAGCTCATGATCCCAGGACCCAGCCTGCAGCCTGTGGTGAGGTCCTTTTTTTGTCTTGTTTGTCTCACTTGTTGTAAAGTGTATAATGTCTTGCTTTATAACATTTCCTGTTATACAGGGTCTTGGCACGAATACTGGTCTTTGTTATGGATCATACATGTCACCGTTGAGCCATGGAGTGAGCCTCGTCCAGACAGACAACCTCCCTAGCACCCCGGTTCTTGTTCCAGGGAGCCCACCTATCACAGTCCAGAGTTCCTCCTCTTCTTCATGTTCCTCTTCCCCCTCACAGAAGCTGCAGCGTACAGACAAACTAGAGGTATTTATGCCTCATAACTATCAGTATTTAATAAAAGAAATACTTACGTAAGTTAAAAGCTGAAGTCCGCTCACTCTCTTAATAACCACTCCTCTCAGGTGTGCCGCGAGTTTCAGCGTGGAACCTGTGCAAGAGGGGAGACAGATTGCCGTTTTGCTCATCCGAGTGACAGTCCAATGATTGACACCACTGATAACACTGTCACTGTGTGCATGGACTACATCAAGAGCCGCTGCTCCAGGGAGAAGTGCAAGTATTTTCACCCGCCTGCACATTTGCAGGCCAAAATCAAAACCAGTCAACAGCAAGTCAGTCAGACAGCCGTGGCAGCCCAGGCTGCAGCAGTGGTAAGACTGAGCCTTACCCTTCTATACCCCTGCCAATAATATGGTGTTTCTTTGGTGTAATAGTGTCTGCCATGACATCACTGAATGTGGAGCACTATACTATAGATTTGTATACTGTTATTTGTGATGGCATATTTAACTCAGTGGCATATTATAAAATGTATCTGAAGTGATGAACAAAGGAGAAAATCAGCAGTTGGTTTCATTGTTAAAGTCCTTTCCCACCTTCACCTAAAACTGCAAGTTAGTGAACTGGTGCTATTAAAAGTATGCCAATAACATGAGTAAGCTACATCACATTTTTATGTAGATACTGAAGCAAATAGTCTTTTGGCAAGTGGATTTTTGGAGGTTTATTCACAATGTTACGCCATCTTGACACAAAAAGTCAGCAGGCCAAAGTAAAATAACTAATCTCCTGTTATTTGTTAGAATACCAGCATGCATCTGTCCCTTTCCCCTTTTGCTTCACAAATGGAAAATCTGCCCTTTGCCTGTTTCTTTTCTGATAATTAAGAACATATGCCAGTTTTAACCCTGTGTTTAAACATTACAAAGAAGGGTGAGATGAGATTAGATTTATGGTAGTGTTGTCAAGGATTATACGTGTTAGATATATTAAATGCCAAGGTTGACATGCAAATCAAATTAAGAGTGATAGCATGCAGGTCCTAATCTTACATTCCAAGCTTGTGCCTTTAAACAG